>NC_081414.1:220923232-221279482 GCF_030272615.1 Cryptomeria japonica | reverse complement strand
GCCGAATTTCACCCTTAGTCGCCCAGGTAATTGCAAGTGAAATTAAGTGAGACATTTTAAAGTTAAAATTTTGCAAACATGAAAGTTTGTCCAAATTTCATTTAAAGGTGGGCACATTCTATCAAGGGGTTTAAATCTCGCATTTAAAGCCAAAGTGGCCGATTTTCGTCACAAGTGAAGGAAGCATTTCAACTTAAGGGTTTAAATCTCGCCTTTTAACCTTAAAACCCTAATTTTGCCAAGGAGGGAACTTATATTGTTTTTAAAGCAAACGTCTTTCATCCTCGCCGAACAGAGCCCAACATCGACTAAAATTTAATATTTGTTAAATTAATTTATTTAATTTTTCAAAATGATTAATCTGGGTTGAAATTAATTGTTTGCATATCTACGACGTCGGGAAGTGAAAAATGCAGGAGTGCAGGACCAAGGCGACAACCCCAAGCACTACCAATGAAGAACACACCGCAGAGCGTGAAATGAAGTACAGGGAAACGTGCCACCACTGGATGACAAGTTGAAGTCCACCAGCAAGATTGAAGACAAAAAGCAAAAGAACACTCAAAATGTGCATAGTCAGAAATGCAAGGTTGGAAGCAATTCTAGAAAATCAGTTTAAAAATTGAAATGCTTTATTGTACATGACTGCTTGTGGGCATCATTCAAGATATTTTAAAACAAAGGGGACACATGTTACTTATTTCCTAGCTACCAGATTGACAAAATTGATGTCAAATAGTGATCGGTAGCTAAGGAAAGTGGTTGGGGGGATAACTAAGGATTGAATGGTCATGGGTTAAGGCTGCCAAGTTCTAGAAGGCAGATCAATACTGTTGGTTGCAGTCAATTCTGGCCTCTAATTCAGAATTGTAAAATCTATAAAAGGTAGGATGCCTCTCATTGTAAAGGGTTAGACAATTAGATCACGTTAGAGTTTTTTTTATATAAGGTTAGAATTTAGCAGTTAGGAATAGAGTAGAACTGCTACAGAAATTGTTGTAATGACAGCCAAAATCAATATATGAACATTGAAGTATGGTGTTTGTTATCTTGGTTTTCTTTTGTTTGCATGGTTTCCTTCAACAGCTTTAGATAGATCCTTTATGGTGTACGGGTATTTGACGGATTCGGGTTAATACCGTTGGGGATATGTTGATTGTGTATCCCTGTGTATGGTTAGTCTAAGCCTTTAAAATCGTGCTTAGTTCAATTGCAAGTGTCATTTTGAGCTGTGCCAAAATTGGATGCTTAGGCATGCACCTGCAGTCTGAAAATCTTCTAAGTCTCCCTTGAAGATTGCACCATTCTTGTGAGGTTGTGAGTAATTCTGGCCAAGCAGAGATTGGTTATGTCGAATCTGTCTACTCGCACACCAATCTTGTTAATTTTTAGGTCTCCTAAACCCTTCCCTTTTGATTTTATTCCCCAGTTTGAGAATCGCAATAGACCCAACTTGTTGTAAACGTAAGGCCCCTTGTGCTCCTAGTGAAACACATCAAACAACTGATTTATTTTGCAGTCATGAACTGACAGTTGGAACCTTGAGGTCGTCCCCGTTGATCAATTAAAAACAGCATTAGGGATCCCTTATTTAAAGAGAGGATACTCAACCAAAATCATTCTATTCTGCGTTGGCCGGATATAGTTGTAGCAATACGATTTTAGCCACGTCAACAAGTTGCACAAGGTGTTAGATGTGAGAAAAACACAACGATTGAAAAGATGAAGCAGAAATGAAAAAAAAATGCATTTATAGGACAAGATTATGACATTTTTGACTATTTTTTCCACTTTTTCGACTCAACACCCATTATTCCTACCTGGGTGATTGAGTTAAAAGTCAACCTGGGTGCATCTGACAAAAAATAATTGTCTGAGCTCAAGTCTCGTGAGTCCAAGCATTAGACTTGGCGAATTTTTGCCCAAGACTCGACCGAGTACTTAGCCGGACTTGATAGGACTCGACTAGTGAGTCTTAGGCGAGTTGACTCCAACCTCGGGGCTCACAAGTCCCACAAGTCCTACTAACTACTTAGTGAGTCCTCAAACAAGGGTTCCATCCTTATACATTGCTTGTTCTTGTTACCATTTTTCACCTGTAGCTCAAATTGGTAGAACTGTTTCAGCTAATGGTTTGTTTTTTTTTATGATAAGAAGTGCAGATTTATTTCTGTTTTAAGAGCCATTGCATTGTTGGAGTTTGAATGAGAGGTTTGTCTTTTATGATGCAATGTAGTTTTGCAAATGACTGCATTCATTCATCCTTCAGGTGCTTATGAACAAGGGAAAAGATATTCAAAATAGAAGGTTGTTGTTTAACAAGGTTCATAATGCACAAGATTGCAAGCAAAAATGCATAGAATGTTCATTCAAAGAGAAATGAAATGTGCCCCACACAAGCCGTGGGAATGACTAACCACTTTGAGTGCACATAAGATCTAAGCTATGCAACTGCAGATATAGTAAGCAAAACATATAATGAAAGATTATATCCTTCATTGCCTGGTCAAGGTTGTGACGTTGCTCCATCTTCAGCCTTGCAGCATGCTCGTTACCTCTTGATTCCTCGCAAACTTGCCTTGAAGATACCTGCGGGATTTTCAGATTGTTAGAGCTCGGGATAGGAAATTTCATCATATATTATCAACAGCTGAATAGCTTAAATTTATGAGCTATCAATCTAATGCAGCCACGATATCAAGAACAAAAAGGAATCATTATCAAAAGGAAATCGGAAAGATTGTTATTTTTGCTAACATTGTTTGCTTCATGTGCAGGAACAGGTACACTTGTTGCAAAAAATTAATTATGCAAGTGATCATGATCGAATATGCATGTGGGGTAAAATGAGGCTCCCACAAGGGTTGAGCCCAGCATGCAAGATTGTTGACTATGTTGGTTTTTGCTCATATGATATTATGACGCAATCAAAAACAAACTTCGAAATTCACATCAGTGGGGTTTACGCCACTAAACCCCACTGATATAAATGACAAGTGGACATTAAATGGTGCCATAGTATCATATAAGCAAAAAACCAAGAAATTATAATGGTGCTACTTGCAGAACAATGATATGCAATGAAACAGATCTGATCTAATATGTGATAAAGGAATGCATAATTTACAAATTCCTGGGTCTTCTCTTCACCACAAATCACTGTCAGCAGCAGTATGTTTTGTTTCGATGAGTTTCGAAGATGAAAAAACAGAGGTTCTTTTCACAGGATGGAGATAAGAAAAATATTCATAGTTTGCAAAGAATTGTCACAGCCTGCAGGATGAATATTATGACTGTTAAAGATAAACTTGCAGAGATAGCAGCATTATTCACAGTTTGCAATAAACATATATCTGCTATGTATAGACACAGAAAGTCTGCAATGTGTTTTCACAGAGAAGTCTGAGATATTAAATAATAGAAAAGTTAAAAACTTCGAGTTTATATTTATCATGTTGCAGCAGATAGAACTCACAAAGAGCTTCAGGTAAAGATGCAAAGGCGTGGAAACAGAGGTATACATTTCTTACCATGGCGGCCTTTGCTTTTCTTCAAACTTTCAAGCCGTAAAAACTGAGTTTAAAGTCAGAATGCAAGTGTTAAAGGCAGCCTGCAAACAAATATATGGCTTGAAAAGATGAAGGAGCTGTTGACGTGGATGAAATCGCATTGCTGCAAACTTCATACGGCCAACGCAGAATAGAATAGCCGACTGATTATCCTACTCTCTCTTGAGATAAGGAAGTCTCTAATGCTGTTTTCTAAGTTTGATCAAAGGAGACTACCTCAAGGTTTCTTTTGTCAGGTCTTGACTGCGGGATCTCTCAGTGGCTTGATGTGTTTATGCTGGAAACACAAGGGGGACTTACGATTTGCAACAAGCTAGTCTGTTGTGATTCTCGAATTACACAATAAAGAGAAAAAGGAAAGGTTTAGGAGATCTAAAACTAACAACACGGGTATGCGGGTAGACGGATCCAACATAACCAATTCCTGCTTGGCCAGAATAGCTCACAACCTTGCAGGAACGGTGCAATCTTCAAAGGAACTTGGAAGATTTTCAGATTGGAGACGCACGGCTAAGCACCCAATTCTGGCGCAGCTCAGACGGACACCTGCAATTGAACTAAGCACAATCGAAGGCTCAGGTTAACCACACAAAAGGATACACAATCAGCAGATCCTCAGTGGTATGAGCCCGAATCTATCAAATACCTGCACACCCAAAACATAAAGATCTATCTAAAATGCTGAAAGAAACCATGCGAACAGGATGAAAACAAGACAATAAACACCAAATCAATGTTTATATATTGATCTCATCTGCCTATTACAACAATTTCTGTAGCATCTCTATGCTACTGCTAAGATCTAACCTATTCTAACTCTAAAATCTAACTATCTAGCAATTTCTAACAATCTCTAACAATCTAACAATCTCTCTCTAACAATCTAACCCTTTGCAGAAGAAAGGCCTCTGCCTTTTATAGATATTACAATTTTGAATCAGAGGCCAGGATGGACTGCATCCAAGGGTCCTGATCTGCCTTCCAGAAGCTGACAACCTTGACCCATGTTGAATTAATTCTCAGTTATCCAACCAGCAACAATCTCAACTACCTGCCACTATTTGGCTTTAATTCAGGTCTATCCAATCTTCTTGGTGGTTGGGAATAGTTACCCACAAAAATATCTTGCACGGGACCCATAGGCAGTTTACAATAAAGTAGTTTCAGCTTTAAGACTGAATTTTTGGATTTAAATCCAACTGTGTGCCTTTTCTCGAGAATGCATAAACTTGCAGCATTCAGAGTGTTCTTTTGCCTTTTGCCTCCAATTTTGCCGGTGGACTTCATTTTTGTTCAACGGCACGGTTCCCAATGCTCGGCTGTTCTTGCGCTCCTGCATCTTTTCTTTTCCAATCTTCAGCGCCTGGCCTTGAATTGCGATCCTTCCTCGGTTTGCGCTTTCAGGTCTTTCTCCTGGTTCTTCGATGACGTCCTGCGATCAACCAATTTCACTTAATTAAATCAATTTGGAAAATTAAATAATTTAATTTAACAAACATTAAATTTAATTACGATGTCTGGCTTGAGAAGCTCTTTGCGGGATGTATCTTGAAAATGCTTCTCTTCCTCTTCGATTGTGAAATCTGATCCTTGGTCTTGATGGTGTTCGGGCGATTTACTTCTACGCGTTTTTACCTTTCGAGTCCTGGACGTTTTGAAATCTTCTTATGGCGCGATTCGGAGATTTGGAGAACTTCTGCAAATTTTAAAATCATAACACTCATGCTTTTCTGGTGAATTTTGGAGAACTTAGACATTTTGAACTGGAGATATTTTCGGAACATGGGGAGTTTATGCAAACTGAAGGGTAATTTTCGGACCTTGAACGCTTCTGCAAATTAAAGACAACTTCGGATCCTTTGTAAGATTTTGCAAACTCGGAGCATTGAACGTTTTTTGCAAGTTTTCAAAACCTTTCACTTTTGGCTCATGGGTCCGATTTTGAAGACTTAAGGCGAATTTCGGACCTTGCCATCCTTTTGCAAATTTCGGAGCTTACAGGCGTTTTACAAATTTCTGAGTTTTAAAATTTCGGGGCTGGGGTCCAAAAATGGGTGTCCAAGGCAAACTTCGGATCTAGAGGAGCTTTGTAGGATTTCGCACCTTTATACCTTTTTTTCGATTTCGCCCCATGGTCCGAAATGGACACTTTAAACGATTTTCGGGGCTTGAAGCGCTATCGTCAGTTTTCGGACCTAGTGCGTCCTTTTTTATTTCGCGTTTTTAAACCCAGGGGTCCGAAAATGGGTATTTCGGGTTTTCGGACCTGAAGTGTCCGTTTTTTAAAACTTTTCGCCCTTTTCAAAAACCTCGGACCTGAGGTCCGAAAATAAGGTTTTAAGTGATTTCGGGGGGCGGAGGCGTTTTTGCGTTTTAAACTTCGGACCTGGGGCGTGTTTTAAACATTTCACGATTCACTTTAAACGCAGGGGTCCGAAAATGGGGTTTTAAGTGGTTTTCGGATCTGGAAACACTTTTTGCGATTTTGTTATATTTAGAATTTTCAGCCCTAGGGTCCGAAAATGATGTTTAAAGTGAATTTCGGACCTTGAGGGTCGTTTGGCAACTTTTAACTTTTCCAACTTTTGGCTTCTGGGTCCGAAATTGAGCATATGGAATATAACATTCAAGTATAAGAATGTCACTTATACTTTAAGTTATATTCCATATATACTTTCAGGATGTTTGAGAGTGGTTTCGGCCCTCCAGGAGTTATATTGCAAATTCTAGTTTTTGGAGGTTTCCTCAGTTTTCAGAGTTAGCCAAATTTCAGGATCAGGGAATTCCAGACTTAGCCAAATTTCAGGATCAGGACAAAAAGGCACAAACTGGGGGGTTCCCTGTCCAAGACGGGGATGGGTGTGCGATTCGCACAACAGGAGCCCACAATAAGACTTCGAATTTCTGCAAATATCAAGAAAAGGAAAGCAAAATATACTTCCAGCCATTAAATCGACCCAGTTACCTGTGCGAAATTTCCAGAAAAGCTCCATCTAAACCCCACGCAGATTACCATGGCGGCACCCAGGCAAGATGAGCAAAGAAAATGAATTGCATATGAGTTAGGGTTATCTTCGATATAAGGCATTGTTTTGCCTTTATTTTCTTTCTTAACTTCATCAAATGCTCTCCTTTTATTTTTTTTGTAATTAATATTTGCATTTTATGTAAAAGTAAAGTATCAATGAAGTGATAATTTCATTTATCACTTAATTGTTATTTTTCTTTTAAATGTAAATATTAATTAAAGGATGAGGAAATATTTTTCTTATGAATTGCATTAAGCCAATTGTAAAATATCAACTATGTGAGATTAATAATCATTATAGTTGATATTATTAATAATGCAATAAGTCATAGGTTGATTTGTTGAAAAAATCCAAATCATGAGATAGGATTGCCTTTTGGGGAAAATTAGAAAGTTGCGGGTTTTGTAAAACAATGTTAAGATAATATTTCTATAAATTATCTTAATATCTGTTATTTAAAAAAAGGAAGATGTGAGTAGAAGATTTAGTTTCCTTTTTCAGTCTTGGGCGGATTTTGGAAAGAAAGGTAAAAAACTGAGATTTCCTTTTCAGTTTTTGACAGATATGCTTGTTTTTGTGGAGTTTTTTGGATCAACTTGCTTAGAGGGCAAGTTTCCTTTCTAGACATCATTGATTGAATGATTTTTGGAGCCTGATTTGTAGGTTTTTTGGGTGAATCCGGGATTCACAGGGGTATATGTTTTGAGAAGTTTTTCATTGAAAGGGGTTCTTAAACATTTTGCATTTTTCAGGCCTTGTAATTTTTCCAAATTCTCGGCAAGAGGGCTTTGGTTTGTAACAGAGAGATACAGATATATGACAGATTTTCATGCTTGAGAGATCAATAATACTGTTGGAGCCTTCTCATTTTTCTCTGATTATTAGTGTGTTGGTTTGTGCAAAGCGTCTTGTGGAAATCATCTATTTTCCTTGATGCTGTGTTTATTTCAAAACACCTTTATATAGAGAAGCATGTGTATTTTGCAGGTTATAAGTTGTATTGAAATATAAGTTTTGGAGTTGTGAAGAAATCATATTCTTCTTTCTCAGAAATTTTTTGATTTCTTCAATCTTCTTATAAATTAATGATGCAAGGTCATATGGCATTGAGTTGTGTTTGCAAAAGGTTAAATTGAGAATCAGTTTGTGAAAGCTTCCGTCATGCACGTTTAGTAATGATTTTTGGTTCATCACCTTATAGGATTGTAGTTTGCATTTGCATGTTCCCTTCTCACCCTCTTCCTTGAAAGAAAGTTAGTTCAGGTGAAGTACCGAGGAAGCCGGCCTTCTCCGAAGATCCACTCTCTCTATAGATTTCCCACAATCTGAGAGTGTTTCCATGTTCAACAGGATAGTCAAATTTATATTTGCTAAGGGTGCAATCCTGATTGATAACAGTTCTATTTTAGCGCTTGCAGTTTTCAAGCATACACTTGTCAAGAATCACCTCTCTTCTTCAATAGCTTGAAATATATTGGCTAATTTCTTTTCCATGCTTGCCAGTTCTGTTCATTATATTTATCACTACCACATTGGATCTTATATTGCTGTTTGACGACGCTTAAGGAAAAAACTCTGATTCATCTTTTTTTCAGAAGCTTCTTTAAAACAATCTCAAGGATTCTGAAAATCTGATGCTTCTTATATTGTTGCTTGGGAGTTTTGACAACTCTTGCTTTCTTTTATGTTTGCCAAGCACTTGTGCTTGTAGAAGTTCATTTCATTTCCCTCATTCTTAATAACTTGAATTAATCTTGTTCCGATTTTAATCTCACATATCTAGCATAAGTTGCTATTCCCTTTTCAGAACAGCAAAGATTTTCTTTTTTTAAACATGAGGAAGAAATGAAAGTTGCCATTAAATGAAGAAATGATTACAATCTTTCTCAAATAATTTCCTCTATAAAGTTCAATAATAAGAAAATAACATAAATTTTCCTTTTGATAATATGAGCTAAGTGACAACAAATTTCTCTTTTCATGCAGACAATATTAAATTCTAAAACCTGTATAACTTCATGATATTCATGCTTGCATAAAACCAGATTCACAGGTGTCTCATTTTAAATTTTTTGTTTAACAGTTCTTAATTAATTTCAAAGTTAATTTTCACACTGAAAAATTAAAGAATCCTTACCGTCTCTGGATTGCAAGAATCCTTACCGTCTCTGGATTGCAAATCCTAACCACTCAATTATCAGCCTGTTGTGACGTTTTCACACATCGCCCCATTGCAAATGGGGACCCATGTTTTTTGCTCGTTTTGCTCGTTTTCGCTTTGCTTTTTCTAGGGTTTTGTTAGTTTGTTAGTTGTCTGGATTTAGGGTCAAGCCTTAGGGTTTTAAATTACCGTCTTTTCAGGCCAGAATCCAGTCGGTTTTGGGAGCTTTTTGAATTTCCTTTTCTAGAATGCAAATTTTGAATGAAATGAATTCGCCAGAATGGTCTAATTTTCAATTGGAATGTTGATGCAGAGCTTAAATTTGTCTAAGTGTTGAAGATGAAATGTGAATTTTTGTCCAATTGAATATTTTTGACCAAATTTTGACTTTTTTGAATTTTGATCCTAGGCATTTCAAATGATTTGTTTTCGCCTTGTGAAGTGATAAAATGTGTAAAATCATGTTATTTTGGCCTGTAGGAGCAAAATCGCTCCTGTCCCTCAGTGAAGGACGGGAGCTCGTTTTCAAATATTTTACTATTCCTGCAGGGTCAAGATGAATTACGAATTGGAAGTGATGGAGAAAGGCGAGATCTTTCCATTGAATATAAATTGAAGATTTTCATGAGCACAGAAATGCCTCCAGGGGAAAAATCGCTCCTGTCCCTCAGTGAAGGACCGGAGCTACAAATTCAATTTCGCCTTGTCCTTGCAAGATTTTGATGGCTTAATGATTTGAGGACGTCCAAGGGAGGATGCTTTGCCAAATGAATATAATTTGAGATGCAAAAACGAAGGAGAATGACCTATATTGACTAAATCGCTCCTGTCCCTCTCCAAGGGACCAGGGCGAGGTACCTTGTAGCTCTCGTCCCTCTCCCAGGGACCAGAGCGATTTCCTTCATTATGCAAAATCCAGACAAAGGTCAAGGCAAGTTTATGTTCAAAAGCAAGGAAGAACATGAGATGGACGCATTGAATACAAAATGAAGATTTTTTGGACGTCCACAAAGGTCCTAAATGTCTAGTTCGCTCCTGTCCCTCAGGAAGGGACCAGAGCGATTTTTGATATAATTGATTTTCTTGCAAAGTTACAAACAATGTCAAGGCATGAACGAATGGAGTGAAGAAAGACGAATCCGTTGAATATAGACTTGGAACCTGACAAAGTGAGATAAAGGCTACAGAAGGAGGATCGCTCCTGTCCCTCTCCAAGGGACCAGGGCGATACAATGGTGATGTTACTTCCTATGCAAGTTCAAGGTCGATCCAAGTCAAGACAAGGTGGCGAGGGACATTTCAAGGCGTCTTTAGCAAGCACAAACATTAAAAGGTCGTCACAATGATGAAATTCGCATCCTAGGACATAGATCGCTCCTGTCCCTCAGGAAGGGACCAGGGCGATGTTGGATATATTGGCCATTTTGTGCAAGATTTACGTAAGAACAAGATTTCATAAGGTAATGCAAGGTCTAAGGCATCGTTTGAAGATAACATACAAGAGTTTTGAACGTCCAAACATTGCTAATCAAGGTAAAAAGCTCACATCGCTCCTGTCCTTTGGACAAGGACCAGGGCGATCCTATCAAGAGCGCTCATATTCCTTCAAGATCAAAGCAAGGTGAGGTTAAGCGAGGCAAGGGACGACGTTTGGAGGACATCACAATGAAGATCGAAGATAAAAGGATGCATATTGAACGTGGAAATTTGAAGATCGCTCCTGTCCTTTGGACAAGGACCAGGGCGATGAACATCCAAAGACACTCATGAACGCATGCAAGGCAATCAAATTCGAAGAGCTCATCATGATGATTAATTTTTGAACGTGGAGATGAAGGAGTTGAACGTTGAAGTTGCAAGAATTATGACAAAATCATGGATCGCTCCTGTCCCTCTCCAAGGGACCAGGGCGATGAGGTACGTCCACTTCATTTTCATATTTTTGGCACCAAATAAGCAATTCAAATTTTCCTTAAATGCTAAGTTCGATAAAAAAATTGAAAATCCTATTTAATTTGGCATTTAATGTGGCGTTGATCTTTTATTAATTATTTTGCCTTTATTAAAAATCGAAATTTGCAAATTAAAAACGTAAGGCATTAATAATTAATTAATTAATTAATAAAAATCGAATTTGAAGTGCTACAAAGGGAGGTCGGCCTTGCTAAATCATTTAAAAATCATTTTAAAAATTGTTTTATATCCTCAAGTCGGCCTAAGGGATAAATGCAATCCAAGCGCTATATATGGGGAGTGGAAGATTTCATTTTCACATCATCATTTTATCCTTCTACATGCGAATTAAGGAAGACAAGGGAGAAGTGCGATTTGGAGTTTACTAATAAAGGTGGTGCGATATCTTGGAGACTTCGTTGGAGCGAATTTGTCAAGGATTGAAGACCACGTCAAAGGTGCGAGACTAGGAGGATTTGTTAAGGCGAACTTGAAGATCCATTTGAGCGAATTGTCAAAGAGGCAAGACTTGAAGATCACGTTGAAATCCAAAGGTGGCGAAATTGATCTTTTGAGGAGATAACATTGAAGACTATTTATACCTCAATTTCGCCTAGGCGAATTTTATTCATTTTGCATTTTAGAGTTAAGCTCTCAAGTAAGGTATGGCAAGATCTCTTGTTTTAATTTCGAATTTTGATTGTCATTGCCTTAATTTCGAAATTTTGTTTTGCCTTAGCTCAGTTGTTTTTAGGAAATGATTAATAAAGGACTTATCATTAAGTTTCCTAAAATTTGCTCTCTATCTATTCATTGCAAAATCATGTTACTAATTTTGAAATGTTGTGTAGGCATCAAATGGAGGTCTCTTCAAGGAAAATCAAGCCGGATCAAGGACGGTCTTCGCCAGGACGATCAAGCCAAGACAAGGGCGACCTCTTCCAATCCAGCGTTCCAAGGCGAGGTACATCATCCTGCACATCAAGGACAAAAGGAGTTAGAACAAGAGTTAATTAAAGATAGCCTCTCAACGACATCAAATTGAATATCTAGCAAGCTTCAAGTGTCAGATGAGGTGGCATCCCAGTCATCACTCCTCCAGTCAGTGAAGTCCACCTCAGCATGTCCAGATTCAATGTACTTAACTCATGGAAGGTGGCACAAACTCCGATGTACCTACCCTGGCTATCCATTGGTCGATTTTTCTAGAGAGGACATGTGTCCAAGCAATACAATTTTATCATTGGTCAAGCATTAAATGTTATGTAATGGTTGTAACAAACCCTAATTAGGGTTTTCATTGTAAAATCTTGGCCATTGATCTTGAATTGATCTAAGCCATCAAATTGTATTGTGGGCACTATATAAGCCCAGGCATTTCATTTTGTAAAGGTGAATTTTAGATGATTAGAGAGAGTTGTAAATAGTTGGAAGAGTTAGAATATAGTTGATAGAATAGCAATTAGAGTAGAATAGGAGGACAAGGCAAGAAATTGTTGCCATTGATTGTAAACAAACTCCATTTTCATTGAAGTAATGGTGAAATATGTCGTTTTTCTTGCAATTTGCATGGTTTCTTGTTGAGTCTTCAATCTTAGATGGTAGATGATTAGATGAATGGAGGAAATGTGATTGATTGATGGTGGAATTCGTACATCCATACTACTAGCAGTTTGTTGATTGCAGACTTGCCTTGCGTAGTCAACTGGAATCATTCAGCCTAAGCTCAATTTCAATTTGTTGCCTCTTCATTGATATGCATCAACTTGGATGGTATCTATGCCTGCGGTGATAATTTGAACATCATAAAGCTCCCCTTAGAAGATCGCACTAGTCTTGTGTAGATGTTCCATTGATGTCAAAACAAGACCTAGTTAGAGTTTTGTCAAAAATCAAATCATTGCTCCTACATTCTTAGTATTAGGATTAGATCCTCTCTTCGCCCTTATCCTTTTTCCATTTTTTTTCAAATCTAAGTTAGTAAGAGCCTGTGTCCAGCAAAGCAGATCGGAAGTTCAATGTAAGTCCCCTTGTGATTCCAGCAAATCACATCATACCACTGGAGCTTGTCCACACGTAGAGACCCTACATCAAAGAACCTTGGAGTCTACCTAACTGATCCTTTATGCGAATCTTCAGCAGTTAGAGACTATTTTCTCAAGAGAGGATAAGATGCCTTTAGGTATTTTATTCTGTGTATGATTGTGTACAAAATACACGTCAACACAGCCATGATCATTTTTGGAATAGTGGATTTTAAAGTCGCATGCCACTTGATATCCAAAATAGGACTACCAAATCTGTAAATCATATCAAAAAGATAAAGATGGAAAAGTAACATCTATAATTGTCAGTGTATTGAAAAAACAATCAACTTGCATATAGAGGTTTATCTGTACATCCTTTTTACAAATTACAATTTACGCCATCTGAAAGTGCATCCCTTATGAATACAGTAAGAAAACCTACATGTGATCTTTAACTCATAGAGGACGTCATGAATGCAATTCACATATGACAACCTACATGGACAATGGCTATTGTTACATATCAAATTACATAAATATTTGGATTAACCTCACTATGTCCTCAGAAAAGTAAAACATCCAGAAAACATTTTTGATAAAAATGCACGATCGTATCATTTTCAAAGAACAAAAGATCAAATTGTAGAAAAATGGCAAATGGCCTAACCAAATTAATATAAAAATGGCACAATAGTGATAATTGTAGAGCATTATATAGAGTGTGGTGAATCCCCATCAGCATGTCCTCTGTATTGTTCCCTCTTCGTGCATAAATAATAATTTCTATAATAATATTTTCCTTGTCTTAGCAATGAAACTAGATTTATTATGACGTGGGGTTCACCCTGTAACAGTAAAGGTCTCCACTTGTTCTTCTCTACCAGATGGAGGTCATGGAGTGGAGAAGTAATTCTACAATGTTATTGATTTGTTTCATCATACTCTGGTGGTAGTAAATATCAACTTTTCATTGCAAGCTCCGACAATTGGCCCTATTCCTAGGTTGCCTTTTGCTTCCCTATCAAAATTGAGCTTCATGTGTCGCTGAGGTGGCAGAGTTCCAGAAGTCTATCTTTCAACTACAAACCTACATATTCTCTAGAGGGAATGGAATATTTCACAGGGGAAGTTTGAAGATCATTCAGCTAAAGCAAAATTTTGCACCCCTAATTTCCAAATGAATGTGGCTCTTGACATTCAAAGGTCTCTATTTAAGCGACCTAGACAGGTATAGCATCAGTAAGGTTTGGTCTTACTAAAACTGGTATCTTCAGATTGTAAGATTGATCTCAGTAAAAGTGTTTTCAACATCTTAAATTTTAATGATCTTGGCCCAATTGGAGTGATAAGGTGCCCTCTGCATGCTTCATTTTCAATACTCACTCATCATCATTGGTCTTTTGGTCTTTTATTACCCCTTCTCTTTCCAAATCCATTCATTTTATTGCAAGGCTATCATTTCTCCATTTGGCTTTGCTCTGCAAAAAAATTGTGGAAATAGTGAGACTCTACTAGTTAAAAGGTAAATCATTAAGCACTCTAGCATTTGCATGCATTGGCATTCTATTTTACTCACATTATTTGCAAAATCAGATCCAATTGTTCTAAGTTTCAAGCATTGTGAGGGTGATATTTTGGTCAATTGAGGCATTTTAAAGTAGAAGTGTTGAGGAGATTAAGTGCTTGCTTGGACAGCACACACAAATTTGTGGAAGTATTTTGATCGAATATTAAAAAAATAAATAAAAGGGTTTTAAACCCATTCCATATAAGCAATTGTGTTTCAATTTTAACATTGTTCATTAATTTAACGGCTGTCTAGAATTCATCCTTCGATGGCAAATGATCTGTAATTAGCGTGAAAATTCTACTATATCATTCATGAAGATGAATCTTGCTTATTCTCAATATGCTTGTATAGACTAGGCTGTTATTCCTTATGCACAACACAGGAAAAACGTTCATTATGTCTTAAATGTGATGTTGTTAAGTGCAAGTAACATAAAGAAATAATATATCAGCAAAACATAGGTGCATACACAAAAAAAAATGAGAAGACAACACAATGGCCTCTTGTGCATAAACTCCAGAAAGAGAGAGGAAGCGAGTACAATTCAACACAAGTACAATTCAACCAATACGACTAAGAAAACATAACAATGGCCTCCTTTGGAAGTCTTATAGGTTTATAGCATAGAACTTACAAGAGAATTTTAAAGAGAAGACAAAATATCTCCAATACTTGAAGAAATAGAATTCCAAATATCTAGACTTCCTCTAATTGCACAGGATCTGATATTGTGTGAATATTTGATAGTTTCAGCCCCAACTGAAGTGATAAGTTGTGCCTCATGACATTTTAAGCCAAAATCAAATTAGTAACACTATCCTACTACATGAAGAAGACATAACTTCTAAATACGAAATAGAAATGAAATGCTTATTTTTTTATTAGTGCATAAGTTTTCAAGAGGAATACAAATATATAAAAGTATTCCACTTTAGATATCCTTCTTATTCATTTTAGGATACTTTCTTGCCTAATTGAATCTTAAGAGCTCTTCGAAATGGGAAAGTCTCCATGACAACCATTAAGTGAATATATTAGTGAATTTCACTAACTTAACTGATCCATTTTGATCATACATCCCCAATTACGATGAGGAAAAATTCCCTCACCTTGTCTATTGGATTCCACTTGGTCATGCATTTGTTTTCCCCTTTCAAATCAACCTGCCATGCCCCTTGAAATTGCTGCCCCTACCTTTCCATTTGCTTCTGATCTTGGTTAGTAACTACAATAGAAGAAGTCTCACATTCAGAACTCTCTCAAAATAAGTGAAGCAAATTTATTACTAGCATTTATCCACCTCTTTGCATGTGTACTTACCAAGGAGATCCCTAATTTGCCTTCATATGCATTGATGATGAAGTTATTTCCATCTTTAATCAACCAATGCATATTGTTCCTTCTCCAATAAATAGTATCTCTATGATATATGTATGGGCTGCCAAACATTATACATATTCTTCAAGAGCATCTACAATAACTCCATAAATGAAAAGCTGATTAACTGCAAACTTAACTTTACATTCTTAGTCATAGACAATTTAATCCTGATTTTACGTAACTCAACTCATCTAGTTTGGGATGTGGACATGTTTGAATCCACGCTTCTCCACAAACTCAAAAATAAATTAGCTTGAGAACAAGAACCCAAGGGAGAAGCCCATATTGTCCTCTTGATCTTAATTTTGACATTAAAAGGTTTGGTATGCTCACTTCGTCTTGCCCTTCATTCTACCTAAGCAGACCTTTTATCAACGGTGGTACAAGCAAGCCTTTCATCCTTATGAAAGCTACACTTATCTTCCTTTGAAATAAGCCATGGCCTTCCTTTGCTTTTTTTTCCTTTGCTTTTTTTCACATTTCGCAATCTTTCATGCATGCAATTTTAGATGTAGTTTCCAACATGTTTCATATGTGAGATCATCAACATCACACCATTTCCAACGTTAAGCGAACTTAGTGTACTCATTGTTGGTTGAAAATTTTGTACACCTGGGGAATGTGGAAAATTGTGGTTTCAGCTATAGTGTGTGAGTATGATACTCTCCTAATTTAGGGAAGGCTCTCCCTATCTACAAACTAATCTAATCTAATATGGGTAGGACAACAGTCAATGGTCAAGGGGTTTCGGAGACTTGGGGACAGCCAGGGGACGTTTCCCCCCGTCCCCAAATTGCCCTATTTTTTGAGGGGACGTCCCTGAAACGGGGGGACGCCTGCCCTAGCTCTGGGGGATGTCCGTACATCCCGAGGACGGCTGGGGACGGCTGGGACGTCCCCAATGCATCCCGGGGACGGCCAGACGTCCCCCATTCTAAGGCCCTTAAAAAATATTAAAAAAATTTTAAAAGTTGTATTTTCAATTTTTTATTTAAATTTTCTAATATAGCCCCCCCCCCCCTATTAATTCAAATTGTTATTAAAAATAAAAAAAATTAAAAGATAACATTAATTAAATTTTAAATTTATTAATTTAATTCATAATTTTGACAATGAAACTATATGGCAGCAACGTAGCCTTTGCGCATTTTGACACAAATTAGAAAATTGCCAAACTCAGCGAGTCAATAGAAAAATAACACCCAACGCCTTTATTAAAGAATAAGTTTTTTTGGCCTCGCGGGGCGCTGCCCCCAAACCCCCATTGAAAAATATGGGGGGAAACTGCGTCGATAGAAGTAGGGAAAATTTAACCTCCGAGTCTATTGATATGCATATTGACAATGTGAATGAATTGAAATTCTGATTTATGAATGCATAATTGCATATTGTCTATTGAGTATTAACAATGTTGTATGTTCAAAATTTACATTCTAAAATGTTTTCAACTTTTCATAGTATCATACACATGCTATATCCATGTTTTATTGTTTTCATATGAATATAATGTATGTATGCATGCTTTATCCATGTTTTCATATGAACATTTAGAATTTTGAAATTTTCCTATATATTTTAAATTTTTCCTATATTTTATATAGCCGCCCCCTTTGCTGTCCCCCGCCGTCCCCAAATTTGGCAAAAAAAATTGTCGTCCCGAAAACACGTCCCGTCGTCCCCTGCTATCCCCGTCCCGGAAACTTGGGGTAACTTTGCAAAAAGTAATAGCAATTGGAAATAAATAACAACAAATACAGAAATGAGACTTTTTGGTAGGATTTTTGGAACATAAAGGGAAGAAAAGTTTCCATGAAAGCACAAAGACCTTCATCACTTCCCTGGGACGGGAAAACAGAAATGAAAGCACAAAGTCTTCAGCACTTCTACTGTCCTATCAACCTTTGTAGATGATTTTTTGGTAACTAAGCACAATATGTAGCAGCTCAAAGTCTAACCACATGATGCACCTCTTATGCACAAACATAGGAAATAAAAGCAACACGAAGTCTGCAAGTTACCCCTTTGCCTGAGCGTCCTACAATAGTTTCAGACGTGACAAGCAGCTCAAAGTCTGCAGTATCAGATCTTAAAACCAATCTAAAACTCCAAACACAATAGGCAGCTCAAAGTCTGCAAGATTGAGCTTGAATCCCTCTTGTATAACATCTCAAAACTCACAATCAATCTCTAGAAAATGTCATCACATAACACCTTGAATCAACACAAAGTTTGAAAGCAATTTGCCTCTTTTAATTGACTGCAATCTGATTTACAACTAAGCTCAAAGTCTTAGAGTGAACACACAAACTGGCAGAGCTTTGCTGCATTGCCAAAAGATAAAAATTACAATAGACCCCGTCAAGTATTTATAGGAGAGGAGCCTTAAGAAAAAGGTGGGAGGATCCCAACTAACTTGAGAAATTCTCTCTACCACCATGACTTATTCCAACTACAGTCCTAATCTAACTCAACTTGTAGTTGCTTTACATGTAATTACAAGTTACAAAAGTACAAGTGAAAGTGACACTTGCAATTACAATTTTTGTTTTTACATGTAATTTGTCAAAACAAAATTACAAATACACAATTGAAACTATTCTGTGTCCAAAAACACGACTCTAACTACATCATCATCTGTTTTGAAAATCTTCATGTTGTTGCAAGATGTTTATCACTATGTGATATTCAAGATTGGTGAAGACATCTCGAACCGGAACAGGAACTTGCATCCTTAATGATCTTTGTGTCTTTGGCCAACGAACTTCAATCTTATCTTCTTGCTTGGGGTAGTAGTGGCTTTTCAGGAGGGAAGTTCTTTGCAAGGCTGAAGTAAGAAACCTATCTCTGTCTTGAGAGAAATATATGCTCTCAATCATTCATATCACTTATCCATCTCCTTGTGTGGCTTCGTCATGTTGGTGTTTTTTCTCCAATCTTGGAATCTGCTTGCAAAATAAGGCCCATGCCTTAATTTATTGATTTGGTAGGTCGTGTGTGCAAACAGGACTGACATGGGAAGGGATAAATTGATGAAAAAATGGGCTCACAAGTGAATTTCTGGTTCTAGAATCTGCATTACATCTGTGGAAAAACAAGAGCATTAACTTGCAATTGTGGAGAACAAACATGCAACTTCATATGTGTAATGGGTAGCTACAAGTTTGCACTTGTATTTGGACCTTTAAGACTCATTTTCAAGTGTTTTTTGAGTGCATTTTGGACCAATTTCGGGTTCTGGAAGGCTGACTGCAAGTAAGAGAACATTACAACTCCAATTCGGGTTTAAAATTCCAACTACAAGTAGACTCATAATGGGAAAAAAGAATGAGGGTGAAATGAATGGATGAAATGGTGAGAAAGGGATTTTGACATGACAGAGAAGATAGCAAATTTGGATGACCATGTACATGTATGGGAATGAATATTTTCAGCTTGACAACTTGGAAAAAAGGAAAAACTTCAACTTGTAATCAGATTTGTAAATCCCGAAATCAAATGAATTAGTCTCATAGCAATTCTTCAACATTTGTAAATTTTGTAAAAACAAAACTCTTTTTACCAAAGGGGGAAGGTCAACATTACCACAGTTACTTGTAATTGGGTTTTGTAAACCTGAATACAAGTAAATAGGAGAAATGAAATAGGGGAAAATCTTGCACATTTACAACTTGCATTCAATGAACCTTGCTTGAAGAATGCCCTAGACCAAAACAAATGAGCTTGGGAAGAACCGAAATGCTCTATAAATAGATTGAGAAATCACCACGTTGATATTCCTTGGCAGCTAAAAATGGATTTCCATTCATCCAACTCCACAAAAAACGGCTTGGAAGGAGAGATACGATTGATGTCAAACACTCTTCAATGAATGAAGGATGTAAAACATGTTGCAAATGTGGCAACAATGGCAAAATATGGGCACCCAAAACGTGGAGCTTACACAACAAAAAACGGAGTCAAAAATCCCCACATTCATGCACGTGTTTGCCAAAACCGTTGAATCCCAAAAACATGGCACCAACCATCAATCTCCAACAACATAGAAAAAATGTGGGATTGATTCAAGGGAACAATGCCACAAAAATCAGATTTGTAAGAGAAAAAATGCAGATCGGGTTTTTCCTCTTCAACTAAAACCAAATGTGCCCTCCAAAGATGCAATCAGGTTTTTCGCCTTTACAAATTTTAAATTGCATTACTTTTCCTTCACTTGAGCAATTCGGGTTTGAAAGGAAGAAGAGCAAAAAAGATATAACAAAACAACTTGTAATAGGGAAATAAAATCCCCATTGCAAGTTTTAAAAACATAAAGGAACATAAAAACTTGTAATAGGGAAATAAAATCCCCATTACAGGTTTAAAAGGAATGAAAACATAAAAACTTGTAATAGGGAAATAAAATTCCCATTACACGTAAACACAAGACATAAAATCACTTTAAAAACTTTAAAAGACTTGTAATAGTGAAATAAAACCCCTCTTACAAATTAAAAGCACAAAGTAGGAACTATTATGAGAAGTTACAAGTTCTCATTAAACTTGTAATTTTAAATTCACTTGCAATATGTCTAAAAAGTTCCTACAACAACTTGAAAAACAAAAAAGGAAAAGGGAAAATAAAAAGCAAGTTACCAATTACAAGTTTTAAATAAAGTGCACTTGTAATTGCTAGAAAAAAACCCCTACAACACAAAAACATAAAGGAAACTCCTAACCTGCGATAGATAGAAAGTCTCCAACCTGCAGTCAGGAAGGAAAAACCCGTATTTGAAGGAAAGACATAGCGAATGAACTCGAAACGTGATGAAATTTGAAACATGAATCGAGGAAGGACCGAAGATCAGTCTAGTTCAACAAGAAGCAAAAAATTTGCCTCGGTAAGCATGCCTTAAGAGTAAAATCTTCAACTTGTAGTGACTACTCTGAAACCCGAAATTGCACAAAAAGCTAGGAAAAAGAAGGCCAAAACTCACCAAAACTTAGACAATGATGGCATAGACACCCCCCAATGATTTGACACTAACAAATGTGAGTTTTGTACCTCGTAAAACATGTCTTGGAGATAGAAACAACACATTTAAACCAAAATTTTGTAAGGGTTGTCACATTTTTTAAAACTCAAAACTGAGGACAACAGTCATAACATTATGATTACATTTCCCTTTATCTTTGGCCTTTGGTTCACCTTATTGCCCTTGTGACTTTGGAAAGAGGGGCTGAGTCAATTCCTTGTCCATCTCTATATAGTGAGCACAATAACATGCCTCATCTACATATTTAAGGTTTGAGAAAATTGTAGACCTCATTAGATAGCTTTGAAGCCCACCTATTTACCTCATAAAGATGTCATCATCTTACACATTCTTGTTTCATTTAGACCTTTCCTTCGTAGTGTAATATTGCCAATCAATAGACCTTTCCTCTTTACACCATATGAGATAATTGCTTTTGATTAGTCTATAAGATTCATCACAAGAAAAAATTATACCATATTTCTTAAAATGAGCATAGATTTCGAAACCAAGAGCATGCTTTCTTACTCTTAATCTAGCAAAAGAAATTTCTTGTTCATCACTAACATCACACACACAAGAATATAACCCAGGTTGTGCCCACTAATGGTCAATCTTGTCAACATCTACCTGTCCTTAATAAAGGTGAAACTCTATCTTTTCCTCAACTTTGAACATAGGGATTGTGGGAAGGCTTTGCTCACCTTGGAATTTAACCTTTTCATGAGTATAAAAATGCTCTCTTTTTTCTTTAGGACTCTTTACACCACCACAAAGGGAGAAGGATACACACATCAAAAAATCAGTTATCCATTCCCCAATGTATAGGCAAGGACAACTACACTAGAGACTACTATGTTGCTACCCAAGATAAAGTATGATAGAACAAAAAATTGTATCATAATGAATGACAATGATCCCCCATATAGAGTAAGGAATCTCTTATAGTGAGGAGCAACATGATATTGAAGTAGGCTAAACATGACCTTGGTTGAGTGTGTCCAATGAACTAGGCTAAAGAAGACTAAACTAAACAAGTTTAACAGAATGCAAAAAATAGTGAACAAAGTATAGAAGAGAAAAGCAAATCTAAAACTTGCAAGTTACATTACGCTAAACATGCTAGGTGATCAAGGTTAGTCATATGAATTCCAATGACCAAGTCGTGTTATGTTGGGTGATTCATAATCCACCAACACCTCAAGGAGCGTAAACAAGAAAAGATCAAAAACTAGCAAGCTGCATTATCCTAAGTGATAGTACAACATATGAATTCCACTGGTGAGCAAGCTGTGTTATGATGGGTGATTCATAGAACACCAATGCCTCAATGACTGTAAATAGCAAAATATCACAAACTAGCAACATGCGTTATGCTGGGTGATGAAGGTGAGTCATACGAATTCCAAAGACCAGCAAGCTGCCTTATGTTGAGTGATTTATAGACCACCAAAACTTTCAAGAGGAAGACAGATAGCCACACCTTGGGGAGCATTATGGAAAACCACACCACCACAAAGGCAAGTGCAGGACCTAGGAGGCCATATGCCCCACCTTTAAATATTAGCATATTACTATGCTAATATTTTAAGGAATATGAGAAAACAGAAGGGCATCCTCAAGAAGGATACACACCTCCAAAACTAGTTATCCTTCCCCCTTGTGTATAGGCAAGGACAATTGCACTTGACAATACTATAATGCTAACCAAGATAAAGTATGATTGCACATAAGATTGTACCACCATGAATGACAATGGCCCCCCATATAGATCTTTGTATGTCATATAGTGAGGAACAACATAATAGAAAAAGTTTTGATTAAATATGAGATATAAGACAAAGGAGAAATTCAATGTCACTTCTCATGTGAATGGTATCATCATAAAGAAGCTTTCGGACCTCTCTCTTGAAGGCATTACATTCACCAATGTCATGGCCAAGCATTTGATGATATGCACAAAAAGAGAGATCCATTCAATTATGTTTGTGATATTTTTCATATGTTGGAGTGCAAAGAACAATCAAGTGGGCTTTTAGAAGCCTTTGCAAGGTGTGCTAATGCCTCGATAAAGGAGAGGGGGGCAAGAAGCAATCCTATCTCATGTGAAACAAGGTTTTTTTGTTTTCTAGGAGGAGGTAATAGAGAAGGAAGTGTTTGAGTAGAATAAAGCCAGGAAGCTAAACCCTCTATAAGAGTACAATGTCAGTACCACAGGTACCATAATTCCTTATTCCATATGCCCCAAACCATATGCATTATATTCACATTTAGAAAGCATTTTAAAAAACAGTATTATAATCAGTGATCAAGTTTGCCAATATGAACCTGAGGCAAGCACATTCACACATGAATCAAACATGAATATAAACATGTAAGGCACAAAGCATATACACAAGACATAAAGAAAGATTCCAAGTCAATGAAGTAAAGAGAACTCGGTATGAAGGTTGTCTCAATGCAAAGTGATACCAGAATATAACAAACACATTGAGGAACTTACTACACAATGTCATTCACCGAAAATACAAAACATGAAGCAAACACGTACAAGTCATAAAGCATACACAAGGAAGATATGAATAAGATATAATGCAAACATGTAAGGCACATAGAATATACACAGGCCTCTAAGCAAACACATAAAAAGTGCAAGACATGGAGTAAACGCATATGCCATGCAAGACAATTACAAAGAATATAATGACAATGTTAGCAAACAAAGGTTCCAAGTTTGTGAGGTAAAGAGACATTAGTATGATAAATTTGTTTCAATCCCAAGCGTCATCCCTGAAATATACCAAACACATTGAGGAACTTAATCATTGCAAAATACCATTCATTGGAAACACAAAACATGAAGAAAACACATACAGGGAACAAAGCAGACAAGAATAAAACATCATGCAAACATGAAAGACACAAAGCATATACGCCAGATATAAAGCAAATATACAAAACATGGAGCAAACACATATGGCATGCAAGACAATTACAAAGTATATAATGACAATGTTAGCAAACAAGGATTCCAAGACAATGAGGTAAACAGACCTCGATATGAAAGTTTGTTTCAATACCAAGCATCATCCCAAAAACACAACAAACACGTTGAGGAACTTTGATTATACACATAACAAACAAAGCAAGAACTCAATATGTAGTAAACATATAGAAGAACTTAAACATATACAGGAACTCAATAAAACACAAGGAGGTACTAAATGCAAACATACCACCGACACTAGCTTAATTTGCCACTAGAGGTCATGCATGTCAAAATGGACTCATTAATCACAAGCTAGCAAGTTGTGTTATGCTACGTGACCGTGATTGTGCACGACTCCAACACCAGCTTGCTCTATCACTAGGGATCATGAACATTACAAAGCCCCTATGAGTTTGGCAAATTGTCTTATGCTATATGACCATGGATAACAAACCACATTTATGTGTTCCACTAGACACCAAGTTGTGTTACGTTGAGTGATTCATAAACAACTAACACCTCAATAAGCATAAACAACAAAAGATTACAAACTAGCAAGCTGCAGTATGCTAGGTGTTCAATGTGAGCCATATGAATTCCACAAGCCATAAAACTATGTTATGTTGGATGATTCATAGACCAACAATGCCTCAAGGAGCGTAATAAACAAAATATTAAAAACTAGAAAGCTACATTACGATAAGTGATCAAGGCCAGTCATATAAACTCCACTAGCCACCAAGTTGTGTAATGTTGGGTGATTCATAGACAACTAATGCCTTATGAATGTAAATAACAAAAAATCACAAACTAGCAAGATTCATTATGCTACGTGATCAAGGTGAGTCATGAATTAAACTAGTACGCAAGTTGCCTTATGGTGGGTGAGTCAGAGAGAACCAAAACTTGCAAGATGAAGACTAATAACCACACCTCAGTGCACATTAAGGAAAACCACACCACCACAACAATTACTCATGAAGGATACACACCTTGAAAAACCAGTTATCCTTTCCCCTAGTGCATAGGCAATGGCAATTGAACTAGAGATGACTTTGTTACTACCCAAGATAGAGTATGAATGCACATAAGATTGTACGACCATGAATGAGAGTAAGCCCCAATATAGAGCTACAAATGTCTTATACTGAGGAGCAACATAATAGAGAACTAGGCTACAGAAGGATCTTAGTTGAATGTGTGCAATGAACTAACCTAAAGAAGGTTAAGTTCAACAAATTTAACATAGTGCAGAAAAGACAAGACAAAACTACAAAAAAAGAAAGCATATCTGAAAAAGAGATACATAAAGGAAACTAGCATAGAAAACTAAAGCTGACTAGGTAAAACTCCAAAGCTAGGTGCCAGTCTTGAATCTAATTTGGCAAGAGTCATTGTTAGGAATCATCTAAGAAAATCCCTGTTGTGATGTATTCACACATCGCCCCATTCCAAATGGGGACCCCCACTTTTTTTGCTTTTTAGGTTAGTTGTCTTAGCTTAGCCTTTAGTTGTTGTTGTGTCTTCGCTATTAGCCTATCGCATGTAGCTTCTCAGGGCGCAATCGAGTCTCTCTTTAGGATGAAATGAGGTGCAATACTACCTTTGCCCTCTAAAGCTTGAAATGGCTAGCATCCCTAGGATTAGACTCCAAATGAAGAGCATTGTCAATCTTAGTAGCTGAAGATGAAATTCATGAATTAGGAGGTATGTAGAACGATTAAGATCATTGGAGTGGCCTAGTCTAGGTAAATTAGGGTTTGAATGAATATTTGTCTCAATTGTGTTAAAGCATCAAGACCTAGTGAAAAGGAGCCTTGGATGGCCGAAGGATGAAATATTGAATCAAGATTTGAAAATTTGCCAAAAATATCTCAAAATCATGATGAAACTTTGGATGCAAAACAATTGCAAAAGTCACCTAATTGGTCGACTAAAGAAGTGAATTGCAAAGCTAAGTTAAGATGGTTGATCAAGTGCTGACTTGCAAAGGTGCAATGGGGTCTTGAAAATCCACCTTGGTCAATGAAGTGCAATGGCCCCCTAAAATATCGCCTTCATCAAATGTTGCAAAGGTAAGTGTTATAGCTGATCCAAGGTCTAATTGCAAAAGTCATCAAAATTTTCACCTTCATCTCAACTAGCAAAGGTCATCCAAAATTCTGCCATGATGCTATGATGGCAATGGCCTATCAAATTTCCGCCTTGAGCAATAGTGGCAAAGGTCTCCTAAATTTTTGACTTGATGTTAAGAGGCAAAGCTTCCTTCAAAAACCGGCCTCTAGCAAATATGGCAAAGGTACCATCAATTGCCGCCTTTAACAAATCATACAAAGGTCATCCAAATTTCCAACATGAAGACTAACATGCAAAGGTGTCAAAGAATTCCGACTTGAAGATTGACATGCTAAGGTCTACTCAAATGCCGCCAAGGGTCCAAGTTGCAATGGTACCTTCAAAAGCCACCTTAGACAACAAGTTGCAATGTTCTCTCCAAATGCCGCCAAGATCAAACTTGCAAAGGTGAGTCAAAATGCCGACTTGGTGACCAAGTTGCAATGTCTTGACGTGTCTAAAGTCGCATTGCTGCAAACTCCATACAGCCGACGTAGAATAGAATAAACCCGCTGAGTATCCTATCCTCTCTTGAGATAAGGAAATCCCTAGTGCTATTTTCTACATTTGATCAAAGGGGATAACCTCAAGGTTCCGTTTGTCAGGTCTTGACTGCGGGATTGCTTGGTGGTTTGATGTGTTTTTTGCTGGAAACACAAGGGGACTTACAGTGAAATAGGTATTTGCTGGATGAGTTCCCTAGAACTTTAATAGTCCTGCTTATCAAATGGTTTCAATGGGGTTGATACTGCTTTCAGCAAGACTGCAGATTCTCTTTAAAAAAAAGGGAAAAAAAAGAGATAGGGAGAGAGAGAGAGAGAGAGAGAGAGAGAGAGAGAGAGAGATACAGAAAATATAAATTTTAACTAAGATAGCAGATTCAGTAAATAGACAAACACCTCCAAATAACTAGATTAAGCATTACCAGCCATTTAAGCACAATACTTACATCAATCTAGTGCGATCTTCAAGGGAAAATTGAATTTTCATGCTATTAAATACAACATCAAAATTTTGACATTCATTCAGTGAGCATTCAATAACTAAACTAAGCATATGAAAGGTTCGGATTAACCATACAGAAGGAAAGACAATCAGCCATTCCCTAACGGTATGAACAGTGAGGATTCTATCAGATGTTTACTTAGAAAATGCTATATAAAGGAAAGAAACATAACTGAAAATTCTAGATTAATGAAGGAGGAGACAATGCACTCACAGGGAAACTTGAAACAGTCTTAACTTTACATTAAATCCTGTAAATTTTGCCAAAGCTTCAGCAACAATCCAAGAACTTCTTACAAAATGAGGGAAAACTAGTCCCTTAAATAGACTTCAAAAATGGATGAATGGCCAAGATTTAATCTAAACAAATGGCCCAGATTCATCCATAAAACATGGCTGCCCATACCCATAAATGGGAGGCAAAAATCAGCAGCTACCCCAAAGGGAGTAATAACTACCCAAAAAGGTAATTAGAACCTATCCAAAATAATCCAAAAGGGTACATACACATAAAGTTTTACATTTAGTTGACTTGGAAGTCAAACATGACCCTTTGGCCAAAAAGTGCACTTTTCAAGATTTAAAAGAAAAAAGCACTTTTAAGAAAGCACTTTTTCTTTTCCAGTTTCATATCCTTTTACCAAGAATTGATCCTCTCCATGCAAATATTCTTGTCAAAGGTCTCGACCTGCTGCACGTTCCTTGCGAACATACCTCTGGACCCTGATGCACAACCGGAACAGCAAACCGAACTGAGGCATAGGGGTATGATGGATTTTATACTGCATGCTCTCTAAATAATGATCTATGTGTTTCAAACCGTCTTGCCAGCTAGACCGATTAGCCTCAAAACTCAAGATATCAGAGTGTAATTTACTAGCAAAATCTAGGTCCTTTGTAGAGTAGGCGACCTTGTCTATTTTTAATTTATCCTCCCAGTCTGGATGGATTACGGGATCGGACGGACTATTTTGCCAACCCAAAACCATGGATCGAAGGATTTACTCCACCAAGGTCCCTTGTTTTTCTCAAAATTTCTTTGCATGTCTCTTGCTCTTTGTTAATGGTGGCCTTTGTGTCATTCTTCATGCTGATAGTCTAGTACCATTCTTTAAAAATGTTGACGTCGTGGGGGTCCAAGATGTCAAACAATGTAGGAATTTTGCGGATGGGTCCAGAAGAGAGCCGTCATGGGGGGGAGAGTTGTAGTAACGGCTTCATGAATTATGAGGTATTCCCGCTTCATCTCATACAATTTGACCAAAACGGTTTCCCGATGGTGGGCCATTCTCTTTACATCCTTAATGATTACCTCCCCCTTCTCCTTGAGACTTCGAATCCATTCCTTGACTGCCTTTGTCGTATCCCGTACTCCTTCAAATTCTATCGTTGTTCTCTATGCCAAGGCTGCCGAGGGAATGTGGGATTCCAAAGCATTGTGTAAAGGTCTCAGGAGTTGATCGATGTATCCCTCAACCTGCTTAGCACGACCTCGATACATGTCCTTTTCAGTTGTTATCTCTTCAAGTTGCCTAAGCATGTTCTGTATCGAATCCTTGAATTCCTCCTTTTCCTATTCCTTAGTGGCTCGTCCAATGGGGACAGTCGCGATGCTATAATCTGCCAATGTAATCTAATTGTTGGCTTGTCTACAGGCGGGGTGGCGATGTGAAGAGTACGGTTCCTTTGCTCATCTTTGGTCATCCTGGAATATGCCTTGGGCTTTTTCTTCCCCTTGCTTTAGCTTGATCTATACGTGAAAAGATGTCCTCCAAATCGATGGGTGGCTTTGTGGTGGCTTTGCACTGAGCTCGAGCAATTAACCATTCTTGAGGTACAGCCTGGGCTGATGCTATGGTTAAATTTGCACTCTATTCATTGATGTTTTCAGCCGACTCATCACAAATTTGCAGCTGCTCGGTTACGGGAGGAGTGGAGGAGGTGTCAAGTTCTTTGCTCGTAGCAGAGTTTTCTCCCACTTCACTGAACAATTGTCTGATGCCTTCGTGTGATGGTTGTTCTTCAGTCTTTTCGAGCTCGCAGGTCTCCTCTGTTCTTTGCTCTCCTTCAATGGTAGAGTCATCTTTGGTAGCATTGTGGAGCAGCAATTCATGGCGGCTCTGTTGGTTGGGTTCATGCACTTCAATCCCCTGGATGGATGGAATTTCTCCTTCCTCAATTTGGTTACTCGGCTCGGCTAATTCAATAGCTCTTAGCTCGGTGTCTAGCATGTCGAGTGCGCAAGGGTCATCAACTTCAAATGCATCAATATCGCTATGGGAAGGCGGAGCAAGTATATAATCTAGTTCTACTACATCGTCGGACGAACTGGGATCCTTTAACGATGAAGTGACCTCTGGTCTCTTTATGGGAATCTTTTCCATTCTTGTTCTCTTGGATGTCCGAGTTCCTCTGCTGGCTTTAGCCTTCTTCCTTTTCTCGGGCTTTTCAATTTCTTCTCTAGGTGCACTGGAAGTTCCCTCATCTTTGGAGGACTGAGAATCAAGGCTACCCATTAAGTGGTAAGTGAACTGGACTCCTTCATGAATTAGTCGCTCAATCTGCTGATGCAACCATTGGTCCGTATATCTTCCTGGGGCTGCCATGACTGCTTCAAAATCAGTGATTGGGTCTTCCGACCAATCAACGCCTGGCAAAAGATGCCTTACTGCCTCAAATTCCCGGACTTGCAGATAATTCCCTGAATCTGTGAGTTGATCTGGGACCCCGCGATATTCATAGATTCGCATTTGCTGCACACTCAGCCTTGAATATTCATGCCTTCGGACCTCATAGTCATCAAAGCAGTTTTTCCAATAATCTTCAACCGATTCCTTTGCTCTATACCGCCTGCCATAGGCTCTCTTTGCTAGATTGTCGTGATCAAAGCATTTCCTCGAAAAATGCTCTTGTAGGCCATATGAGGCTAGCTCTGCAAAGGATTCCTCTGCCTGAGATGGGGTTTTTAGATGGACGTCTTGATTGCCTAAAATCATGGGGAATGCAAATCCAGCTAACTTCCTGTCTCTGAGTAAGCTGCCTGCCGGACGCGACTGCCTTGCGACGTCCATAAGAACTATCTTGTCGGTTGGGTACCATGGAAGCCGAAGAGGGGCACCATCGAAGCCAGCTATCCAGATGTAGGAGAACCTTGGGAACTGGATGAACCAGGCTCCGTATCTCTGTACCAAAACAGTAGCTTGCTCTAAAAGCCTTATATGCAATCCTCCCTGCATTAGCCTAACTAGGCGCATTGTGAAGCAATCATTGACGCGCTCATATTGACCAATAGCATAAGTCAGCTGTTCTTTTCTATTTGAGCTATATCCTGATAATGCAGCTGTGGGTAGCAATCATACACTTTTACCTGACCAAGCCCGTTCCCAATTTCACCTTTCATTATTAAACTTGGCAGTGGTTGGTTATTGGCGAACATGTAGACCAAATAGGAGGTCATAGTGAAGTATTTCTTTGTTTCAAGTTCTATTAGCTGAGTGTGGATGTTGTCGCTTATGATCTGGGCCCAGTCAAACTTGGATTTCCCAGCGAAGACCTACTCTGTGAAGTAAAACATCCATTCTTCAAAGTAGTTGGATTGGGGAAGTCCCATAATCCTGCTGAGCAATGTGACCATGTCCCCATGCTCGTTGTGAAAGTCGCTTCTAGAGGTCTTTTTCCCAATCCTGACGCTTGGAGGTCTTCTCTCCTTGTACCACTCTTCATTCATTAGTGTTCTGTACCTAGCGGGATTCATATCATACACCCCCTGTGCTTCGTCCATAGTTGTTGTTATAAGGTTGTTTGGAAAGGGAATATCAAATGTGTCACCAATGGCCTCATGAGTGAAGTTGGCAAGGGTCATGTTCTCGAGGAGCACCAATCTGGAACCTGGCTGGTAATGTTGGGCAGCTTCTACCACTAACTCATAGTTTTGCACTGCTGGAGGAAATCTCGCCGTTTGGGCGATGCCACTTTCCATCATCTATCTAGGCCTGCCATAGGCGTTAGGGGAGAAGACTCAATTCCTGAACTCTTGGATATCAATATGGCCCAGGTCGGTATCACCGACACTATCCCAAACACTCTGAACTTTTGACTCCTTCAGTGCTCCTCTTTGATATTGATATTTCATCCTTTCAACTTTGCGAGGGATATCTGATTTGGATGCTTGCGATGTCTCGACTATAGCAAGCGTCTTTGATGATTCTACTGCTGATTTAGGCATTTATCCTACAGAGTCGGACACAAATTACGAGGCGATAAAAGGGAAGTAAAGCGGGTTAGATAAAGAATACGCCAGCATTCAAGGATTAATTCAAAAACCGAATTGGAAACAGCATGATATTGTTAGCTAAAAGCTTGATTGATTTAAACATGAATAGTTATGAAGCTTTCGACTGCAGATTTATACTTAGGCATTTTCAGGATCAATTTTCAAAATGGACAAAGCTTAAGAAATTTTCCTAAGTTTGAAAATGCAATTTCTGGGTTAAATCTTAGGAGTAAATTTTGATTTCGATTGCTTTGCATGACACCTTATAAACGAAAAGATGCGATTCTCAAGATTTAAGCATTTTAATCAATTTTCTACACACACATCTACCCAATTTGCAAATACTTCAAAAGACTGAGAGAGGAAAAGCGTACTTACTTGGCGAAAATGAATGGCGAGAATTTGCACGATTTGCCTTGCAAGAATGGATTCCAAATTTTGAATGGGAGGGTCTGCGATTTTGAATTTCAATGGTTAACTTTTAATTCAAATCCTCGTGGCTATGGTTTGAAAAGAATTTGCAATCTTTTACTTTGAATTTGGACTTGAGACTTAGCGATTCTAATTACCTTGGCAATATGGGCGATTTACTTCTGTGATTTCCAACCTTGGGCATTTTACAAGTTTAACCCGAGTAACTTAGTTGAAACGTGATTTTGAAAAGGGGCTGCGGATGGCAAACTTCGGTGAATCGGAGAGTTTTGAAGACCATTTACAACTCTAAACCTTCCTTTGCATTTACCCTAAATCACGATTTCCGGCACTCTTAGGCGTTTTGCCAATTTTACTTCCACGCACTCTCACCTTGGGCGATTTTCGATGTTCTGAGGCGTTTTGAAAACCTCATCCTTTGCGCCTTTCCTTTATGACGCAATTTACGGAGCTCTAAGGCACTTTGCCAACTAAGAAAAACTTCACATGGTTCTATACTTCGCCAATTTCACGCCTCATCCGAACTTCGGCGGACTGGGGCAATTCGCCAATTTCCTTCCTCATGCGGAGCTCAAAATCGCGATTTTCTCTTATAAACGATTTCGGGGTTTATCGCCTAAGTTTGGACCTTTTTACAATTTTGCAAACATTTCGGACTTTTGACATTTGACTTAAGGGGTCCGAAATTCGGCCCTTTGGGCACTTTTGCCAACTTTTTCATTTTTTCACATTTGGCAAGAATCATCATTCATACAAATCTCGCAAACCTTTAAAACATCATGTAACCCCTCTCATCGTTTTACGGGAAAACTGGCAACTTTGGGTCCTCATGAGACCTTCAGACGTGCTGCTCTTTACTTGGCAGAACTCGCCAGTCTCCATCATCCCACGCCTATTTAAGGTGATTTCACAAGCTTGAACAATCTCTTGGAATTCGTGCCCGAGGGCTCGACTGACTATACGGATCACCGGCCCCTTCGCTCAACGTCATCATCTCACGAACTGACCGCGTGCTCGCTCGAAAGGACGAGAGAGGCTTTGCACGGAACTCAACAAGGCGAAGACGGAAAGGCCCAAAAAAAAGGAAGGGGGACCCTTTCGGCAACAGGGAGCATGTGCAATGCACAACACAATGCTTCCTTCAAAAGCCACCCAAGGGGAAAAGTTACAAAGATGCTAAGGAATATCACCTAAGTCAAGGGATGCAACGGCGTGATAAAATTCTACTAAGTAAAAAACATGCAAAAGTGCTCTCAAAGGCCTATTTGATAGCAAATTGCAATGGTGTCCCAAATTTCTACCAAGATGTTAGCTTGCAATGGTATCTTGAAATGCCTCCAATGATGAAGAGTTGCTAAGGCACCTTCAATTTCCACCCAAGGGGAGAAGTTGCAATGCTCTCTCCAAATGCCACCATCAACCTAAGTTGAAATTCTCCCTAAAATTTCCACCCAAGGTGCAATGTGCAAAGGTCTTCGGAATTACCGACTTCACCTTAGCTTGCAAAGGTCACTAAAAATGCCACCACTAGTAAATGATGTAGTGCTAACAAGGTTGTAAAAAAAGTGTGAACAAAATGCAAAGAGGGCCTAAGGGATTAGAATGAGGAGACACACCCCTAAAACCCAACACCTATATAAGAGGATGGTGATCTTCATTCTAAGGCATCAATCAAAGCAATCAATACAAGCAGCTCTACAATTCAAGGAGGTAGTGAACTTCACAAGGCAACATGATTTATAATCAAGAAGGGCGAATTTGTGCAAAATCAATTCAATATTCAGATCCCCATCTCTGAATTCACAATGTTGAAGGCAAATTTATATACATCAACAAGGTGAATTTGATCATTTCACAAATTACAAAAAGGGCGCATATGAAGAATGGAATCAATTTGAAAATCATTATTTTGATTCTAAAGGCATTTTCAGATCACAATCTGTGGGTAATTAACCCTACATATGCATATAAAAGGTGACAACAAGAGGAGTATAATGCATTCAAAAGACTTTCATTGCATTGTGGCGAAATGAAGAAGTTGGTTGATCAAGACAAGCTCGAAGACCTTCAAGATATCATTGCAAAACGAAGAAATCAAAACCTTGGAGCATGAAGGAGTCAACTTCATAATGAAGGAACGTCTTACAATCTTGAATTCTCTTCAGAAATCCAAGAACCGAAGTCAGAACATTGAGGAGCCAAATACACCAAGAGCATTATTCATAAGTGTATCATGAACAAGGGAAGATCAATCAAGGTCATCACACAGTCTACATCAAACATGATTAGGGAAACAGATTGTTTCAGAAGAGTTAATCAAAGTTAGAAGATCATCACCATCATTGCTGAATCTGGATAATGTTGAGTATCAAGAAATGTTATTCAATACTCATTCATGATGATCTACCAAGTCTACAAGTGCAAGATGAGATGGCATCCTAGTCATCATTCCAACAATCATAAGGTTCCACATCAGCATGCCTGGATTCAATGAACCAAGATCATCCATGGAGACACAAACTTTGAGGCACCTACCCCCGTTTTCTATTGGTTCACATTCAGTATTGAACCTAAACGTAATAATTTCATTGGCCAGAATTGAGTTTGTTGTAACAAACCCTAATTAGGTTTTCATTGTAAAATTTTGGTCGTTAATGGGGTTTGATCCAAGCCATTCATTGTAAAATGAACTCTATATAAATTTCAAGCTCTTCATTTTGTAAAGGTTAATAGTAATAGAATAGAAGGAATAGAATAGTGAATGGTAGATAGCAATTAGAGTAGAAGTTAGATTAGGAGAAGGCAAAGATTGTTGCTAAAATCTTGTTGTAAAGAGCATACGATTTCATTGAAGTTATGGTGAATTAATGTGTTATTTCAACAAGTTGCATGGTCTCTACTTCTCAATTCATTTGCTTTCATGTTGATTAGATTAAATGGAGGAATTTGTTGAATGCATTTGTGTGGAATATGTTTAGTCCATACCACTAGCCTCTTGCTGATTGTAAGTGTGCCTTGCGTGATCAACTAGAATTGAATGAGCTTAACTTCAAATTGTTATATGTCCATTGCTCATGTATTAACTTGAATGGTAATCAATGTTCAACGATAATGATTTGAATATCTTTGAATTGTCCCTTAGAAGATTTCACTGAGCTTGCATCAAATCGTTCAATTTGATCATGAGACCTTGCCCAGTAGGATTTCATCTAACCATTCACCCATCTTCTTGCATTCTAGGTCTTAGAATAGACTTCATCAACGCTTTTCTTTTGTCCTTTTTTTCTAAATCCAAGTTAGTTTAGGAAGGAAAGCATCACAAGATTGATACATCAAATGATCAAGTTCCAACAATTCAACGTAAGTCCCTTTGTAATTCCAGCATAATCACATCAAACCATTGAGCTTATCAACACGTCGTGACCCGACATTTATGAACCTTGGAGTTGTCTCAACTTCAAGTGATCCATAAGCCAATCTTTGACATTTGAGAGACTTTGATCAAGAAAGGATAAGATACTTTTGGTAATTTTATTGTGTGTTCGCATGTGCATGAAAAACACATCAACAATACCTATGCAACTATCCTCAAAATTTGGAGCCAAAACAAGAGGACAAATGTGTGGGCACTAGTATCCTAGGATTTTGCATTGTTCAAAGTCTAGAACACTTAATTGTAGTCTGCTTTGTCCACCTGTGCCATTTTCATAGTCCGAATCCTTCGGATCTCCACCTGCACACACCAAAGAATAGAAGATGTTGTGTTGTATATGGGCTTCCCTTGGTCAAGCGCCATGTTGGTGTTCCCACCTCCACAACAACTATGATGATAATAATAACAATCATGTGCTCTTAGGAGAGTAGAGGCAAAGACAAATAACATAAATGATAATGATTACCTTAGATGTGAAGCCCATGCTTGCTTTTAACACAAGGTGTTGGTGAAGTATTGCAAGTGTTAGTACACAACATGATAATAACACTAAGTAAGAAACAAAACTGCACGATTGCAAATGACTACGTGCTTTTAGTATCTTCACACTTCTTAGCTTGATTGATATTAACTGATTGCTAGAGAGATTAATTAGGAGATTAGATAAATTGTATAGTTAGGCTTCTAAATGAGGAAAGGTGCCACATTAATATACAACTTAAACCTTTTCGTAAACAATTATTCGAGAAAGGTCAACTACAAGATCATGTCCGTTAAGAGCCTGAAAGGTGCTTTGACATTTTAACCTTAGATTGTGGAGACAAATTGGCAGGACACTAGTGATGGATTCTAGTGTCCTACCATATTTGGTTCTTTGAAGGACCAAGCACTGTAAGATATGACTAGGATTGCCAATATAAACTCGAGGAAAGCACACTCACAAATGACTAATCACACATGCCAAAATGGGTGTTAAGGACAATGTGAGATTGTCACTGTCAAAATCTACAATGCTACATTTAGATGCACCTTTAGTGAAGGTATGCACTTACACCCATACACACAAGAAATTTCATTGCAATCAAAGATTAAGGCATTTATCAATCCAAAATGTCATTCACAAAAAATACAAAGGATCATCCCCAAAATTTAACAAACAAATTGAGGAACTTAATCAATCCATGATTTTAGTCTCATGAAATACAAAACATGCAGCAGACACATACGAGGGATAAAACACACACAAAAAACATGATACAAACATGTAAGGCACAAAGCATATATGCAACACATGGAGAAACCACACAAATCATAGAAGACATGAAGCAAACACATATGATATGCAAGAAAATTACAAAGCATATAATGACAATGTTACCAAACAGAGATTCAAAATCAATCAGGTGAAGTGATCTCTGTATGAAAGGTTGTCTCAATACCAAGCATCATCCTTAAAATACATCAAACACATTGAGAAATGTAAACAATACATAATATCATTCACATGATATACAAACCATGAAGCAAACACATACATGACATAAAGCATACACAAATCAAACGTGAATTAGACATGATGTAGACACGTCAAGCACAAAGCATCAAGACACAAAGAACACACACAAAACACACAAGACACAAAGAACACACACAAAACACACAAGACACAAAGCACACACACAAAACAAGCAAGACACAGAGCAAACACACATGACATGTAAGAAAAATACAAATAATATAATAGTAATCTTAGAAAAAAAAAGATTCTAAGCCAGTGAGGTAAAGAGATCTCGATATGAAAGGTTGTCTTAATACCATCCATCATCCCTAGAATATAACAAACACATAATGGAAATTAATCAATACATATAAAAAACACATGTAAGAACTCAATCTGTAATAAAAAAGACTGATCAGCATGCCTCAAAAGGAATTGTGAAGAACTACACCATAATAGATGGGGCACATCAATATGGCCCCCTATGTCATCGACTTTTTTATGTACCCCCTCTATGGTTATTTAGTTTTCCATAATGTCTCATGAGGCATGGTTATTAGCATTCCTCTTGCAAGTTTTGCAGGTTTATGAATCACCGAGTATAAGGCAACTTTTTGGTTTATGAAGATATATAACCACGCCTCATAGCAGATTATAAAACTAAACCACTATAGAGGGGGCACATCAAATAGTCCACAATCTAGGAGGCCACATCACCACCCACCCTACAGTTTGACTATTAGTATATTACTATGCTAATATTTTAAGGAATATTTTTTCATTCATAAGCAAGTTTTAAATGTTCCCTCTTTGCAAATAAAAAACACTTGTAGTCGGATCTTCAAGACCTGATTACGAGTGGTTTTGTTAAAGTTTTCCCTATCCTTGCACTTGCAGTCAGCCTTCCAAAACCCAAAATTGGTCCAAAATGCACTGAAAAACACTTGAAAATGAGTCTCTTGGAACCAATTACAAGTGCAAACTTGCATTTTCGCATTACAAGTTTGCAAGTCAATGGTCTTGTTTTTCTACACATGTAATGCAGTCCTCAAAACCCGAAATTCACTTGTGAGCCCATTTTTGCATCAATTTATCCCTTCCCATGTCAGTCTTGTTTGCACACACGATCTATCAAACCAACAAATCAAGGCATGGGCATTGTTTTATAACAATTTCGTCTTGAATAAGGTGTTATGGGTTCTTCATCAGTGAACAAAAGAAGAGATACAACAATAATTCATGGGGCAGCCCAAGGGTTAGTAATCCTCATGAACTTATCTAGTGACAAAGTGAATCAAGCATGGAGAAAGAACACAACGAAGAGAAGGATTTCCCTTCTAAAGGAATGGTACTACCCTAAGCATGTGATAAGGTTAGAGTTTGTTGGCCAAGGACACAAAGATCATTCAGGATACAAATTCCAGTTTTGGTTCGAGATGTCTTCACCAATCTTGAATACTTCAAGTTCTAGCGTCTTGAAGCAGCATGAAGATCGTGTTGACGTGTCTAAAATCGCTGAACCTACGACTTCATCCGGCCAACGCAGAATAGAATGTACTCGCTGAGTATCCTATCCTCTCTTGAGATAAGGAAATCCCTAATGCTGTTTTTTTCGTTTGATCAAAGGGGATGACCTCAAGGTTTTGATTGTCAGGTCTTGACGGCGGGATTGCTCAGTGGTTTGATGTGTTTTGTTGGAAACACAAAGGGGACTTACGGTGATATGGATAATTCCTAGGTGAGTTCCCTAAAACTTTAACAGTCTCGTTATCAATTGGTTTCAGTTGCATGATACTATTTCAGTAGGACTGTGGATTCTTCTTGGTAAAAAAGGGAAAAAAGAGGGATAGGGAAAGAGAGGTACAGAAAGCTAAATTATTTAACTAAGATAGCATATTAAGAAAACAGACAGACACCTTCAAATAACTAGATTAAACACTATCAACCATTTTGAGCACAATATTTGTATGAATCTAGTGCAATCTTCAAGGGAAAATTGAGTTTTCATGCTATTAAACACAACATCAGAACTTTAACATTCATTCAATGAGTATTCAATAACCGAACTAAGCATGTGAAAGGGTTCAGATTAACCACGCAAAAGGAATGACAATCAATCAGTCCCTAATGGTATGAACAGCGAGGATTCTATCAGATGTTTATCTAGAAAATGCTATAGAAATGAAAGAAACATAACAGAATAATTCAAATTGGTAAAGAAGGAGACCATGCACTCACAATGAAATTGGAACAGTCATAATTTTGCATTAATATCCTGTGTAAAATTCGCCAGAGCTTCAGCAACAATCCATGAACTTCTTACAAAATGAGGGAAAACCAGTCCCCTTAAATAGCCTTCAAAAATAGATGAATGGCCAAGATCTAATCTAAACAAGCAGCCCAAATTCATCCTTACAAAAGATACCCATACCCATAAATGGAGGGCAAATATCAACAACTACCCCAAAGGGAGCAATAACTACCCAAAAAGGTAATTAAAACAAAAGCTATCCATAATAATTCAAAAAAGTGCACATACACAAAGATTTAAGTTTACAGTTGACTTGGAAGTCAAATATGACCCTTTGGCCAAAAAGTGCACTTTTCAAAATTTAAAAGAAAAAAGCACTTTAGGAAAGCACTCTCTCTTTTCCAACTCTAGATTCCTCGGTGATGAACTCGACCTCGTCGTGTAGATACTCTCCCCAGATATCCCGATCAGTTGCATGCTCTACCTGAATGTAGTCTTGAAACCTCAGGCGTAACTTGAATAATTCGGTCGTCGGCGGCATAAGTGGATTGAACATCTTGTAATGGATACCTTATAGGAGGCTATCCAAATTCTCCAGCTCCTCTCTCCAGTATGACTTGTGATTTTCAAAACATGATATGTCTGCTTGAAGCCCAGAAGCAAAATCTAGATCCTCTACAGAGTAAGCAACCCTGGGATTGAGCCGGTCCTCCCACTACGGTTGCACCTCACTATCTTCCATACTATTTTTCTAACTGGGAACCATGGATTTGAGGATCCTTTCACCAAGATCCTTCACATTTGATAAAGTGTCATCGCACTTATCATGCATTTTATTGATATTATCCCTCATGTCGTCCTTCATGTTGAGGGTCCAATACCAGTCTTTGAAGGTATTGACACTATAAGGATTTAGGATAGTATCAACAGCAGGGATCTGAGAGCAAGTCCAAAATAGAGCCCTAATAAAGGGCAATGTCTTGGCCATCGCCTCATGAGTGTTATAGCATTCTTTCTTCAGCTTACACATTTTGATAATAATGGCTTCCCTGTGGAGGGCCATTTCATGCAAATCCTTGAAGATTTGCTCCCCTCTTTCTTTAATGCCTCACATCCATTCCTTGACGGCCTTTGCAGTATCCCGTACTCCTTCAAATTCTGTTGTGGTCCTCTGTGCCAATGCTGTTGAGGGAATGTGGGATTCGGAAGCATTATGCAATGGTCTCAGGAGTTGATCAATGTACCCCTCGGCCTGCTCAGCACGAGCTCGATACATGTTCTTTTCAGCTGTTATCTCTTCAAGTTGCCTGAGCATGTTCTATACTGAATCCTTGAATTCCTCCTTTTCCTGCTCCTTAGTGGCTCGTCCAATGGGGACAGTCGCGATGCTATAATCAGCCAGTGTAATCTGATCTACTGGCTTGTCTACAGGCAGGGCGACGATATGAAGGGTACGGTTCCTTTGCTCATCTTTGGTTATCCTGAAATACGCCTTGGGCTTTTTCTTCCCCTTGGCCTTGGCTTGGTCTATACATGAGAAGATGTCCTCCAAATCGATGGGTGGGTTGGTGGCGGCCTTGCGCTAAGCTCGAGCAATTAACCATTCTTGAGGTACAATTTGGGCTGATGCTATGGTTAAATTGGAACTCTGTTCTTTGATGTTTCCAGCTGGCTCATCGCATATTTGCAGCTGTTCCATCACAGGAGGAGTAGAGTAAGTGTCAAGTTCCTTGCTCGCAACCGAATTCTCTCCCACTTCACTGAACAACTGCCTAGTACTTTCGTGTGATGGTTGTTCTTCAGTCTTTTCAGGCTCGCAAGTATCATCTGTCCTTTTCTCTCCTTCAACAGTGGAGTCATCCTTGGTAGTATTATGGAGCGACAATTCATGGCGGCTCTGCTGGGTGGGTTCATGCAATTCAATCCCCTAAGTGGATGGAATCTCTCCTTCCTCAACTTGGTTATCAGGTTTGACTGATTCAATGGCTCTTAGCTTGGCATCCAACATGTCGGGCGCAGGAGGATCATCAACCCCAAATGCGCCAATATCACTCTAGGAAGGCGGAGCAGGTATATAATCCAGTTCAACTACATCATCAGATGAACTGGGGTCTTTTGATGATGAAGTGACCTCTGGTCTCCTAATAGGGATCTTTTCCCTTCTTGTTCTTTTGGATGTCCGAGTTCCTCTGCTGGCCTTAGCCTTTCCTTTTCTCAGGCTTTTCGATCTCTTCCTTAGGTGCACTAGAAGTTCCCTCATCTTCGGAGGACTGAGAATCAAGGTTACCCATCAAGTGGTAGGTGAACTGGACTCCCTCATGTATTAGTCGCTCAATTTGCTGGTGCAACCACTGGTCAGTATATCTTCCCGAGGCTGCCATAACCACCTCGAAATCAGTGATTGGATCCTGCGACCAATCGATGCCTGGCAAAAGATGTCTTGCTACCTCAAATTCCCGGACTTGCAGGCAATTTCCTGAATCTGTCAGTTGATCTAGGACCCGGCAGTATTCATAGAGTCGCATTTGCTACACACTCAGCCTCAAATATTCGTGCCTTTGGACCTCATAGTCATCAGAGCAGTTCTTCCAATAATCTTCAACTAATTCTTTTGCTTTCTATCGCCTGCCATAGGCCCTCTTTGCCAGATTGTCGAGATCAAAGCATTTCCTTGAAAATTGCTCTTGTAGGCCGTAGGAGGCCAGTTCTGCAAAGGATTCCTCTGCTTGGGATGGGTTCTTTAGATGGACATCCTGGTTACCTATAATCATAGGGAAAGCGAATCCGGATGGCTTCATGTCCCTGAGTAAGCTGCTCGTCAGAGGTGACTGCCTTGCGACTTCCAGAAGAACTATCTTGTCGGTTGGGTACCGCAGAAGTTGGAAAGGAGCACCCTCAAAGCCAGCTATCCGGATGTAGGAGAACCTTGGGAACTGGATGAACCAAGCACCATACCTCTATACTAGAATAGTAGCTTTCTCTGAGAGCCTTATGTGTAGTCCTCCCTGCATCAGCCTGACCAGGCGCATTGTGAAGGCGTCATTGACGTGCTCATATTGACCAACTGCATAGGCAGGGTTGTTCTTTTCTCTTTGAGCTATGTCCCGATAGTGTAGCTGTGGATAACAATCGTATACCTTCACCTGATTAGGCCCATTCCCAATTTCACCTTTCATGATCAAACCCGGCAATGGCTAGTTTTTGGAGAACATGTAGACTAAATAGGATGTCATAGTGAAGTACTTCTTCATCTCAAGTTCGATCAATTGGGTATGAATGTTATCGCTTATGATCTAGGCCCAGTCAAACTTGGATTTCCCAGCGAAGACCTATTCTGTGAAGTAAAACATTCATTCCTCAAAGTAATTGGATTGGGGAAGTCCCATAATCATGCTGAGCAATGTGACCATGTCCCCATGCTCGTTGTGAAAGTCGCTTCTAGGGGTCTTTTTCCCGATCCTGACGCTTGGAGGTCTTCTCTCCTTGTACCACTCTTCATTTATCAGTGTTCTGCATCTAGCGGGGTTCATATCATACGCCCCCTACACTTCATCTATAGTTGTTAGGGAAGGGAATGTCAAATACATTGCCAATGGCCTCAGGAGTGAAGTTAGCGAGGACCATGTTCTCGAGGAGCACCAATCTGAAGTTTGGTTGGTAATGTCGGGCAGCCTCTACTACTAGCTCATAGTTTTGCACTGTCAAGGGGAATCCTGTTGCCTGGGCAATGCTGCTTTCCATCATCCGCCTAGGCCTGCCATAGGCATTAGGGGAGAAAACTCAGTTTCTAAAATCTTGAATATCAATATGGCCCAGGTCAATATCACCGACATTCTCCCAAACACTCTGAACTTTCGATTCCCTTAGTCCCCCTCTCTGATACCGATACTTCATCCTTTTGACTCTATGAGGGATATCTGATTTGGACAATCGTGACGTCTCAACTGCAGCAGGTGTCTTTGATGATTCTACCGCCGATTTAGGCATTTATCCTACACAGGAGGATGCGGATTACGAGGCGATACAAAGGAAGTAAAGCGGGTTAGATAAAGGATATGCCAGCATATAAGGATCAACTTGAAAACCGAATTTAAAGGATAGCATGACACCTTAGCTGAAAAGCTTAATTGATTTAAACATGAATAGTTATGAAGCTTTTGATTGCGAATTTCTACTTAATTTTAGTATCAATTTTCAAAATGGACAATGCTTTAAAATTTTCCTAAGTCTGAAAATGCATTTTCTAGCTGATTCCTAGGAACAGACTCTAATTTCAATTGCTCCTGACATCTTATAAACGAAAAAAAAAGACGCGGCTTAAGATTTAATCGATTCAATTCATTTTGCACATACACCAATCCGATTTTGCAAATATTTCAAACGATTTAGAGAGAGAGGCGAAGCACACTTACCTGGCGAAAATGAATGGCGTGAATTTGCACAACCTGCCTTGCAAGAATGATTTCCTTTGGATTCGAAAAATGATGCCTCTTATGCCCTGCGTTTTGCGAAGACAAACTCACAATTTGTAAATTTGGAATGGGAGAATTCTTGCAATTTCAAATTTCAATGGCTAACTCCCATTCATGATTTTCACGCCTAAGGCTCAGAGGAAAAAATGCAGTTTTTATAAACTTAGAACTAGCAATTCTTTTAACTTAAGGATTTTGTCTCCTACGTGATTTTCGCCCTAGGCGCTTGGGTTAGTAGTGATTTGCACTTCACGGGGTTTTGCGTCCTCTTGTAAATTTCTTAAAATCGTGATACTCATGCCCCTTTTCTGGTGATTTCCGGAGAATTGGGGGGTAATGGTAAGAAATCACAATTTTGAGCTTCGAAGGGGCTTTCAAAGTTCACACTTCAATACCCATGAGGCTTTTCTCTTATTGCGTCAAAGATGGGCATTTTGACCTTTCGACGTCCAACCCGTGCCAAAAAAATCACGAAATGCCCTTGGATGGCGAACTTCGAAGATTTGGAGGGTTTCGCAAGCTTTATAAACTTTTCACTTTTCTCATTGTGCGATTTTCGAGATTATCACGCACTTTGCAAACTTTTACTTTCGCACTTTTATGCTCTAAATCGCTAACTTCGGCATTTGGATGGGTTTTGCAAGTTTTATAAACTTTTCACTTTTCTAACTTCTCCTCCAAATCACGCCTTTCGGCAATTTTAAGTGTTTTGAAAACTCGCACTTAAACTTTTCGCATTTCTCCCTCTAAATGCGAACTTCGATGATCTGATTGTGTTTGCAAGTTTTACTTTCACGCACTTTCTTTCTAAATCACGAACTTTGGCATTTTTGTGGGTTTTGCCAATTTTGGCACTTTGGGGCACTTTGCAAGGTTTTCGCCCTTTTACCCTCAAGCTAGCAAAAATCGTCATTTTCATCCATCTTGCAAACTCTCAAAACATCATGTAATTCTTCCTTGGTGCGAATTTCAAGATACAAAGGAGGTTTTGAAAATTTATACTTTTGCATCCTCTTATCTCTCCTATATCCTCTTACGAAAATCGGTGCTTTGGGTCTTCATGCGACCTTCAGATGCTTTATCCTTTACTTGGGGGGATTTGGCTAGTTTCTATCATCCTATGCCTATCTCAGGCGATTTTACAGGCTCAAACGATCTCTTGGAATTTTCATGCCCGAAGGCTCAACTAATCTCACGGATTCACAAGCTCCTATGTTCATAGCATCATCGTTCCATGGACTGATTACGGGCTCACTCAAAAAGACGCGAAACACTGCACGGAACTCAACAGGGCGAAGGCAAAAAGGCCCAAAAAGGTAAAGGGGACCCTATCGGCGACAGGGAGTGTGTGCAACGCACAACAGATAGTCACAAACAAATGATGATGTACTTAGACTCGTGTCTTCAAACAGAGAATAGTTTCAATTATGCATTTGTGTAATGTCATAAAATTGCGACACATGCAATTTCAACAACATTTTGGGTCCTCACCTTGGCGACAGCATCTTCAACCCTTCACTCTTTCTCCTTCCTGACCTGTGTCTGCTCTAGACCCTATTCGGGCCCCAATATAGGGCAGGACAGTGGTGTGGCGCCCCTATCCCCACCTCTTACGATGGCCCTATGTCAAGTCTGCTTGATCTCCTATGCACAATTTGTCTTCGGGGTTTGCAATTCTTATTTGTCAGCCTTCAATGGTTGAAAATTAATCCTTAAGGCATGTATAACAAGGAATTCAATACCCTCATTCAGGGAGGACAGATAAAATGCATGATAGGAGATAATATGCATAAGGAGAAGATACAAGATTTCAAGGTCATCAAGCATTCAAGCATTCAAGTCTTCTTCATTTATCCATGGGAGCAACATTACAACATTCATTTGCAAGCATGTGTGTGTGTTAGGGTTTTGTCATGTTACATGTCATTTCATACAACATTTGTGGTTACATTCAAGAAGCAAAGCAATCATCATCAACAAGCTGCAGATCTAGAAGGTATACATTTCCATTGTTTTACATTCAAGCATTTGTGATTCCTTTCTTTCAAGGTTGATTCCTCAACCGGGGTTTGACTGAGGCAAACCCCTATCCACAACCATTCTCCCTCTCTTTTCTATGTGCACGTTGCAGGTGCGCAATTGTAATTGCAGGTTTGGGCTTCATTTACAGAGACAAAAGAACCCTTTTCATTTCACGGATTTTGTGGCGAACCATGTACATTCCCGCCATGATCCTAACGACTTTTCTTCAAATTTGCAGGGCAGATCCACGTCAGTTTAATTAGCTCAGATCCGAAGTTACAGCGCAATCCCGAACTGGTAGCACCTCATTTCACTAATTTCCTCTCTTTTCCACAGTTAACAAGACAACTTTCACATTTACAAAAGGGATTAAATCACACTTCAACCACTTGCAATCCATTCAGAATTCACATCCTTGTTTCCGTCGGATCTGGATCTAGCGAATTCAACCCCTCTTTTGAATGTAAAGTTCTAACCAAGTGAAAATCATCCTAGTGGCTTCCTCTCTCTCTCCTAGGTGGGGAGTCACTAGGATCCAATTTTCCACTTTACATTTTGGTGAACCCGATGTCTTACACATTAATTCCAATTTCCCATTATTAGATCTGATTAATTGCAATTTTTATTTCAAATTTTTATTTTCAAGTTTGATCTATTTGCAAATTTTAGAGGTTACTTGCATAAAAAACCGTAATTTTTCATTTTGTGAAAATTAAGCTTGTGAGGTGTAAAATTTTAATTACTTGTTTCAGATCTGATTTCTATTTCAAAATTGCAATTCAAATCTGTTTCTTTATTCTGAAAATTCAGTGGTTAAATCATAAAACCCTAATTTTTAAGATTCTTCTATTTTTGACCTTTGACTGCAAGTTTGACCAATCTAGACATCTCCAAATTTGTTGTTTTTTTAAATTCTGAATTAAGTCATAATCTCTATCATCCCTTAAAATTTTGAAAAATGTTGGTTGGACCGTGTGCTTTCCTGCCACGGTCCTCGGCTTTTTCCCGAAATTTCGGAAGACGAAATTGACTGTATTTTTCTGTGCAGATCCAGAAAATCAGCATACTTTATCAATTTTAACACTCTCTAAGGTCGAACACAAATTCAAAATTTACATCTTAAAATTAATTTTCATAAAAAGGTCCTAATTTTAGTTTTGTTTTTCCAGCAAATTCAGATTTCACTTAAGAAACTTTTAATGGCAATTAATTAATTGGATTTACTTGCTCTTTCGCATGTGATTACATTAATTTTTGCATATATTTATCATGTGTCGGATAAGAGTTTCTTTCATTTCCTATTGCTTCTCTTTCTTCATAGCACTTGGTCATATTGTGTTGTTAGGATTTCCACATTATTAGATCTCAGAGCTTTCATGTATCATTTATGTTGCATTATGGTGATGTTGTTAACAAAATGCATTTCCTATATTAATCACCTTAAAGCTTTTGTAGATCCTAAAACTAGAGATCTTAACCCTTGTACCTCTCCTAGGGTATCTTGTATGAAAGAAATGAGATCTAATGCTTTAACCAATGATCTTTCTACAAGAGAGCAAACATTGGAAAGTAATATGGATACATCTTCTTCTTCTACACACACCCTTGAGCAAGGGAGGCAATATGACAACATCAACATTCTTACATCTTTGGATCCTCCTTATTCTCCTAGGACCTATCTTCAACATCATAGTCTATGTAGAAAGGATGATGTCATGCATTTTATTCATGACCTTTCTCCTCGCATAGAAATCACTAAAAATGAGCTTTTAGACGATGAAGATGTTCTTCCCCAATCTTCCAAAAAGGATAAGCTTGATAAAGGCAAAGATATTCTCATTCCACATGATACTCCTCCTTCATCTACAAATCCTTTTCTACCTCCTTACACATCAAATTTCAAAGAAATTCATGATCTTGTTCCTCCATCTAGTGAATTGCAACATTCTTATAGTCATGGCTTTCATATAATTACAAAACAAGGTTTTAAAGGACAAGGAATTGGGAAATTTGAGCATGGAATTCGTGTCCCTATAAATCCTCCTACACAAACTACTACAAGAGGCCTAGGAAGTGGTACCTCTCTTTCTATGGACAAATTCCTTGGGCTTCAAAACTTTAAAGATTACCTTCAAAAACAACAAATCAAGAGAGCCCGCAAGAATGCTTCTTCAAAGCATCCTTTTTCTTCATTTCATCAAACCCATGATCATAATGTTGATGATTGCCCTGATTTTCAAAAATCTATTCAAGATGGCATAGATAGTGGCAAAATTAGAATTGTGGATAATGAAACTCCTAACAAAACCTCTTCTTCATGGGAAGAGGATATTTACCATCCTGATAGATTAGCTGCAAGAATCTATTGGAGGTTGAAATATGACAAGAACATTTGCTTTCCTCCTCAAAATAAAAACAAAAATCTTAGGCAAGTGAAAGGTATTGAATATCGCATTTTTCATGATTTATATTCACACTCTTGGAAAGTGTTATGCATTTATGAAATTGGTTCAACTATAATATGATCTTGCACACATTTGTCTCACAGAAGATCTAGTTGTATTTCTTGGTAAAAACATCATGCCTTAGCACTTCTTTTCCCTTCATGTTGCTCTTCACCCTATGGCATAATTAGCCCATTTAACGGGGCTCTTTATCATTAGTGGTGGTATTGTTTCACCTTAACATACTTTGGGGCAGCAACATGAAGTTCCTTTTTCTTCTTCGTCCTATACATTTATCTCTATCTTTGTGCAATATTGATTATTAGATCTCCTTTCTTGTATAGAGTTATTCTTATGTGAGCATATAATTGTTCATTGGTTTTCCTCTTTGCTTGGAGAGGGGCATCTTTAATGAATGTTGCACTTCTTCTCTTTCCTTCATTCTCTTGGAAATCTTACCTCTTTTATGGTTTCGATTATTTACAAGTATGATATGCCCCTTAGCAAGAAATGATCTCTTGGGAGGTATGTATCATTTCCTTGAGAGGATTTGTTCCATAAGGACGACATATCACTTGAAACTAATCGCCATCAGAAAATGTGTAATGTTTCTCCTTGTTCTCCTCACTTGGGGGGCAAGGATTTTCGTTCCTTTCCCTTGCATCATTATTTCCTTTAGGGGCTGCATTGTTTATATGTGATTATCATTTCTTACAATGGTATGCTTTTATGACTAATCCCCCTTGAGGACTATATGATGCTTTTTCTCTCTTCCTTTCGAAGATTACCACTTCTTGAGACATGTATTTACATTTACTAATGTCTTTTCTTGCATGCGTTCATGTAAGTTCATTGCACATTTGCTTATGTTTAATCTCTCTCTAGTAGATTGTGTAATCTCTTCTCATTGTCCCTTAGCTTGAGGGGCAATGATACTTCTCTCTCTCTTTCTCTAGGGGTCCACTTTTTCCTATTAAGTGGATGGTGTGAATTTTATTACTTGATGTCATTCCTTGCGCGAAATTGTTGGTTGTTGGCTCAAGGATTCTCCCTTATACGAGAGGTGTAAATCCTTGATTACAACCTCTCTCACACTTGGTAATGTACATCTATGATAAATTCACCCACCCCTCTGGGGGCTAAAAGTGAGTCATCCCTCACCAAGAATCCCTTTTCACCTAGAAATAGGAGGAAGGATTACGTTCTTGTACTTTCCTTGTCTTGTTCTAGAAGATGTTATGTTTGTCTAAGACAGCATCTCTTGGGGGTAGATGTCTTTTGAACGAAGATCTCTTCTCCTCCGAGGATCACCTTTACACTTACAGCAAGATATATCTTTTCAACTATCTTGTCCTTGCTTGAAGAGTATTCCCTCTCTTGTTTGGATTTATGACATTGTTGTATAGCGGATATCTTCTTTGTGATGAAGGTAGGTATCCTTGTTCTGCTTTCCTTAAGATATCAACACTAGTCTATGTTGACATCTTTAAGGGGGGGCACCCACACTGCTCCTTTGTACTATACTTCTCTCATGCATTCTACAGTGAGACATTCTTGGAACCAGAGGGAAACCTCTTAGAGCAAGATGTCGTCACTTTTCTTGTACAGTGGGGCATTCTTGGAACCAAAGGGAAACCTCTTAGAGCAAGATGTCGTCACTTTTTTTCTTGTATAGTGGGTCATTCTTGAAACCAGACCACAGTCTCTTAGAGTGAGATGATGCCACTTTTTCTTTTATACAGGGTGATTATTCTCAAAACCAGAGCACGATCTCTTAGAGCGAGATATCACACCTTTCTTGACACTTGTACTCTACATTCTATACAGGTTGTAGCGTACTCGGGCATAGACTCCTATGAGGCAATTTGAATCTCACTTGCAAACACGTGCATGAGGTTGAGTGGAACTAACGATGTTCTCACTCTCTCTGTCTTTACATGGATCACCTAGATAGGCTCTAGGGGCGAGATTTTCCATGTCCTTCTCTCCATGGATCACCAAGTTTTAGGGGCGAGACATCCATGGTTTCTTTCTTCTTCGCCTTTCTTCTCATAGATCACCAAAGTGTCTATTCATGTTCTCTCTCTTCTTCCTCTCATGAACTCATAGTTTTACTATTGATAGTTCATGGATGATGTCAGCTTTGTTCTTTTACGTGATCGCTCGTGTTTATGTGATGGCATTGGTCTTTGTGTCCTGATTAGTTGTTGAGACATTTGAGCTCGAGATCTCTTTGGCTAGTTAGTTTATCATCTTGTGTCTTGTGTCTTGTTCTTGTCGTGTGTCTTTTTGTGCTTTGTCTTTGTGTTTGTCTGTCTTGTGCCTTTTTGTCTTGTGTGCTCTTGCCTATGTTGGCGTGAGTTAAGACCCTAAGATTAGGGGCTTTATGCTCCTCAATATTAGTGACGTCTTACACTCCTTGTGGTATTGCTTCGCATCTCTCATCTTCATCTCTCTTTTATTCTACTTTACCAGTAGTAGTGGCATAAGACATACTCCCACTAAAGTGGGGGCTAAATGTAGTGTCATAAAATTGCGACCCATGCAATTTGAACCACATTTTGGGTCCTCACCTTGGTGACAGCATCTTCAACCCTTTACTCTTTCTCCTTCATAACCTATGTCTGCTCTACACCCTATCCGAGCCCCAAAATAGGTCAGGACAGTGGCGTGGCGTGGCGTGGCGAGGCGCCCCCGTCCCCACCTCTTACGATGGCCCTATGTCAGGTCTGCCTGATCTCCTATGCACAATTTGTCTTCGGGGTTTGCAATTCCTCTTTGTCGGCCTTCGATGGTTGAAAATTAATTTTTGTGGCATGTATAAAAAGGAATTCAATACCAACTTTCAAAGAGGATGGATAAAACACATGATAGGACATAATAGGCATAAGGAGAAGATACAACATTTCAAGGTCATCATCAAGCATTCAAGCATTCAAGTCTTCTTCATTTATCCATGGGAGCAACATTACAACATTCATTTGCAAGCATGTGTGTGTGTTAGGGATTTGTCATGTTACATGTCATTTCATACAACATTTATGGTTACATTCAAGAAGCAAATCAATCATCACCAACAAGTTGCAAATCTATAAGGTATACATTTCCATTGTTTACATTCAAGCATCTGGAATTATTTTCTTTCAAGGTTGATTGCTCAACCAGGGTTTGACTGAGGCAAACCCCTATCCACAACCATTCTTCCTCTCTTTTTTGTGTGCAAGTTGGAGGTGCGCAGCTGTAATTGCAGGTTTGGCCTCCATTTCAAATTTGTGGGGCAGATCCACGTCAGTTTAATTAGCTCAAATCCGAAGTTACAGCGCGATCCCGAACTGGTAGCACCTCATTTCACTCATTTCCTCTCTCTTTTCCACATAGTCAACAAGTCAACTTTCTCATTTACAAAAGAGGGTAAATCACACTTCAACCACTTGCAATCCATTCAGAATTCACTTCCTTGTTTCCCTCGGATCTGGATCTAACGGATTCAACCCCTCTTTTGAATGTAAAGTTCTTCCCAAGTAAAAATCATCCTAATGGCTTCCTTTCTCACTCCTAGGTGGGGAGTCACTAAGATCCAATTTTCCACTTTACAATTTGTAATTTTGTTTTGACAAGTTACAAGTAAAATCAAGTTTTGTAATTCCAAGTGTCACTTTTACTTGCATTTTTGTAAAATTTATTTATCGGTAAAGCAACTACAAGTTGAGTTAAATTAGGACTGCAATTGGAATAAGTCAAGGTGGTTGAGACAATTTCTCAAGTTAGTTGGGATCTTCCCACCTTTTTCTCAAGACTCCTCTGCTATATATACTGGAGAGGATCTATTGTAATCTATATATTTTGGCAATGCAACAAAATTCTACCAGTTTGTATGTGCACTCTAAGACTTTGAGTTTAGATGTAAATCAAATTGCTTTCAATAAAAGAGGCAAGTTGTGTTGAGACTTTTTGCCAATTCAAAGTTATTATCTGACGACATTTTCTGGAATTGATTGTGATTTTTCTTCTATTGTTCAAGAGGAATTTAAATTCAATCTTGCAGATTTTGAGCTGCTAATTATATTTAGAGTCATAGATTTGGTTTTCAGACTTGGTCTTGTAGGCTTTGAGATTCTTATCACGTTTGAAACTAGTGTAGAAAGTTCAAGTAAGGAGATAACTTGTAGACTTTGTGCTGCTTTTATGCTACAATCGGCAGTCGTACATGCTTCCTAGATACTTGACTGATAAGATTATTTTTATGGAGTTGGGAAGTGTTGACGTGTATTTTGTACACAGCCTAACACAGAATAAAATACCCAAGGGTACCTTATCCTCTCTTGAATAAAGTTTCCGAATGCTGAAGATATCGCGAAAAGGATCAATCAGAGAAACTTCAAGGTTCTTGTATGTAGGGTCTCTACGTGTGGATAAGCTCTTTGTGGTATGATGTGATTTGCTGGAATCACAAGGGGACTTACATTTGATGATTGAACTTCTGATTTGCCTTTGAATATTGCTGGAACACAGGATCTTACTGCCTTAGATTTGAAAAATGGAAAAAAGATGAGGGCGAAGAGAGGATCTAATCCTAATACTAAGAATGTAGGAGCAATGATTGATCTTTGATGAAACTCTAACTAGGTCTTGTTTTGACATCGCAGGACCATCTCCACAAGGCTAGTGCGATCTTCGAAGGAAAGCTTTATGATGTTCAAATCATCACTGCAGGCATAGACACCATCAGGTTGATGCATATCAATGAAAAAGCGACAATTGAAGTTAAGCTTAGGCTGAACGATTCCAGTTGACTACGCAAGGCAAGTCTGCAATCAACAAACTGCTAGTAGTATGGATATACGAATTTCACCATCAATCAAGCACATTTCTTCCACTCATCTAATAACATGAAATCAAATATGAGAAGTATAAAGACCATGCAAATTGTCAAATCGACCCATAAATTTCACCATTTCTTCAATGAAGTTACAAGTCTTTTACAACAACATCTTGGCAACAATCTTTGCCTTCTCTCTCTACTCTACTCTAATTGCTATTCTAACTGCTTCTAATTCTTTTCTAACTCCTAATTGCTTCCAACTAAATTGCCTTTACAAATGAAATGCCAGGGCTTATATAGTGCCCTCAATACAATTCGATGGCTCAGATCAATTCGAGATCAATGGCCAAGATTCAACAATGAAAACCCTAATTAGGGTTTGTTACAACCATTACATAACATTTAATGCTTGACCAATGATAAAATTGTATTGCTTGGACACATGTCCTCTCTAGAAAATTCCACCAATGGATAGCCGGGGTAGGTACATCGGAGTTTGTGCCACCTTCCATGAGTTAGGTACATTGAATCTGGACATGCTGAGGTGGACCTCACTGATTGGAGACGTGATGACTAGGATGTCACCTCGTCTGACACTTGTAACTTAGTAAATATTCAACTTGATGTTGTTGAGAAGCTTGCTTTAATTAATTCATCTGGAACTATTTGCTTCTTCAACGAGCCCTTGTTCTAACTCCATGTGTCCTCGATGTGCAAGATGATGATGTACCTCGCCTTGGAACACTGGATTGAAAGAGGTTGCCCCTGTCCTGGCTTGATCGTCCCGGCGAAGACCGTCCTTGATCTGGCTTGATTTTCCTTGATGAGATCTCCATTTGATACCTACACAACATTTCAAAATTAGTAACATGATTTTGCAATGAATAACTAGATTAGAGATTAAATTTAGGAAACTTCATAATAAGTCCTTGAGTTATCATTTCCTAAACGACGATTGAGCTACTGGAATTCAAAATTTCAAAATTCAAAATTTAAGCTATGACGATCAACGTTCAAAATCAAAACAATAAATTCATATCGCCATACCTCACTTGAGAGCTAACTCTAGAATGCAAAACAAATGGATTCGCCTAGGCAAAATTAACGTTATATAGTCTTTTCCACGTGAACGTCCTTCTTATCAATTTCGCCACCCTTGGAGATGTCTTTGACGTGATTTGCAATGTCCTTGGCAAGTTCGCTCAAATGGAAACTAAGTTCGCACTCCTTTAATGATATTTGCGCCTTCCTTTATATATTCCAAATCGCACTCTTTAAACACAATTCGCACTTGAATGAAGATGGTAAAACGATAATGTGAAAATGAAAATCTTCACCTCCCTTTATAAGCGCTCATACCACCCATCCCTTTAGGCCGACTTTTTGCAAAATATAGCAATTAAAACGATTTTTAAATAAATAATAAAGGCCGACCTCACAATCCAAGCGCTCCATTTGATTTTTAATTAATTAAGAATTAATTAATTATTTGCCATTGTTTATAAATTAATAAATTCGATTTTTTACAAGGCAAAAAATAATTAATTAATTTTTAGCGCAAATTTTAAATGCTAATTTAATTGAACTTTCAAACTTATCGAATTTTCTAGCATTTAAATAAATTCAAAAAATGTGTTTGAGCGCCAAAATTTGAAGATGAAAAATACAAACCTCATCGCCCTGGTCCCTAACTGAGGGACAGGAGCGATCTACCATTTTGGTCTCGATCTTTGTGTTTTTGACGTTTAAAATCTCCATCCTTACGTTGAAGTTGACAATTTTTACTAGGAATTTCAAACTTGGGTGACTTGACCTTGCAAATGAGTGCCTCTTGAGGTGATATCGCTCTGGTCCCTTGGAGAGGGACAGGAGCGGTCCCTATGTTCTTACTTGAAATTCTCCATTCTTGATTTTAACTCCTCGTTCATTGCCTTCCAAACGACGTTTTAAACCCTTTGCAACTTTGTTTTGACATGATCTTCGAAGGATAACAAGTGATTTAGCAAATATCGCCCTGGTCCCTTGGTGAGGGACAGGAGCGATCCTGGTGTTTCTCTCCTTGATCTCGCTTCTTTAATCACCAATCCTCTTTATATTGCAAGCAATGACATTGTTTCTCCATTCCACGCTTGTTTCACTTGACTTCTACGAAGCATATTTGATGTTTGGAGGATTATCGCCCTGGTCCCTTGGAGAGGGACAGGAGCGATCCCTGTGTTCTAGCCAACATTCGTCGTACTTAACCTTTAACTTCTCATTCATTGCCTTCCAAACGACTATCTTGATCTTGCGCGACCTTGCTTTGACATGATTTTGACGGAAAATGAAGGATCTTGTGAAAATCGCCCTGGTCCCTGATTGAGGGACAGGAGCGATCTAGCTTCCTTGTTCAAATTGATGATCCTTTGACGTTCGAAACCCTTGCATATCATCTTCTCAAGACACCTTAGACCTTTTACCACCTCGCATGATCTTGACTTAACGTGATTTTGGAAGGATTTGGCCAATATGATAAATATCGCTCTGGTCCCTGACTGAGGGACAAGAGCGAACTTTAAGGTTTTGAACTCATGCTTGCTTTCATCAACTTGCCATATCTTTCATCGTGTAAAATGAAGTCCTTTTGATCCCCTTGGACACTTGAAACGTGATCAACTTTCAAAATCTAGGCCTTTGTGAAAATTTCGCTCTGGTCCCTGGGAGAGGGACGGGAGCTACAATGGATTTCGCCTTGGTCCCTGACTGAGGGACAGGAGCGAATTTTGCATTTTGGGGCATTTGTCCTTCACGAAGGTACTCCAAGTTATATTCAACTGATAAAACATATCTCCTTTGATCTCTTCAAACCGTCAAGTTGTTCAAATCCCGCAAGGACAAGGCAATGTTTTGATTTTGAGCTCCGGTCCTTCAGTGAGGGACAGGAGTGATTTTTGTCCTCCAGGCCCAAATGCTTCACTTTTCACCATGAAATGTCTTTGCTAGGGAAGATATCATCCTGCCTCATGCTATGAATAAAAGTTAATGTCCAAAAAAAAGTCTAAAATTGTGCATATAAAGAAAATCGCTCTGGTCCTTCAGTGAGGGACAGGAGCGAATTTGACCTTCTAGGCAAAAACTTCATCATTTCATTGTTTTTGATCAAGTCTGGATGCTCTATCATGCTCATTTCGTCCTTCACCATGCCTTTGATGTCTCAATTCGTCCAAACAAGGTCAGGAATGGCTCAAATAAGTATTATCGCCCTGGTCCCTTGGTGAGGGACAGGAGCGAAATTCGCTTTGGATCCTCAGTGAAGGACAGGAGCGAAATTTGACTTTTCGAACTCTCTATCAGGATAATTTTTATGGAATATAACATTTCCTTCTATGTTTCTTCTTTCTTATACTTTAAGTTATATTCCATATATACTTTCAGGATGTTTGAGAGTGGTTTCAGACCTCCAGGAGTTATATTGCAAAATCTAGTTTTTTGAGGTTTTTCAGTTTCCAGACTTAGTCAAATTTCAGGATCAGGACATTCCAGACTTAGCCAAATTTCAGGATCAGGACCTCACTCAAGCCGGACTTGCTACCCTATTGATCTCCCTGACAGCACTCAAAATGCAAAGGCTAACTAACAAAACCCTAAAAAACCTAAAGAACAAACCCTAAAAAGCAAAAAAAGCAAGGGTCCCCATTTGCAATGGGGCGATGTGTGAAAACGTCACAACAGGAAGACAGATCATGGTTGTACATGCACATCAATCTGTCAAACATAAGGTTGGGATGGGGATTTCTACAACCAACCCATTAAAGATTGGCCAGTACTCCCTTATCATATCCACCAAAGCTAAAGATATGGAGACCGAGATGCAGGAGATTAAACTCAAAAGGTTTAAGTCGAGGGCATATTTTGACTACTGAGGTATGAAGGAAAAGATCAAAAAGTCCTTCATACATATGCATCGCATTGAGGATATCTGGGTGGATCTCCTTACAGAAATGGAGGTTCTCAAGATGGACTACTGTAGGCTCACGCTTGAACAGGTTATTGATTTGAACCTGGTGGACATTCTGCAAGGGATGATTGATGATGGGAATGTGTTTGATCCACAGTATTTCTCACGAAGGGTTGATGAAGCCCCACTTCCTTTAATCCAATGGTCACATAAAGAATGCACTTCCATTCTTGAAATATTTCAGCCTATCCTAGCTAACACCAACACTTGGCTCAAAGGTAATGGTGTTAAGACTCATCAAGATTAAGGTTGGAAAAGAAGATAACTCTACGGGGCCTCTTGGACGTAAGTCCGAGATTCAGATTGACAACAAGGAAGGTGCATCATCTTCAGGCACTAGAATCAAACTACGAGTTAGTCGGGCAATAGTGTTTCCTCTTGAAGATGCGACAGTTCGTGAAAAAGAAAACTCCCAAATTCACATTCATTTGAATAATCCCGATAATCCGGAAGGACAACAATATGATGATGCTTCTAAGTCACTGGCTTCGAAGTCACCTCATGAGATTCCCTCCTCAGTTTCCATGGAGCTGCTTATATCTCCTCCTGACACAGTAGTGGAGGAGTCTCCTCAGAATATCGTTCCTATTTCAGCAATGAGCCACCTCTTGATCATGAACAAGAGAGTTTATGAGAATCTTCATGCCCTTTGATTACCGAGCAAGCCATGGTTGCCATCCAAACAGATACTTCCCCCAGGATGACCATGGTTGCCATCCAAACAGAAACTGCTTCTCCTTTATTTGCAACTACTACTAAAGGAGAGTTGATGGCTTTACCTCCATGGATTAGTTCTTTCACCCCCAAGAGGAAGAAGCAAGAAATCTCTCCTAATGTCTTTGATTATCAGCAACTTCAGCAATCTACGCCCAAGACAATCTCAAGGGTAACTGTTGACAGCAACAAGATGAAAATGGCAGAAATTGTTGAGCCTCTTGCAGATAAGCCACGTGAAGAAATGCAAGTTGTTGTTTACATGGTTACAAGGATAAAATTGGGTAAACAAGCGCATGAAGTGGTCAAGCATGATGTCGAACAATCCGTAGCTTCACTACCACAGCGGTGTGATGAATTTCTAGCGAAGAAAGACAAGCTAGAAGAGGAGAATAGGCAACTTGTTGCAGCTGTTCATAAAATCACAAAACTTGCTGATGAAGGGAGTAATCCTTCAGGTTCTTCCAGTTCACAAGAATCGATTCGGGGAATTGAAAAAGCTACTCAAAATGTACAAGCGTTGGACTCTTTGTTGGATCAACTTCATGACCTGTGTGTGCAAGTGCTGAAAGGCATATTCCAAATAATGGCTAAGTAGGAGACCATTGAAGAAAAATTGAATCAGAACTCCGAGACTTTCAAACAGAATTTGGAAAGGGTTGAAGGTAGCTTGACAGTTTGGCGCAAGATGCCTCGACAACGGTTGAATATTCTTCAAGAGCATGCCATTATTCCTTCCAAGGTCATGTATCTGGAATTTGAAAAACTTCTAGAAAACAAAACCCTTGTTCTCAAATCCCTCATTGAAGAGAATGATGACACAATGAAATTGCGAGTTGAATTATTCCAAGGAGTTGTTTCTCATTGTGAGAAGGCCCCTTGCAATATCATGGGTCAAAATGGGGAGTTGATACTAGAAGAAGAAGTGCTCACAGATCTACAAGTAAAGATTCATAATGAGTGGAGGAGTGAACAATTTTCAGCTGCCTCAATTCAGGTTTTGATGAAACATCAAATCTTCTTGCAGGAAATCCAGTCCACTTTGGAGAAGAACAACTTTACACTTCTTCAATACCATGATACCATTGTGAAGACCATGGTTGTTGCAAAGAACACCCACGAACCGAATCTTGTTGAGCTACGAACAATCATCCAGAAGTTCGAAGGATTCATGTCTTCACATGCTGTAGCTTAAGTGTTTTTCAACACTTGGTTGCATTTTTCAGAATTGTAATCTCTTAGTTGTAGTTTTTCTTTTGACATGTTTACTTGTAAAAAACATTTTGCAAATTACAAGTCAAGTCATTACTTGCACTTTTGTAATTACAAGCAGACGAGTAACAAGTCAATTTAGAATAGGACTTGTAACTTTTAATAAGTCATAGTTAGTTATTGAATAAGTCTTGGTGGTTGAGAGAATTTCTTCAGTTAGTTAGGATCCTCTCACCTTTTTCTCAAGACTCCTCTTTTATAAATACTTGAGGGGGTCTATTGTAATCTTTATCTTTTGAAAAGCAAGCAAAAACTCTGTCAAATTTGCAGCAAAGAAGTCTTTGAGCTTTATGTGTGAATTTAAGAATTGAAAGAAATAGAAGAAAATTGCTCAAGTTTTAAGTATTTGTGCTATATTCTTGAGTTTGTGTTCATATTATCTTTCTTGCAAGTGTTTCATAAAGAGCTTAATCTAATTTGATTTGCAGTCTTTGAGCTGCAAGTATTAGAGGTTAATATAAATTAGAGTAAATATTCTTTTGAGAGGAGTTGTAAGACTTTGTGCTTGCACTTGTTCTTAAAAGAGTTTACAAGTAGATTTTGTAAGAAATAGCTGTGAGTCTTTGAACTCTTACTATTTCTTACTATGTTGTGTAGAAAGAATAAGGTATTTCAGTCTTTGTGCTAATATAATTTGTTCTGAAATATCATTAGTATAGAAAAGGGTAGATAGGACTTCACATATTCAAGACTTTGAGCTTGATATTGTTGTCATGTCCTGAAGGAATTGACGAAAGTCTTTGAACTTTTAGGAAACTTCATTTCTTTTCTCTCATTTCATTTCAAAAAGTTGTTATTGTTGTTTTATGTTAAATTGCTATCATTTTTCTGTGAAGAGAAAAGGATATTGGCTTTCTTGAAAAAAGAAGAAAGACTGTTGTTCCATCCTATTTTTGTTTTAGTTTTAGATAGACAGGGAGAGCCTTCCCTTAATTAGGAGAGTTTTACTCAGACACTGTGGTTGAAACCACAATTTTGTATATTTCCCCAAGCGTACAAAATTTTCAACCAACAGTTTTTGGTAACTCTATTGGGGACACGAACACATTCAGAAGTCTCATGCTTTCGTTTGAAGTCTAGTGTCTTGTTGATTTTTCAGAATATTATCACTTTGGTTTTTGGTCCTGCTAAACGAGCTAGATTTCATTTGCTCACTAGTACATCCTCCCTTCCACGAACTACAAGTTATCCTCTATCAAAGAAAAAGAAGTCTATCCCAAGTGAAAGTTCTCCTTTCTTTTTCAAACCATTGATATCTTCATCATTTAGTATGGCTAATCCTCCTCCACCTCCTCCTCCCGGTCCGTGGGGAGCGGTTTTTGGTCCTTTAGCCTTAACCCCTCCTCTTCATCCACTTCCACAAGGTTCCTGGAAAAATCTTCCCAAGTTCTATGGAGATGAAAAGCAACATCCCGACGAGCATGTCAAATCTTTTTACATGGCATGTGGTGTTCTTGGAGTAGAACATCAAGATGTTGTTCGCTTGTTCGTAGAAACTCTTCAAGGTATTGCAGCCAATTCGTTTTTCAATCTTGTTGTTGGTTCGATTGTATCATGGAACTCGTTGAGAGACAAGTTTGAAGAACGTTTCAAGCCCGCAGAAGATGAACACGCCTTGTTGGCTCAATTAACCCAAATGAATAAAGATACTCACAAAAGCATGCATGAATTCATTGCTAAGTTTAACAAACTAGCAAATAGAATTCCTACCAATTCTCAGCCCACTCCTGAGAATCTTTAGTGCTTTTTCATCAATACTCAATTGTGGGAGGTCAGTTTCTTCTTAAGGCGAGCTTCTCCAATAAATTTTGTTGCTACTCAATCAATGGCTACTGAGATTGAAGATGATTTGATCCTAGCTAGTAAAATAAAAAAGGATCCTAATCGTCCCAAAGGAAATTCTCATATAGAGAGTTCATCTTCAGGTTCTACCGATCCAATGGTGCAAAAATTGGCAAATGAGCTCCTTGCTTTGAAGAAGTAGATATCTCAGAATTCCTATCCTAAACCGTACATGGATATCCCAAGGGGGACATATCCTAATGCTTCTGCCAGGTATGCTAATAAGAACCAATCCAAGCTCCCTCCTCCTCCCAAGAGGCTTGCGTTTGGACCACCTCCTTCCAAGGCAGTTGTTGGTTATTATGAGACTAATCAAAGTTAGACTTCTTACTTCGATTATCAATCTGATGATGTTGCTATTCCTCAACAACAACAACAAGATGCAGCCGGTGACTCTACTATACACTATATGCACTATGATGACTCTGTTGCTGCTGAAAGGACTCATAGTCAAGCTTTTGTTGTGATGACAAGATCCCAAACACGGTTGGCTCAACAACAAGAAGCTGCGAAAGCTGCAAATGATTCTCAGTTACCTGTTACTATTACTAAAAGAGGATCACCGCTGCCCTATATTCCAAAGGATGTAGCGAAAAGTCAAGTAAGTAACAATAATCCTCCTTTTTCTTCTTTCGTTGATCTCAAGCCCAGTATGCCTAACTCCAAACCACAATCGGACAATGTTCATCCCTCCCTAGCCTGTTCGTTCCAAGCTTTTGACATTATTGACCATGCTAGGAAGACCAAAATTCAAATGTCTGAAGTTGAATATTTACAAGCTAATCCTAATCAATTTGATAGGCTAGCTAATTTTGTTAAAAGTAAAGAAACTCGTCCTATACTTGAAAATACTACCCCTCAAGAACCTAAGAATTTGTCCAATCATTTGGTAACCATTCCATTGGCTATCCCAGAAAAGATAGAACCCTTTTATATTTCCTTGTTAATCAATGGTTTTCAGTTGAGCAATTGTGTCTTGGATTCTGGTGCTTCTAATAATGTCATGCCCGCTAAGGTTGCACAAGCTTTGGGGATGACCTTGACCAAAACCTTTGGTCATTGCTATTCAATGGAAAATAAACAAGTGCCTCTTATTGGACATATCAAAGATGCTCAATTTGCATTTGCAGCTTTTCTAGAAAAGAAAATAAAGATGACTGTCTTGGTAGCTGACGTTTTTGCATCATATGGAATGTTACTTGACCGTAATTTTTGTAAGGACGTTGGAGGTGAAGTTAACATGGATATGACCGAAGAAAGGATACCTGTCAAAGGTATAGTGCAAAAGTTAGTCCCTGAAAGAGAGACTAAATACACAGTTGTCAAATCTAATGATCCCCATGCTCAGAATCTTTTCGAGTCTGCTGGTTTGGGGAATTACTATCTTCACATAGATGAAATCTCGGAATTTGTTGAAGATTGGCCTTCTAGTAGTTATGATATTTCACTATTTTCAGCGAGTGAAAGATTTGGAGATGCTGAAGAAGATCGAGCATCAGAAGTAGGATCTTCTAATTCATGTGTCATGGTTGAAAATACTTCATCTTTTGTTGCTGATGAAAATGCTGAATTGCCTACTCAAGAAGAAGAATTTCAGTCTTCTCCTACACAAGAAGAAGGTTCATTCTCTCTTATGGAAGAAGACGATAGTTTTTCTTCTCATAATTTATCCGTCCCGGATGAAGGTAGTACTAGTCATTCTAACGAAAACAACAGTTTGAATGATGTTTGGACTCTTGAGATTGATGGTAGTTGCGCTATAAAAGGATCCGGAGCTGGTGTGGTTCTTATATCATGTAAGGGACAAATCTTCCCTTATTCCTTCAAGTTATAGTTTGCTAATACTAACAATACGACTGAGTATGAGTCACTTTTGTTAGGAATGGGTGTAGCATTGAACCAATTATGATCCTCACAATAACATCAGATCAGCAAAGGAGGAAAGGTTCAGACATAAAGTAGATATAGAAGATGTATGAGCAAATGCTTCTGATGAATATGAAATCAAGAAAAGGTTATATTCCAGGCTATCTGTAAATTTCATCAGAGAAACTCAACCTTTTCTCGTACTAGATCAGTTAGAAGATAATTGAGAGCATACTCAACATGGTTTTCATGAGCATGCATCCCTTCCTGCTATCAGGTGGTCAAAGTCAAATCATGCAACTACTCATGAAATATACCAAGTGGTGGGTTAATCAGCAGTGTCATAGGCTGAAGAAGAAGAATATAACTTTGACTTATAATCTAATGGGAGTAGCAGAAGGATATTCTTCAAATGAAGAAGCAACACAGAATGTCAGACCAAGTGAGAGTGCTAAAAGGAAGGGGAAGGCAGTTGAGAATGAGGAACCTGCTTAAAAGAAACAAAGGATAGAACCATCTCGTTCCGCCACATCAAGGAATGAGAAATACATATTAAATATTCATGAATCATTGGCTGAAATAGAAATTCCTTCTTCAATTCATGAAGAAAATGCAGAATCAATGGATCAGGAAGATGAATAGCCACCATCTCCTACTGAAATAGAAATCCTGGAATCAGAGCATGATACAGATATTGAAGAGGAAGAATTTCAAGAAGGGATGATTTCTGCTCTCTAGGGTATTGCACGTGACATAGAAACAAAGGATGACCAAGAGGTAGAAGGCATTGAGCAGCCCACTGTTCTTGAATGGTTGAAGGAAAGATTGAAGATGAATACACCAGTAGTAGAAGAACAAGAAGAGGATGACATGCAAGATTTCTTGGCTAGGTTAGAACAAACCACTGTGAAGAAACTAGCCAAGAGATTTTCTACCATCCAGAGAGATGAGACTGGCTACCACATAGTGCATATAGTTGTGCCTAGGGTGAACAAAGCAAAAAGAGACATTGCTCGTCATGAGTTCGAGATCACCACTTTTGACTTAGGCCCAATCACAAAGACCCAAGCAAAAGATGTCTGGATGAGGAGACAGAAAAGAAGAATGAGCATAAGAGAGAAGTAGAGCATCTGAAAGAGAATATTCGGCAGTTAACTACTAAGCCACTTGATCAAGCCAATCCAAAAACTCTCCCACTTTTGGATTCACAGCAGGTAGTCAAAAGTTTTGAGGAAGATGCAGTAATAGCCAGAGAAACTAGAGATTGGATAAAATATATAAAAGAAGAAGCAGCCAAGTTCATAGAAGGAATTGCATCAACATATGATCAAACTTCTTCTTTTCTTTCCAAGATTGAAAATATGGCAGAAATATGGGCTGACTTCAAGGATGTCCAAAATAGAATCATACCATCCCTTAGAGAACTAAAAGGAATTTCATCTCCAGAGTTGCTTGATCAGAGGATAATTGAAGCAGGGGCTGCTTATGATTTCAACAGTTGGCACTGGACACTAGTTGCACAAAATGAGGTCTTGGAAAAGGTGAAAGATGATGTTGATAGAATGGAAAGACAAATACAAGCGATTCCAAACAAAATCTTCCTCGTAGTTACAGAACTGATTGGGAAGGATACCCTCCAAGAGAGTGATATGCAATTGGAGAATTTGAAGGTCAAAATTCAGGACATCTTCTTTGCCACCACAAGACAAGTCTTGAAGGATAATTTGGATAAGGTGTCACAAACAGGAATTGGATTGGGAAATCACCTTTGATTTGTGCGTCGATGACTTGGAAGGATTAGAATTCAAGGTCAGCATATTGCCACATGTCACCATGGATTAGGTTAACCAAATTGTGCCCAGGCTCATCAAATATCAGAAGAAGGGGGTGCAATCCTAAAAGATAGCATCTCATGCCACTCGTCTCATTTGCAGTTAATCATAGATTTTGTTTTGAGAAACCCTAATCTAGTTTTTGTTGTTTAGATTTCAGCCATTGATCTCGGCCATTAATTTTGCTTTCAGAACTCTATATAAACTCTCATTCTCTCATTTCATTGTTGTGGAGAGATTTATAAGATTGTTGCACAGAGTTATTTGAGTAATAAAATATTCATTATCAGCATAGATTTGAAATCTTTTTATTGCTAAATAGTTGCGTAATTGCATATTCCCTTCAAAATTTAGGTTAGATATCCTTAAGTAATTTTTTTTTTAAAGTTGTTAGATGAATGATAGATTTGATAAGTATTGATTGGTGAAATCTTGCTAATACTTTTGTTGGATGGATGATTTACTTTCAATGTGCAAAGATAGCTTGAACTTTTAATATGGATGTTTAACTTCTACTTGGAATGATATTGTTCAATTGTTGGTATTTTTCCTAAGTGTGAAAATCTTAAGCATAACCCTTGAAGATTGCACCTGCTTTGAGTAGTTGTCCGAGTGTGGCGAAACAAAGCGTCGTTACCAGTTTCACCCAATCTTTACCGTCTCTTGACTTCATAGGAATAGCTTAGAAGTAGCATAGAATCCCTAAACCCTCATCCTTTTATTTTTGAAGTCCTAAATCAAAAAAATCAAAAAACACACAGCATAAATTGTCAAATCTGCCTAAGTTCAACTTGTGAATGATACCAATCGATAAGCGTAAGCCCCCCTTGAGATTTTCAGCATACACTACCCAAACAGCTATCCCACTAAAGTCGCTCATTCGCACATATAGACCTTGGAGTCGCCTTGTGGTCTTTCCCGCAATCTTGGCACAAGTAGTGATTTTGTTCACGAGAGGATAAAGTATCCTTGTGGTATTTTATTCTTAGTGTTCGGTAGATGATAAAACGTCCACCAACAGGACGTTAAATAGATTGTCTATCCATGCTTTTCAAATAAGAATGGGAGTCACATTTATATGCAACTTACACCTTTTCGTAAGAAAATTAATGAGAAAGGTCAACTACAAAAAAAGGGCATGTTCGATAAGATCCTGAAGCCGAAATTTGAACCTAAGATTTTATAGCCAAATTGTTGGGACAAGGGCAATGGACATTATTGTCTTACTAGATTTGGTTCTTCAAAGGACCAGGGACCATAAGATGTGACCAGGATTGCCATTCTGAACTTCAGGCAAGCTCATTCACACTACACACGATAAAATGGGTGCCAAGCATAGTGTGAAATTATGAGTGTCAACAATTTACGACACTACATATAGCCCCAGTTTTAGCAAAGGTATGTGCTTACACCTATGCACATGATATATTAACTTACCGATCTAGAATGTAATTCACAATAAATTCAAAACATGATGGAGACTCATCCACAAGATAAGCATACACAAAGAATACATGATGCAGACACCTGAGGCACAAAGAATATACACAAGACAACGAGAAAACACACAAAACACACAAGACAATCACCACATTCAAGACAATTGTGAAGCATATAATGGCAATGTTCACAAATAAGAATTCCAAGTCATAGATGTTAAGCGAGCTCCGTAAGAAAGGTTGTTTGAAAACCGTCATCCCAGAATACAACAAGCACATTGATGAACTTAATCAATGCACAATATAACTCATGTGATATAACAAAACATTAAGTAGACACATACAGCACATGAAGCAGACACATACAAGACATAAATCATACACAAATCAGACTTGAATCAAACATAAAGAAAAAAGGTAAGGCACAAAGAATTACCACAAGACATGGAGTACACACACAAAAAACACATATGGCATGCAACACAGAAATGAGGCATATAAGAACAATCTAAAAAGACAAAGGTTCCAAATCAGTGAGGTAAAGAGACTTCAGTATGAAAGGTTGTCTTCACACCAAACATTATCCTCAAAATTTAACATTGACTTTGAGGAACTTAATAAATCAACAATGTCATTAACAAGAAATCATAGTATGGAGCAGACACGTGCATGGCATAAAATCTACACAAATCAAACATGAATCAAACATGATATAGAGACAGGCAAGGCATAAAGCATGTATGCTTGACACGGAGCAAACGCAAGACACGTGCAACTAGGAAAAAAGTAATGATATGCAAGACAACAATGAAACATATAATGATTACGTTAGCAAACAAAGATTCCAATTATGTGAGTTAAAGAGACCTCAACAAGAAAGGTGGTCTAGATGCCAAAGATAATCCTCGGAATTTCACAAACACATTCAAAAACTTAATCAGTCCACAATGCCGTTCGTGGGGAATATGGCACATTTAGGAACTTAATCAATCCACAATGTGATTCATGGTAAATACAAAACATGGGGAAGACTCGTGCGGGGCATAAAGCACATGATATAGATATCATACAGACACATAAGGCACGTGGCATATTGCAAGACACGGAGAAAAGACATAAAACACGCAAGACACAGAGAAAACACATATGATATAAAACACAATTACGAAGCATATAATGGCAATGTTACAAAGAAAACATCCAAAGTCAATGGGGTGAAGATACCTTAGTATGAAATGTTGTCTAAATACCATGCATCACCCCCAGAATATAACAAACGCATAGGGGAACTTCATCAATACACAATATTATTCACGTGATAAACAAAATATGAAGAGGGTACATACAGAATATATAGCATACTCAAATCAAACATGAATTAGACATGATGCAAACGCACATGGCACAAAGCATATACGCAAGACAACAAGCAAACATAAAACACAGAGTAAACACATGATGTGCAACAAAAATGCAAAGCATATAATGAGAATCCTCGCAAAAATAGATTCGAAGTCAGTGACATAAAAATACCTCGGTATGAATGGTTCTCTCAATACAAAGCGTCATCACCATAATTTCACAACGCATTGAGGAATTTAATGAATACAAACCTTAATTTACAACAAATACAAAACACATAGGTCAAAAAGCCAGCACATATGATATACAAGAAAATTACGAAGATTATAATGACAATGTTACCAAACAAAGATTCCAAATCATGAATTTGAAGACCTCAGTATGAAAGGTTGTCTAAATACCAAGAGTGTTCCCTTCAACATAATTAACACATTCAAAAACTTTATTAACACACAATATAAATCATGTGACATAAAGAACATGAAGCAGACACATACAAGCAATAAACAATACATGAATAAAATATGATGTGGACACATAATCCACGAAACATTCATGCAAGACATAGAGCACGCACACAAAACATGCAAGGCATGAAGAAAACACATGGCATGCAAGAAAAATATGAAGCATATAATGACAATCTTAACACGCGAAGATTAGAGCAAACACGATACAAATATGATACAGACACATAAGCCACAAAGCATATCACAAGACACAGAACAAACACATAAAACACGCATGACAATGAGTAAGCACATATGACATCAAAAAAAATCATGAAGCATATAATGGCAATTTTACCAAACAAACTTACACCTCAAAAACAAATATTCGATAAGATCAACTACAAAAAAAGGGCATGTCCGATAAGATCCAAAAACCAACATTTGAACCTTAGATTTTGGAGTGGTGATGCAGACCTACAAGTGTTAGTATACACCATGATAATAAAAATAAATAAGAAACGAAATTACTTCATTGCAAATGACAGCACACTTGATTAATCTCGACTGATTGCTAGAGAGATTGCTTAGGAAATTAAATAGATTGTCTATCCATGCTTTCCAAATGAGAATATGAGTCACATTTATATGCAACATACACCTTTTCGTAAATTTTTGAGAAAGGTCAACTACAAAAAAACGACATGTCCAGTAAGATCCTGAAGCCGACATTTTAACATTAGATTTTCTAGCCATCTTGTCGAGACACTAGCAATCCACACTATTTTCCTATTAGAGTTGGTTCTTCAAAGGACCAGGGACCATAACATGTGACCAGGATTGCCATTCTAAACTTTAGGCAAGCTCATTCACACAACACAACACAAAATGGGTGCTAAACACAATGTGAAATTATGAGTGTTAACAATTTACGACTCTACATATAGCCCCGGTTTTAGCAGAGGTATGTGCTTACAACCAAGCACATGATATATTAAGGCACTTACCAATCTAGAATGTCATTCACAATAAATTCAAAACATGAAGGAGACTTATCCACGACATAAGCATACACAAAGAAGACACAATGCAGACACCTCAGGCACAAAGGATATACACAACACAAGGATCAAACACACAAAACACAAAGAACATAGAGAAAACAATCACCACATTGAAGACAATTATGATGCGTACAATGGCAATGTTCACAAACAAAGATTCCAAGTGATAGAGGTTAAGAGAGCTTGGTATGAAAGGTTGTCTCAAAACCAAGTGTCATCCCAGAATACAACAAGCACATTAATGAATTTAATCAATGCACAATATAACTCACATGATATACAAAACATGAAGTAGTCATATACAACGCACGAAGCAAACACATACAAGACATAAAGCATACACAAATCACACTTGAATCAAACATGATGCAAACACAGAAGAAACACATAAAACATACAACACACAGAGCAAACACATATGATATAGAAGACAATTACGACGCATATAATGACAATGTAACAAAGCAAACATCCATAGTCAATGGGATGAAGATACCTCGGTATGAAAGGTTGTCTAAATACCAAGCATTATACCCAGAATATAACAAACACATTGCCAAACTTCATCAATACACAATATTATTCGCGTGATATACAGAAAATGAAGCGGACACATACAAGATATATAGCATACTCAAATCAAACGTGAATCGGACATGATGCAAACACGTACAACACAAAGCATATACGAAAGACAAGAAGCACACATAGAACACTGTAATGTCCCCACTTCTCTAGGTGGATCCAGATGCTTAGTTTCACCTGTAATCCATCTCCATGGGTGGAACTCCGTGTTGGGAGATGATTGATTAGCCAAAGGGGACATTTACTTAGACACAATTGCTTTGGTGAGACATTTATAATAAAACTTTATAATTTTATGTTATAAAGTTACTTTTTCTAAAATTAGAAAAAGTTAATAAAGTAACTTATAAGTTACTATTTAATTTAATAAATGACCCTTTTGACTTTTCCCATGGCACGACCCCCTAGGTGAAAAAGTAGATTGTAAAAAGGTGGTCAATGTTAATGAATTAAAGACCCTTGAGCACATCGAACTTATGAGGAGAGGGAAGATTCCATTGGAATCTTAATTTGATGACATTAGGGGTTCGATTTGGGAGAGGATGACATAAGTGTGGTTTGGGATCATTATTGGGCATTCTTGTATGTTTGATTTTATTGATTTTGCTCTACAACATTCTGCCATAGCAGACTTAGCATCTTGGAGGCCCAGACTGAGGATGAAAACCCTTGGTTCAAGTAGGTTGGACGATACCCCAACCAATTATCTCACTTCAGCACTCAAAAGGAATTGTTCCAGACCAAATTGAGGGTCAGATTATTCAAAATTTTGGATCAGAATTGCAAACTTGATAGCAAATGACAGATCTGAGCATTTGGGTCAGAGATTGCAGCAAGAAATAAGCCACAAATGCCAACCGTACAGCTCCCTTGGCCAGTTGTACCATTCTCTTGCCTGGGAATCCATTAATAAATAAACAAAAGGGTTTTGGCATCACTATTGGTGTGTGAATTCATTGTTGGGGTATTAATAAGTGATCACAGTTGGTTTGGTGTGAAGAAAATATCAGATTTGGGCAACAACAACGATTCTTTGAGGAAAAGGGGCATAATTTGAGAATCTTGCCTGGCAAGAATTTGGAACTCCAACTGGGTCTAAATTCCTAGAGTTAAATAAATTTATTTGCAGCCATTAGTAGCAGTTGGAGGTGCTTGGTTCAGTCACTGCTTCATTCCAGGCTCAAATTCCACCCTCAAACCCCAGCATTAGACTCCTGGTAAGCCTTGAACGGCTTAATTCTATCAAGAATCATCTTTATTGTTTATTTGAACTTGCTCCAATTAATAATCAGAAGTCTGGAAACTATTATCAGTTCTATATTTATTGTATTGCATTTATAATTTTCCATGTATTCTCAAAAATTAAAAAAACTACATAAAATTGAGAATACAATAAACTTCCAAGAACTCTTTTCTCTGGTCCAAGAAATTGAACTTGTAATCAATCAGCAGTTTGGATAAGAATTCTAGTCAGGGATCTTTCAGTGGTATCAAAGCAATGATCCTGCCAACCTGGGGGTCATCAAAGTAATTCTATGCAACGGGGCAGATTTGGTACCTACAGATATTACACACGCGGGAGACCTAGAGTGGATTTAAATTTTGTCACAAAACCACCCTTTGAGACTAATATGGGTGATATACCTGAAGGACAGAGGAGCCCACCCAGACAGGAGAGACAGATTCCACTCAATCCTGGTGAGATTATGAGGATCTTGGCTGAAGCACAGCCCAAAATTGTTGAAGCAATCAACAGGTTATAGGACACACTTGACAGAATGGATTTGGGAAATAATAGGGGAAAGCACAAGAGCCGTGGCAGGACAGTATCAGTTGCAGAAAATAGGGGCAGCAATAGAATTCCATCTTCCTCGAGTAATGCATCCATCTCACCACTTAGGAACATGACCCATAATAGGACAGTGGATAGGCCTATGCTTCCACGGTTCACTCCTAGACATGTACAACCGTTGGTTGAGCCTCATAATGGAATCACCTTTCAGGACACAGTTATGGCTACCAGCGATGAGTGGGCACATCTACCAGCACATGTTAGAGATGCATTCCTGTTGCATCAATATTGTATGCAGTGTCGTGATTCCATGAGGGGACAGAATGATAGGGGACCCAGACAGCAGTGGAATGATGATCTGAAGAAGGCTACAGATAAGCTGATTTTATCCACTTTTGATGGCAGCGGTTCTACTAGTGCACGAGCGTGGGTTCGCAGGCTAGATATATACCTCTCCTTGAAACCCATGGCTGAAAACGAGGCCATTCAAATTGTTGTCCTACATTTGGAGGGTGTCGCATATGATTAGTGGCACCTTAGATTGGTCACACAAAATCACGCTCTCATTCATTCATGCGTAGAGTTCACAGATAGGCTGATTTAGAGATTTGATAGGAAAGATGTGGAACTTTATTACATGGATTTAGCTCTCCTGAAACAGACGGGTCATGTGCATACATATATTAATGAATTTCAGCGTATAGTAGTGATGGTACCAGAGATGCCTGACAGGAGGGTAGTTATGCTCTTCATAAAGGGACTTCATGAGAGATATCGTGGTTTAGTCAAGGCTTTGAAGCCTAAGACTTTGCAGGAGGCTATTCAGCTCACGTCAAACTTGGACACCACTCCTCCATCCTCCACTTTTCAGCAAAACAAAAACTTTCCCAAGAACTCCAAACCCTTCCAGAAGCCTTTCAATCCACAAAACGGTAACACATCTTCTCCTAGGACTGATCAGGAGACTAGAAATGAATTAAGGAGAAAGAAATTGTGTTTTACTTGTAAAGAACATTGGGAACCAGATCACAGATGCCTTGGCAAAGGCAAAGCTCATCTCATTGAAGTGAGCTCAGATGTGGAGGATGAGCACATACAGGACACTGATGATGAGGGAGAGCATATTGAGTCTCCCCAGATTGAGCTTGACTCTACTAATGCACAGGCTACGACCAATGTTTCCATGGCCACTCTTTCCAACTATCCTAAGTTCCATGCTTTCAGATTGAAGGTAACTATTCAAGGGCAGCGTCCAGTGTGTTTAGTAGATATTGGAGCGACCCATAACTTTATTGATCAGCATATGGTAGAGAGACGTGGGTTACAGACCGGAATTTTCAAGATTTGGTGTGAAGGTTGCAGATGGTGCAATGATGGGTTGTACCAGGAGGATTCCTCAGCTAAGAATTCAAATGGGGGACTACACTTTGACAGATGAATTTTATGTTTTACCCTTAGAGGACTATGACACAATTATAGGTATGCAGTGGTTTCAAGGAATTGGCAGATATGTTATTGATTACCCCAGAATGCAGTTGGAGTTATTAGCTGATGGTTAGAAGAGAATACTGAGGGCATTATTGAATGGAGGCCCCAAGGACGTTTCTAACCGCAGGATGGAGACTATTATCAAGCACAGAGGTATTGTTTGGGCTACACAGTGCTTTATTTCATCTAAAGCACCTTCATCTCAGGATGGCAAATCATATCATATTGATATGTAGCAGATTTTAGATAAGCAATGGAGTGGTGTTTGGTGATATACCACCTAGAGTACCACCGGATAGAGGCTTTGAACATGTGATAGAATTAGAGAATGGAGCAAAACCAATCATGACCACTCCTTACAGCCATCCTAAGGCCTACAAAGATGAGATTGAGAAGACCATCAGGGAGCTTCTGGACATGGGATTCATTAGACCGAGTTCTAGTCCCCTTGTTTCTTCAGTTGTACTAGTGAAGAAGGATGGGACACTACGCATATGTATTGACTACCATGCACTTAATAAGAAAACCATTAAGAATTGGTATCCCCTTTCCACGCATAGATGAGTTACTGGATGAGCTTCATGGCTCAGTTTATTTTTCGAAGATTGATCTTCGATCGGGGTATCACCAGATTAAGGTGCGGGAGTCTGATATTCACAAAACAGCCTTCAGATGTCATTATGGTCACTATGAGTTCTTGGTGATGTCGTTCGGTCTCACTAATGCTTCTGCTAAATTTCAATCATGTATGAACCACATATTTAATAAGCATCTGTGTAAGTTTGTATTGGTATTCTTTGATGATATATTGATTTACAGCATATCATGGGAGGAACATCTGAGGCACTTAGATGAGGTGTTGAGCATTATGGAATCTCAGTCCTTGTATGGTAAGATGTCCAAATGTGAATTTGGGGCTCACTGAGATTTTATACTTGGGTCATGTGATAGGAGTTGATGAAGTCAAAGTCCATCAGGAGAAGATCCAAGCTATTATTGATTGGCCACCTCCCAAGAATATTTCAAAGTTACGTGGTTTCCTTGGTTTATGTGCTTATTACAGGAGGTTTGTAAGGGCTTATTCTTAGCTTGCAGCACCTTTGACAGATCTCACCCGGAAAGGGGCTTTTAGATGGACTCAAGAAGCACAGGAGGTATTTGATAGACTTAAACAGGTGATGAGCACTTGTCCTGTGTTGGCACTTCCTGATTTCACCTAACCTTTTGTGCTTGAATGTGATGCTTCAGGAGAGAGTGTGGGTGCAGTACTTATGCAAAATCATCATCCTATTGTGTATGAGAGTAGAAAACTGAAAGACAATGAGAAATTATATTCCACCTATGATAAGGAAATGTTGGCTATTATGCATGCTCTCACAAAATTCAAATAGTACTTGGTGGGGAGGAAATTCATTGTTAAAATTGATCATAACAGCTTTAAATAATTTCTAGATCAAAAAGATCTTAATGAAAGGCAGCAAAAATGGGTCAGTAAGATCCAAGCATATGATTTTGACATTGAATATGTCAAGGGGAAAACAATGTAGTTGTTGATGCATTATCTAGGAAGCCATCCATTGCTGCCCTATGTTCATTGAGTGAGATTTCAGCTGATTGGAAATCTCAACTTTTAGTAGAGTATTCGAAAAATCAGCATGCATGTGAAATTATGGATGGGATCGTCCAGGATGCAGGTACACAATTGTGGATGATGTGATTTACTACAAGGGAAGAATTTATTTAGTTCGGGAATCTAAACTGAAAAATCAGATTTTACATGCTTTTCATGACACTCGTGTAGCAGGACATCAGGGGTATGGTAAGACTTACAGTCTCAAAGATGACGTTTTACAGCATGTAAGGGAATGCATTGCCAACAAAATAAAACTGAAAATACACACCTTGCTCGTTTGCTGCAACCATTACCCATTACAAAGTAAAAATGGACTGGAATTTCAATGGATTTCATCACGGGTCTTCCCAAGGTGCAAGGGAAAGATTGCATATATGTAGCAGTGGACAGATTGACAAAATATGCTCATTTCTTTCCCATAGCAACAACTTATACAGCTTCATAGGTTGATGACCTGTTTTTCAGAGAAGTTTTTAGGCTCCATGGTCTTCCAAAGACCATTGTCAGTGGCTGTGACAACCGATTCATGAGTTCTTTTTGGCAAGAGTTGTTTAGACTTATTGGCACCAAGTTGACACCTAGCACCAGCTATCACCCTCAAACTGATGGACAAACCGAGATTGTGAACAAGTGGCTTGAGGGGTATTTACGCAACTATGTGTTAGGACAGCAGCATTCATGGGTTCGTTGGTTATATTTGGGAGAGTTTTGCTACGACACGACACATCATATATCTATTGATATGACTCCTTTTCATGCACTATATGCTTACAATGCCATGGCATTCATGGATTTGGCACTTGCAAATAGTAGAGCACCATTGGCACAGGATTGGCTTCAAGAGAACCAAGACATCCTTAAGGCACTTAAGGAGAACATCCAATGAGCCCAAAATCAACAGAAGTTATGCTGGTCGCCATAGGATTGAGAGATCGTTTGAGGTTGGAGACTATGTGTTCTTGCGCCTTGTTGTGACCTTTTCCACACATTGCCCCATTGCAAATGGGGACCCTCTCCTTTCCTGCTTTCTAGGGTTTTTGTTAGTGCATGTGGCCTTCCGCTTCAAGTTCTACTCATTTCTGTCAAGTTTTGAACGGTTTGCGTCCTAAGGATTGAAAGTGATAGCAGTGTTCGGATACCGCCAAAGTGCCTAGAACGGCCAAAGGATGAAAATTGCAATTGATTTAGACAAATTTGAACTCTCTATTTTTAGAAAGTTTGCTTTTTTGTTTTTCCTATTTTTTTAGGAACTTTCGTTTTTGGTGTTTTTAGCCAGATCCCCGGTATGCCTATTTTTAGAAAGTTTTCCCTATTTTTTAGGGATGCCTGCTTTTTGCTTTTTCGGAGTAGGGACCTAGGGTTTGCACTGATACCACTAACCCGCTTCGATCGCGATCAAGAATTTCCAAGTTTTGACCTGAAAAGCTAAGTTCCTACATTTTAGGGGTCAAGATGCTTCAGATGGTTTGCTTGAGTATGGACTTCAAATTTCAAGTTAATCTGGTTAAAATTGAAGAAATTGTGGAATTTTGGAATTTTCCAAATATTTTTTTAAGTCTGGCTAATGAATGATGTTGAGTGTTATGGCAGGTGATGGAAAGTCCGCCCAAGGTGCTAATGATGGGGGTGTCTTCAAACTCCGCCCTATGCAAGAGGTGGTCTTCCAAAAGTCCACCCTCCTTGGAGATGTTTCAAAAGTCCGCCTTTGAAGATGTCTTCAAAAGTTCGCCATGCTTGAGGTGTCTTCAAGGTCCGCCCTCCAAGCAAGCTACCATGTCTCAAAAGTCCGCCCTGGGAGTGGTCATGAAAGTTTGTCCATGATGGTAGAGACACCTTCAAACTACGCCCTCCATGGCGTCTCTCCAAAGTCCGCCTTGGTGATGCCTTCAAACTCTGCCCTATGCTTGAGAAGCCTTCAAACTCCGCCCTGGGAGTAGTCTCAAAAGTCGCCATGCTTGAAGAAGAGTCATGAAAGTCCGCCCTAGTCTTGGAAGTTGAAGAAGAAAGTCCGCCACCCTTGGTGAAGCAAAAGTCTGCCCTCCAAGCAACAAGAAAGATGCTTCACAAGTCCGCCTAAGTCAAAGGTCAAACCAATACTTGTTAAGGTATTGAGAGCAAGGAATATTCTCGAGTGATGTCACCCAAATCTTCATAGAATTCGAACTGCTAACTGATTTAGAAAGTTTTTAAAAAGAGATATTCGAAGATCAAGTTCGAAAATGAGCTGGGAAATCAAAATAGAAACTTGAGTTTGTGAGAAATCTGAACCATGAATCAAAATTAGAAAGAGGATATTTGCAGATTGAGGCAATTTTAGACTGAGTTCCAAATTAGAAACCTTTTGGAAGATGGCAATCTATAGGTCTAGTTCAAATATGAAGTGGGAAAACAAATTAGAAAGTTGTAGAATAAGATTTTCGAACTTGAAGAGATGACAGTGCAACTCAACATCAAATTGGAAACTTTCTCAAGGTTGAAATCGAATTTAGAAACATGAATTGGAAGGATATTTGCGTGTTTCTAATTGTGAAAACCAACTTCATTACAAATACATTCTTTACTTCTTCATTCTCACACAAAGAAGTTTGAACTTTCTGAGCAAGCTAAGGAAACATTGAGAATTATTTCACAGATTGAAGGTCATTTCGAAGAAAAATTTGTAGATTGAAGGTTATCTCTTGCAGGTTGAGCGAACTTTTTGAAGGATTTTGATTTATCAACTTCATTCTTGTCAATGTATCTGCAGATTTTTTGGAGTTGAACCAACTGATAGAAGGCAGATTCGTCAAATTTTCTGAGTTTTCTTGAAAATTCCTTCTATCTTCTCGCCTTATTCTCATTCATTCTAAGGTGAAGTTGGTTTTAAAATGCAAATTTATTGCATTTTCTGAGTTTCCAGATTCGTTGGAGGTGATTTTTGTGAATGTATCCAAATTTTCAGTTAGAAAGATTATGGGATGAGGATTTTTGAAGTTATTTTTAGACTATGTGGGATGAGGATTTTTGAAGTTGTAAATGTCCCTAGAATGGGGAGTTTACATGTGAAAATTCCATTTTCATGGCTAAGTATGAAAATGAAGTCAAAGCTCCATGCACTTAGCCATTCGCAACCTTGGTTTTCTTTAATCTAAGTGTTGATTTCTGACTTAAGGTTCATATTTATTTGCAGATTTCAAACACGATTCAGTTCCAAGTAGACAAGGATGCTCCTCATGAATCGAGAATGACCTCAAATGGAAGATATCAACGATACTAACCTCGGGCATATCAATTTGAGGGAGTTCAAGAAGCGGATGTTCGGCTTAGATAAGCTTGTGCCTACTGTGACCGTGCGAAAGATGATGAAGAGTGGTATCGTGCATGTTGTAGACTTTCTCCCCACCATGCAATGCACAGATTTGGTAGCTAAGTGCACTAGGCACTACAACCCTGTCAGTAGATATTGTCACACCTGATGGAAGAGTGTTGGCAAACATCAACAATGAGGCCACAATGGAAGCTTTCAGAATTCCAGAATATCATAATGTTGTGTACGTAACCAAGGATGAAGTTGATCACATGTATCAAGATCATTTGGAGGAGTACGACGCCATCATCAATCATTCCTGGTTGGACAAGCCAAGAAAGGGTGCCTCCAAATTACAGAGGAAGAGCTTGGTGAGGGCATATTTCAAAGAGGATATTGGAGATATGATTGTCTTGTTGAACAAGATAATGGGTAATCCTCAAGGCGCTCCATTTGAGCCATGGATGTATTATTTCATAAACGAAATAATGAACAGAGTCAAGATGATAGACTGGGCTCGAATGATAAGTGATAACTTGCACAGCCAGCTGAAAAATCTAGAGGCAAATAGGACCTTTTACATGAGCTCACACTTGTTCTATACCCAGGCTAGAACCTACAAATACAAAAGCCTCACCTGTAGAGGGGAAGTGGGAAACAAAGAAAACCAATTTCTTGTTTATGACTGCTATCCCCAGTTTCACATGGAAGAAAAGTTCCATTTCAAGAGGGTAAATGATGCATTTCTAATGCACATCACATGGACACTGCAAGGTGGACTTCATAAGCAGATTCAGGAATTGGTATATTCAGTACCCGAAGTTCACCTATATTAGAATTCAAGGGTTTTCCGGATCTCCCTATAAGCTCCCAGCCTACCCTAGCAACCGAGTTGTGCTACTATAAGTTGTGAGGCAACTAGAGGGCTATATGACAGTTCAAAGACATAAGCAAAAGAAGGAAGGAACCTCCTCCCTCACGATTGGAAATGGACTAGAGACGTGCCCGTCATCACAAGCCATCGCCACTGCAGAGAAAGAGCTGGCTTGGTACCCTTTCTACCAGTACAAAGCAAGGTATGACGTTTGAGCACAAGGCTGATTTAGAAGATTATTGGGCTAACGCAGCCAATAGTTTCGAAATCAGGAGAAGATTTTGGTCAAGGATTCCCTTGAGCATGGTAAGAGCAACGGAAGTATTCAAAGTTGCTGATCAAATAGAAGACAATCTCGAGCTTCAACAGTCGGGCTTTGAAAAGATGAAGAATGAACCACTGGCCTTGGTTGATTGGTCAGAAGGAGAGAAGTCAAATTTGGCAGACCTCATGAGATCGATGGTCGAATACTCCAAGTGGTGGACGTCTGAGAAGATGAAACAATTGAAGTCCAAAGGCATTACCCTGACTTATGATTTGATGGGAATAGATGACTCTCTGTCATCCAACCCTTGTATCTCTGTAGACAATGCTCGAAATCCAAAGAGTGTCGAGTCTCGGAAAAGGAAGGAATTAGTTGGGAACTCTAGAAAGGCCAAAGGAAAGAAAGTTATTGGGGAGAGATGTGAGTCTGATGAAGGTCATTCCATTTTGAGTGCCGCATCTGTTGCGCCTGACCAAAATACAGTTGAAGAGCAAAAGATGGACGCAGATATGGGGAATAATGAAGTGAGAGTGTCTTCTCCTTCGATTGAAGAAATAATGAGAGAAGCTATCCAAAGCGCGAATAGGGAACATGTCCTTAATAGAACCACAGAAGTTGAAAAGCTTGAATCTCCAGTAGTCTTCCTTGATGGTATAGTTATTGGACCAAGAGGGACAGATGATGGATTTGATCATAATACCGTGGAGCAGTCAACCATTCCCGATTGGTTGAGAGAAAGGATAAGGGCTAAAGTCTCGAAGGAAACCCATTCTGAAGAGAATACAACAGCATTTCTGGAAAAGGTGAATGAACCAGTCGTAGTTAAGCCACCCAAGCCAGCCAAAAAATTCTCTTTGATTCAAAGAGATAGTACAGGGTTTAGGACAGTTCAGGTAGTTGTGCCAAAAGAAGGAAAAACTCAGGACAATACTGCCCCGAAGGATTACAAGATTACTACTATAGAATTGGGCAAGCCTACTCAGGACCAAGAAGTCCAGTACTTCAAGGACTCTTGCAACGCCCTCAAGGCAAGGCTAGCCAACGAGAAGGAAAAAAGAAAGAAGGTTGAAGAAGAGAATCAACAGTGGAGGAAGTATGTTCTCCAACCAGGCCACTCAACCATGAGATTCCAATCACCCCTCTGCAGCCTCTTCAACAAGAGTCAATGAAGGACTACGAGGACATGAAGGGCACATTCACACAAGCTAAGGAATGGATCTCAGATGCTTCGGCACATGCTGACATACTTGTAGAAAACTTAGTATCGGCACATGAGTCGGCTTCTTCATTGGTCAGCCGAATTCAAGACTTAGCTGCAAATTAGGAAGATGTTGAAGAAATCCAGGATGAATTACTTCCACAACTAAGGATTATCGGAGGTCTGTCGAAGCGAAGCTTGGTGGATGTAGGTGTCAGACAGGCTGGGGATAGGTATGACTTTAACACTTGGTATTATGCTTTGGTCACCAAGATTGAAGTCCTAAAAAAATCTGAAACTAAGTGTTTTAAGACAGACAAAAGTGTCAGAGATATTTTGGGTAGGGTGTTTCGTGTAGCATCAAAGATCTGGAAGGAGTATACAAGAAAAACACCTACAAGCAGAGAACTTGAGAGCCAGGATTCAAGCGAGCCTTTTCAAAAACTCGGGGATGATTGATAAGGGCGATCTATCAAGGATCGCAAGTTTTCTTCTCATTGACGAAAACTTTCTTGCCCCGACAGTTGAGTGGGAAGGCATCCTCGCCACGTGTACAGATGATGTGGAAATCATCGACTTCCAGATTAGTAACTTGCCAAGTGTTACTATAAAAGAGGTTAGGCTCATCGTATCTAGATACATTGAATCTGCAAAAGGGGATACTTTTGGTGAATGTATGATTTCCATTTCACTGTGCAAAGTTAGTATGAGCCTATCCTCTGTGCATACCAACATCTCAATCATAAGCACAACCCGTTGAAGATTGCACAAGCTTTGTGTAGTTGTCCTTAGTGTGGCGAAGAAAAATGTGGTTTCCCGAGAGCATGCAGTTGATACTGTCTCCAGAATTCGTAGGTTTAGATCAACTTTCTTAACCCTATCCTTTTTTCCCTTTTTGAAAGTCTAAATCTCAAAAATCCCCAAAAAAGAGAAAGCCTAACACTATTAAATCCGTCTAAATCTAGAAGCTTAAAAGACATTGGTAAACATAAGTCCCCCTTGAGATTTTAAGCAAACACTACCCGAGTAGCTATCCCACTAAAATCGCTTGTCCACATGTTTAGACCTTGGAATCAGTAGTGATTTTTCAGGAAAGGATAGGGTATCTTATTCTAATGTTTGGTTGATAAAACAAACACCAACACGCCTCCAACCTTACCGGCATAGTTCTATGAAGATGAATGGGGCAGAGAAGCTCAAGCCCCGATTCTATAGTCTATACCGTGTTTTGAGGAGAGTTGGGTGTGATATCCCCACCATATCACATGATGTAAGGTTTCTTTTTAAAAAAAATAAAAATAAAAATAAAAACAAAATCAATTATTAAATAAGGTAATAATGTTAACATTGATATGCAATTAATTTAATGTAGTTAATAGGTTTAAAATTATATGGATATTTAATATTAATCAAGGTGATTATTAAATATAAGGTTAAGGCATTTAATAAATTAGTAATTATTAAATATTTTAAATAGGAATTAACTCATTTAATAAATTAAGTGATTATTAATATTAATGAGATTAATTTACTTAAATAGATAGAACGATTATTAAAAATATTAAACGGAGGTCATTCCTTTTAATAAAGGCTATCTTAGTAAGCCACCCCCCCGCAGGAAGCAGTGGGACGGGAAATGCAGCCCAGGCTGCGTCTACCGCCACACCCCTTCCTTTGGAAGGGAAATGGTGTGACGGTAGCCACAGCTTAGGCTGCGAGCCGTCACCACCATTCCCTAGGGAGGGTGCCCGTGGAGGGACACGTCTACTCCACGGGTATTTAACCAATACATGCAGGGGTCCAAGGCTATTAAGGAAGGTACAGCGAGGATACAGGGTGAAGGAAAAAGGAGACGCTGCGATCAGACAGGTAAGAGGTCTGCGGCATATATTAGAATATATAATGATAATTGACATGTAACTAAGGAATATTAATGAATATAAGGTATAAATAGGCGATGATGGTAAAAGTATATCAAGGGATATAGGGAAGGTTCAATGTATAAGCAGATATAAATGAATTCAAATAGGCAATGACATGTAGTAAGTATATAGATGAATATAGGAATAATTTAGTAGAATTAAATAGGAACTTATTGTAGGCATAGGTAAGGAAGGGTATTTAAATGTAAGGAATGTTAATATATATAAATAACGAATACAAATCAGTATAGTAGGAATGCATGTCAAGAAGTACATAGGGGTAATGGTAATGAACACTTTATAAGTATATAATACATAGGAATTCAGGGCTATGTACATAAGGTTATATGGAAATAGTAATAAGGAAGCAAAAATATAATATAAATGTATTCACATGATGGAGGCTATAGGGGGGAAACTCCCTTAGTCTAGGGGGGGTTATGATAACCCCTAGGGCAGTATATACTGAAAATCAATATGCATATGTATGGCTTGGTTGATTAAACTCAACCAAGAAGAGACGGATCTGGCCGGTCCCCTCTGAGGACTTAGATGATGAAGGCATCACCAAGGCAAGGAATTGACAAGGGTCTTCCTTGAAGGGCTTGGGTGTAAGAGGTTACACCCAAGACAGGATTCGAACTCAACTTCGACTTCCTAAAGGGCTTGGAACCAAGGGGTTCCAAGAAGGCGAGCTTCATGCCGCCTAAGGACATACTTTCGTATGGCATTCGTATCTTTTTTATTAGATAAGAATTGTGATTATGTAATTAAATGTTTTTAAGTTAAATTGCAAACTAGCTTAGTTATATGTATATATGTATATGTTGTATTCTAACAATTTGTTTTGCAGGGTTGAGATCTCTAATTAGCAGGGACATTACATTGGGGAAGTGGCGTTTGAGATTGAGATCCCACCAGAGAGCAGGATTCATAACGTCTTTCATGTATCCTACCTCAAGAAGGCAATTGGACAGCATACAATGACTTCTTTGGTGTTGCCTCCTTTGGATGAGGACAGTAAACTGGTTATGGTTCCAGTTGAGATCCTGGATAGGCGTGAGAGGACATTAATGAATCAGGTGGTCAGAGAGTACTTGATTAGGTGGAAGAAATTACCCATAGAGGATGCCACTTGGGAAGGAGAAGCTATTCTACAACATCCAACTCTTCAGTTGCTTGAGGACAAGCAATCCCGGGAAGGCAGGACTGTAATGTCCCCACCTCTCTAGGTGGATCTAGATGCTTAGTTTCACCTGTAATCCATCTCCACAGGTGGAACTCTATGCTGGGAGATGATTGGTTAGCCAAAGGGGACATTTACTTAGAAATAATTGCTTTGGTGAGACATTTATAATAAAACTTTATAATTTTATGTTATAAAGTTACTTTTTCTAAAATTAGAAAAAGTTAATAAAGTAACTTATAAGTTACTATTCAATTTAATAAATGACCCTTTTGACTTTTCCCATGGCATGACCCCCTAGGTGAAAAAGTAGATTGTTAAAAGGTGGTCAATGTTAATGAATTAAAGACCCTTGAGCAGATCAAACTTATGAGGAAAGGGTAGATTTCATTGGAATCTTAATTTGATGCCTTTAGGGGTTTGATTTGGGAGAGGATGACATAAGTGTGGTTTGGGATCATTATTGGGCATTCTTGTATGTTTGATTTTATTGATTTTGCTCTACAACATTGTGCCATAGTAGACTTAGCAGCTTGGAGGCCCAAATTGAGGACGAAAACCCTTGGTTTAGGCAGGTTGGACGATACCCCAACCAATTATCTCACTTCAGCACTCAAAAGGAATTGTTCCAGACCAAATTGAGGGTCAGATTATTCAAAATTTTGGATCAGAATTGCAAACTTGATAGAAAAGGACAGATCTGAGCACTTGGATCAAAGATTATAGCAAGAAATAATCCACAAATGCCAGTCGTACAGCTCCCTTGGCCAGTCGTACCATTCTCTTGCCTGGTAATCCATTAATAAATAAACAAAAGGGTTTTGGCACCACTATTGGTCCGTGAATTCATTGTTGGGATATTAATAAGTGATCACAGTTGGTTTGGTGTGAACAAAATATTAGATTTGGGCAGCAGCAGCAATTCTTTGAGGAAAAGAGATATAATTTGGGAATCTTGCATAGCAAGAATTTGAAATTCCAACTGGGCCTGAATAATTCTTCAATATTAGTTTTTGGCAATTATCCTAGAGTTAAATAAAGTCATTTGCAGCCATTAGTAGCAGCTGCAGGTGCTTGGTTCAGTCACTACTTCATTCCAGGCTCAAATTCCACCCTCAAACCCCAACATTGGACTCCTGGTAAGCCTTGAACGGCCTAATTCTATCACGAATCATGTTTATTGTTTATTTGTAATTGCTGCAATTAATAATCAGAAGTCTGGAAACTATTATCAGTTCTATATTTATTGTATTTCATTTATAATTTTCCATGTATTGTCAAAAATCCAAAAAAACTACAAAAAAGTTGAAAATACAATAAACTTCCAAAAACTTTTTTCTCTAGTCAAAGAATTTAAATTTGTAAACAATCAGCAGTTTGGATAAGAATTCTAGTCAGGGATCTTTCAGATTTTAGAAAAAGTAACTTTATAACATAAAATTATAAAGTTTTATTATAAATGTCTCACCCAAACAATTATGTCTAAGTAAATGTCCCCTTTGGCTAACCAGTCATCTCCCAACACGGAGTTCCACCTCTGGAGATCGATTACAGGTGAAACTAAGCACCTGGATCCACCTAGAGAAGTGGAGACATTACTAACACAGAGTAAACATATAGTGTGCAATAAAAATACAAAGCATATAATGGCAATCAAAACAAACATACATTCCAAGTCAATGACGTAAAAAAACCTCGGTATGAATGGTTGTCTTAATACCAAGCGTCATCGCCCCAAGTCCACAAACACATTGAGGAATTTAATCAATACACACATTCATTTACAAAAAATACAATACATCAGACAAACACATACAGGGCATACAACATAATATACAAAAAGAAAGCACAATGCAAACACATAAGGCACAAAAAATATATGCAACCGGCAACAAACACACAAAACACGTAAATCACAGAACCAACACATATGATATGCAAGAAAATTACGAAGCATATAATGACAATGTTACCAAACAAAGATTCCAAGTCAACAAGTTGAAGAACTCGGTATGAAAGCTTGTCTCAATATCTAGAGTCATCCCCTAAATATATTAAACACATTCAAAACCTTAATTAACACACAATACAATTGATATGACATAAAGAACATGAAGTAGAAACGTACAGGGAATAAACAATACGCAAATTAGACATGAATAAATCATGATATAGGCACATAACACACAAACCATTCATGCAAGACATAGAGTACACACACAAAACATGCAAGACATGAAGAAAACACATATTGCATGCAAGAAAAAAATGAAGCAAATAATGACAATCTTATAACACAAAGATTAGAGCAAACATTATACAAATATGATACAGAAACGTAAGCAACAAAGCATATCGCAAGACATTGAGCAAACACAAAGAAGACAAGATGAAGATAGCTAAGGCATAACCAATATAGGCAAGACAAAGAGAAAACACACAAAACACGTAGAACATAGAGAAAACAACTACAACATGCAAGAAAATTATGAAGCATATAATGATAATGTTAACAAGCAAAGATTCCAAGTCATACATGACATAAAGCATACACAAATCAAACATCAATCAAACATGAGCCAAACACGCAAGCCATGGAGCATATATGCAATAAACAAAGCACAAACACAAACAACATCAGACACATAGCAAACAAATATGGCATACAAGATGAATAGGAAGCGTATAATGACATTCCTAGCAAACAAAGATTCCAAGTAAGAGACACGTAACACAAAAGGCATAGAAGCAAGACACGGAGAAAACCAACAAATCATGCAAGGCACGCAGCAAACAACACATTAAACAACTTAACCAATCCACAATATAATTCACAGGAAATATAAAACATGGATTAGATGCATACAAAGCATATATCGAGCATAGAGCAAACATGAATCAAACATCATATAAGACGGGTAAGACATAAAGCAGATATGCAAGACAGTTACAAAGCATATAATGTTTCAATAACACACAATATAATTCATGTGACATGCAGAACATGAAGCAGACATATACAAGGAAAAAAGAATACACAAAACACACATGAATAAAACATGATGAGGACACATAACATAGAAAGCATTCATGCAAGACAGAGCGAAAACAACTAAAACATGCAAGATTCAAAGAAAACACATATCACATGCAAGAAAAATACGAAGCATATAATGACAATCTTAACACTTAAGGATTAGAGAAATCATGATACAAGCACGTAAGCCACAAGGCATATCGCAAGACATGGAGCAACATAAAACAACAAAATTACGAAGCATATAGTGACAATGCTACCAAACAAAGATTCCAAGTCAACAAGTTGAAGACCTGGGTATGAAAGCTTGTCTCAAAACCAAGATTCAACCCCTAAATGTAAACACATTCAAAAACTTAATTAACACAACATAATTCATTTGACATACAGAACATGAAGCAAACACATACAAGGAATAAAACATAATGTGGACACAATGCACGAAACATTCACGCAAGATACATGGTGTGGAAAAAAAATAAAAAGCACATAGTGACAATCAAAACAAACATGAAGCAGACACGTACAAGGAATAAAGAATACACAAATAAAACATGATGTAGCCACATAACGCACAAACCATTCACACATGACATAGAACACACACACACAAAACATGCAAGACATGAAGAAAATGCATATGGCATGCAAGATTAGAGAAAATGTGATACAGACACGTAAGCCACAAAGCATCTCACAAGACATACAACAAACACATAAAATACGAAAGATGCAGAGCAAACACATATGATATAGAATGGAAGAAAATTACAAAGTATATAACGACAATTTTACCAAACAAACGTACACCTTTTCATAAATAAATATTCAATAAGGTCAACTACAAAAAAGGTCATGTCGAATAAGATCCAAATACCAACATTTGAACCTAGGATTTTGTAGCAAAATTATCGAGACATTAGCGACGGACACTAGTGTCTTGCCATATTTGGTTCTTCAAAGCTCCGGGAACCTTGAGATGTGAAAAAGATTGCCAATTCGAACTTGAGCCAAGCATATTCACACGACTCGTCACACATGGCAAAATGGGTGCTAAAAATAGTGTGAAATTGTGTGTGCCAAATATTTAGGACACTGCATAATGCCTCGACCTTATTGGAGGTATGCGCTTATGCCCATACACATGATAAGTTACTGAGCATTCAATCCTTAAGATACTTATGAATACATAATGTCATTCATGATGCATTTAGAACATCAAGCAGACACATGCACGACATAAGCATACACAACGAATACATGATGCAGACACCTAAGGCATAAACGATATACGAAAGACAAGGAGAAAACACAGTAAACACGTACAAAATCGAGAAAACAACTACTACATGCAAGTTAATTACGAACCATATAATGACAGTGTTAACAAACAAAGATTCCAAATCATACATGACATAAAGCATACACAAATATGACATGATTGGAATATGCAAGGCACAAAACATATATGCAATACACAAAGCACAAAGCACAAAAACAAAATGCATGACACGTAGAAAATAAATATGGCATACAAGACGAAAACAAACCAAACATGAATCAAACATCATATAACACGGCTAAGACATAAAGAAGATATGAAAGACAATTACGAAGCATATAATGTATAATTAACACACGAATTTAACAAACATATTCAAAAACTTAATTAACACACAATATAATTCATGTGACATACAGAACATGAAGCAAACACATACAAGGAATAAAGAATACACAAATCACACAAGAATAAAACATGATGCAGACACAACACACAAAGCATATACCCAAGACATAGAGCACACACAAAAAATGCATGACACGAGGAAAACACATATGGCATGCAAGAAAAATATGAAGCATATAATGACAATCTTAACACACAAAGATCAGAGCATACATGATATAGATATGATATAGACACATAAGCCTAAAATGATATCGCAAGACATGGAGCAAACACATAGAACACACAAGACACCGAGCAAGAAATGTATAAAGCACAAAGCATTCGCATGGATTAGATTCCAAGTAAGAGATGCGTAAGATAGAAATCATAAGACACATAGCAAACAAATATGGCATACAAGACGAATACGAAGCATATAATGAAATTCTTAGCAAACAAAGATTCGAAGTAAGAGACACGTAAGAGAGAACGCATAGAAGCAAGAGACAGACAAAACAAACAAATCACGCAACACAAGCAGCAAACAACACAATAAGCAACTTAATCAATCCACAATATAATTCAAAGGAAATACAAAACATGGATTAGATGCATACAAAGCATATAAAGAGCATTTACCATCCACAATGCAAAAATGAATCAAACATCATATAAGACAGCTAAGACATGAAGCAGATGGGCAAGACAATTACGAAGTATATAACGTTTGATTAACACACAATATAATAAACAGGTTCAAAAACTTAACACACAATATAATTCATGTGACATAGAGAACATGAAGCAGACACGTACAAGGAATAAACAATAAACAAATCACACATGAATAAAATAAGCTGTAGACACATAACGCACAAAGCATTCGCGCAAGAGATAGAGAACACAAACAAAACATGCAAGACACAAAGAAAAGAAATATGCCACGCAGGAAAAATTCAAAGCATATAATGACAATCTTAACACACAAAGATTAGAGCAAACATGATACAGATATGATACAAACACATAAGCCACAAAGCATATCGCAAGACATGGAGCGAACACATAAAACATGCAAGACACGGAGCAAGAAATGCATAACGCACAAGCCATTCACACGGATTAGATTCCAAGTAAGAGACGCGTAACACAGAACACATAAGACACGTAAATGCATAAGACATAGCAATAAAATATGGCATACATAAAGAATACGAAGCATAAAACGACATTCTTAGCAAACAAAGATTCCAAGTAAGAGACACGTAAGACAGAAAGAATAGAAGCAAGAGACATATAGAACAAACAAATCACGCAAGACATACAGCAAACAACATATTAAGCAACTTAATCAGTCAACAATATAATTCATAGGAAATACAAAACATGAATTAGATGCATACAAAGCATATATAGAGCATAGAGCATGCACAAGGCAAACATGAATCAAACATCATATAAGACGAGTAAGACAAAAAGCACACATGCAAGTCAATTACAAAGCATACAATGTCAATCTAAGCAAACAAAGAGTCCAAGCATGTGAGATAAAGAGACCTCAATAACAAAGGATGTTTCAATACCAAGCATCATCCCTAGAGTTCCACGAACACATTCAAGAACTTAACCCATCCACAATTTCATCGATGGGAAATACAAAACATGGGGGCGAACATGCAAGGTATAGAGCATACACAAAACAGACATAATACACATATAACAGACACATTGACGAAATTATTCAATACACAATATCATTGACGTAGTATACATAATGACAAAAAAGGATACACACCTCAAAAAACCAGTCATCCTTCCCCCGAGTGTATAGGTAATGACAAAAAAGCTATAGACTACTATGTTACTATCCAAGATAACGTATGATTGCACATAACATTGTACCACCACGAATGGCAATAATCCACATACATAACTATGAATTTCTTATATTAGACAGCAATGTAATAAAGAACTCAGCCACAGAAGGATCTTGGTTAAGAGTTTTATATAATGTACAAAATAGAGATAAAAACTACAAAAGAGGAAAGCATATATGAAATTGAGATAAAGAGACGAACCTTGGACAGAAAGTTGATGTCGACTAGACAAGACTCCAACGCTAGGCGCTAGTTTACGAAATATATTCTGACAAGAGTCGATGTCATCAACCCTTTGACCAAGCAGTTATCCACAAAATCTGTTGCTAAGACAAGAGGACAAAAGTGTTTGTCACTAGTGTCCAAGTATATTGCATTGTTCAAAGCCTAGAACTATTCATCGTAGTTTGCTTTGTCCGTTTGCGCCACTGTCATAATTTGAATTCTTTGGATCTGCACCTACACACGCAAGAGAGATTAAAACGATGCGTTGTATATAGGATTGCCTTGGTCAAACCCCGTATTGGTGTTCCTACGTCCACAACAACTACAATGATAATAATAACAATTGTGTGCTCTTAGGAAACTAGAGACAAATACAAATAACATAACTAGTAATAATTACCTTAGACATGAAGACCATGCTTGCTTTCAATACAAGGTGGTGATGAAGACCTACAAGTGTTAGTACATAGCATGATAACAACAATAAATAAGAAATGAAATTACTTCATTCCAAATGACAGCACGCTTGATTAGTCTTGACTAATTGCTAGAGACATTGCTCAGGACATTAAATAGATTGTCTATCCATGCTTTCCAAATGAGAATAGGAGTCAAATTTATATGCAACTTACACCTTTTCCTATGCAAATTTTTGAGAAAGGTAAACCACAAAAAAAGGACATGTCCAGTAAGATCCCAACGCCAACATTTGAACCTTAGATTTTGTAGCCAAATTGTCGAGACACTAGTAATGGACGCTACTGTCAGACTAGATTTGGTTCTTCAAAGGCCCAGGGACCATAAGTGGTGCAGTCACCAGTTAGGAGGGACCTCAAAGAAATCAATCTGGACCATGCAGCAAGAGAAAACACAACGAAAACAAGAGGATATGATGGAGGCAATGCAAAACTGAATGAATTAGATCATAAAAACTGATTACAAACAACCGGTAACATCCGGGTTACAAGATTCCGCTCACTGGCCTGCTACATACATGCTTAATTACAAAATAGGTCAACTACGGACCTCTAAATCTAAGATGTGACCAGGATTGCCATTCTAAACTTGAGGCAAGCTCATTCACACTACACATGGCACAAGGGGTGCTAAACACAGTGTGAAATTACGAGTGTCAAATTTACGACACTTCATATAGCCCAGGTTTTAGCGGAGGTATATCCTTACACCCATTCACATGATATACTAAGGCCCTTACTAACCTAGAATACGATTCATGATAAATCGAAAACATGAAGGAGACTCATCCACGACATAAGCATACACAAAGAAGACGCGATGTAGAAACCTCGGGCACAAAGACTATATACAAGACAAGGAGCAAAAACACAAAACACGCAAAACACAGAGCAAACACATATGATATAAAAGACAATTACGAAGCATATAATGAGAGGGTTACAAAGCAAACATCCAAAGTCAATGGGGTGAAGATACCTCGGTATGAAAGGTTGTCTAAATACCAAGCATTATCCCCAGAATATAAAAAAAACATTGGGGAACTTCATCAATACACAATATTATTCGTGTGAAATACAGAACACCAAGCGAGCACATACAGGATATATAGCATACTCAAGTCAAACATGAATTGGACATGATGCAAACACGTATGGCACAAAGCATATACAAAAGACAAGAAGCACACATAAAACAAAGGAAACACATTGTGTGCGATAAAAATACAAAGCATCTAATGACAATCAAACCAGACATAGATTCCAAGACAGTGACGTAAAAACACCTCGATAAGAATGGTTGTCTCAATACCAAGCGTCATCACCATAATTTCTCAAACACATTGAGGAATTAAATCAACAAACGCCTTCATTTACAAGAAATACAATACATCAAACAGACGCATACAGGGCATAAAGAATAATATACAAAAAGCAACCACGATACAAACAAATAAGGGATAAAGCATGTATGCCGAAGACAACAAACGCACAAAACACGTAGGTCATAGAGCCAACACATATAATACACAAGAAAATTACAAAGCATATAATGACAATACAACCAAACAAAGATTCCAAGTCAACAAGTTGAAGACATCGATATGAAAGGTTGTCGCAATGTCTAGAGACATCCCCTAAATATAATAAACACATTCAAAAACTTAATTAACACACAATACAATTCATGTGACATACAAAACATGAAGCAGACACGTACAAGGAATAAAGAATACATGAATAAAACATGATGTAGACACATAATGCACGAAGCATTCAAGCAAGACATAGAGCACACACACAAAACATGCAAGACATGAACAAAACACATATGGCATGCAAGAAAAATACGAAGCATATAATGACAATCTTAACAAACAAAGATTAGAGCGAACATGATACAGACACATAAGCCACAAAGCATATCGCAAGACATGGAACAAACACATAAAACACGCAAGACACAAAGCAAACACATGATATGGAAGAAAATTACGGACCATATAATGACAAATTTACCAAACAAACTTACACATTTTCATAAATAAATATTCGATAAGGCCAACTACAAAAATAAAGAACCATTTGACCAAGAAGTTATCCACAAAATCTATTGCTAAAACTAGAGGACAAAAGTGTTTGTCAGTAGTGTCCAAGTATATTGCATTGTTCAAACTCTAGAACTATTCATCGAAGTCTGCTTTGTTCATTTGCGCCTTTGTCATAATTTGAATTTTTCGGATCTGCACCTACACACAAGGGAGGTAAAAGTGATGTGTTGTATATAGGCTTGCCTTGGTCAAATCCCGTATTGGTTAACCCACCTCCACAACAACTACAATGATAATAATAACAATTGTGTGCTCTTAAGAAACTAGAGACATACAAATAACATAACTAGTAATACTTATCTTAGATATGAAGACCATGCGTGCTTTCAACACAAGGTGGTGATGAAGACCTACAAGTGTTAGTATAAAACATGATAATAACAATAAAAATCAAACGAAATTCCTCTAATACAAATTACAGCGCGCTTGATTAATATTAACTGATTGCTAGAGAGATTGCTCATACGTTTAATAGATTGTCTATCAGTGCTTTCCGAATAAGAATACGAGTCACATTTATATGCAACTTACACCTTTTCGTAAGTAATTTTCTAAGAAATGTCAACAACAACAAAAGAACATGTCCAGTAAGATACTGAGGCCAACATTTGAACCTTAGGTTTTGTAGCCAAATTGTCGAGACACTAGCAATGGACACTACTTTCCTACTAGATTTGGTTCTTCAAAGGACCAACGACCATAAGATGTGACCTGTATTGCCATTGTGAACTTGAGGCAAGCTCATTCACACAACACACAACAAAAGTGATGCTAAACACAGTGTGAAATTATAAGTGTACAAAATTTATGACACTACATATAGCCTGAGTTTTAGCGGGCGTATGTACTTACACCCATGCACATAATATATTAAGACAATTACCAATTTAGAATGCCATTCACAATAAATTCAAAACATGAAGGAGACTCATTCACGACATAAGCATACACCAAAGAAGACGCGATGCAAACACCTCAAGCACAAAGACTATACACAAGACAAGAGAAAACACGCAAAACACAGAGAAAACACATATGATATAGAAGAGCAATTACGAAGCATGTAATGAAAAACTTACAAAGCAAACATCCAGAATCAATGGGGTGAATATACCTCAATATGAAACATTGTCTAAATACCAAGCATCATCCCCAGAATATAACAAACACATTGGAGAAATTCATTATTACAAAATATTATTCATGTGATATACAGAACATAAAGCGGGCACATACAAGTTATATAGAACTCACCTCACACATGAATCGGACATAATGCAAACACGTATGGCACAAAGCATCTATGAAAGACAAGAAGCACACATAAAACACAAAGTAAACACAAGGTGTGCAATAAAAATACAAAGCACATAATGACAATCAGAACAAACATAGATTCCAAGTCGGTGACATAAAATCACATCGGTATGCATGGTTGTCTCAATACCAACCGTCATCACCATAATTTAACCAACACATTGAGGAATTAAATCAACACACGCCATCATTTACAAGAAATACAAAACATCAAACAGACACATACGACATAACGCATAATATACAAAATTAAACACGAGACAAACAAATAAGTCACAAAAGCATATATGCCAGAGACAGCAAATGCACAAAACACATACATCACAAAGCCAGCACATATAATATGCATGAAAATTATGAAGCATATAATGACAATTCTACCAAATAAAGATTGCAAGTCAACAAGTTCAATATCTCGGTATGAAAGGTTATCTCAATACCAAGATTCATCCTGTAAATATAATAAACACATTCAAAAACTTAATTAACACACAATATAAATCATGTGACATACAGAACATGAAGTCCACACGTAGAAGGAATAAAGAATACATGAATAAAACATGATGTAGAGACATGGAGTAAACACATAAGCCACAAAGCATATCGCAAGACATGGAGCAAACACGTAAGCCACAAAGCATATCGCAAGACATGGAGCAAACACATAAAACAGGCAAGACACAAAGCAAACAAATATGATATGGAAGAAAATTAGGAACCATATAATGACAATTTTACCAAACAAACTTACACCTATTCATAAATAAATATTCGATAAGGTCAACTACAAAAAAAGGACATGTCCAACTAGATCCAAACACCAACATTTGAACTTCAGATATTGGAGGCAAATTGTCAGGAAATTAGCGACGGACACTAGTGTCTTGCCATATTTGGTTCTGCAAAGCTCTGAGAACCATGAGATGTGACTAAGATTGCCAATATGAAGTTGAGCCAATAATATTCACACGACTAGTCACACATGGAAAATGGCTCCTAAACATAGTGTGAAATTGTGTGTGCCAACAATTTACGACACTACATATTGCCCCGACTTTATTGGGGGTATGCGCTTACGCCCATACACATAATAAGTTATTGAGCAATCGAGCCTAATGACACTTATGAATTCATAATGTCATTCATGATGAAGGTAGAACATGAAGCAGACACATGAACGACACAAGCATACACAAAGAATACATTATGAAGGCACCTAAGGCATAAATAATATACGCAAGACAAGGAAAAAACACACAAAACATGTAGAAAAAAGAGAAAACAACTACTGCATGCAAGACAATTACCAACCATATAATGACAATGTTAACAAACAAAGATTTGAAATCATACATGGCGTAAAGCATACACAAATCAGACATGATCGTAACATGCAACCCACAAAGCATAAATGCAATACACAAAGCACAAACACAAAATGCATTAGACACATAGCAAACAAATATGGCGTACAAGAAAAATACGAAGTATATAATAACATTCTTAGCAAACAAAGATTGCAAGTAAGAGACACTTAAGACAGAATGCATAAAAGAAAGAAACAAAGAAAACAACCAAATCACACAAGGCACGCAGCAAAAAACACATTACGCAACTTAACCAATCCACAATATAATTCAAAGGTAATACAAAACATGGATTAGATGCATCCAAAGCATATATAGAGCATAGAGCATGCACAAAGCAAACATGAATCATACATCATATAAGACGGGTAAAAGATAAAGCAGATATGCAAGACAATTACAAAGCATATAATATCTAATTAACACAATTTAATACACATTCAAAAGCTTAATTAACACAATTTAATTCATGTGACGTACAGAACATGAAAAAGACACATACAAGAAATAAAGAATACACAGATCAGACATGAATAAAACATGATGCACACACATAACGCACAAACCATTCACGCAAGACATGGAGCACACACACGAAACATGCAAGACACGATGAAAACACATGGCATGCAAGAAAAATACGAAGCATATAATGACAATATTAACACACAAAGATTACAGCAAACATGATATAGACACGTAAGCCACAAAGCATATTGCAAGACATGATGGAGCAAACACATTAAACACACGAGACACAGAGCAAGAAATGTGTATGGCATAAAGCATTTGCATCAATTAGATTCCAAGTAAGAGACACGTAAGATAGAAAGCAAACATGAATCAAACATCATGGAAGACAGGTAAGATATAAAGAAGACATGCAAGACAATTACGAAGCATACAATGTAAATCTAAGAAAGCATTGAGGTAAAGAGACTTCAATAACAAATGATGTCTTAATACCAAGCATCATCCCTGGAGTTTCACAAACACATTCAAGAACTTAATCCATCCACAATGTCATCCATGGGAATTTCAAAGCATCGAGAAGACACATGCAGGGTATAGAGCATACACAAAGCAGACATAATAAACATATAACGAACACATTGAGGAACTTAATCAATACACAATATCATTCATGTCATATACATAATAACAAGCGGGCACATACAACGTGTATAGCATACACAACTCAGACATACGGACATGATGCAAACACACAAGGCACAAAGCATATATGCAAGACAAGAAGCACACAGAGAAAACACGTAAGACAAAGAGCAAACACTCATGGCATGCAATAAAAATACAAAGAATGTAATGACAATGTTGGCAAACATACTTTCCATGCAATGAGGTAAAAAGACCCTGGCATGAAGAGATGTCTCGATACCAAGGGCCATCACCATAATTTCACAAACACATTGAGAAAATTAATTAATCAACAAATTCATTCACAAGAAATGAAAAACATTGAGTAGACACATATAGCGCAAAAAGCATACACAAAAAAGACATGATACAAACACATGAGGCACAAATAATATACGTCAGACATAGAGCAAGCACAAAAAACACAAACGTCATAGATCCAACAAATATGATATGCAAGACACTTACAAACCATATAATCACTCGAGCACCTACATGCTTGTCGAAAGGTGTCATCATATGTAGTGTAAACAACAAAAGATCACAAAGCAGCAAGTTGCAGTAAACTAGTTGACTAAGGTGAGCCATATGAATTCGACTAGCCAACAAATTGTTTTATGTTGGGTGATTAATAGAGCACCAATGCCTAAAAGAGTATAAGCAACAAAAGATCACAAACTAGCAATCCACTTTATGCTAAGTGATCAATGTGAGACATAAAGTCCAACAGCCAACAAGTTTTGTCATGTTGGGTAATTCAAAGACCACAAATACCTTAGGGAATGTAAATGAAAAAAGATCCCAAACTAGCAAGATGCATTATACTAGCTGATCAAAGTGAGTCATATGAATTCAAGAAGCTTCCCTATGCTGCAAAAATCATTAACCACTACAACTTGTAATAGGAAGACTAATAAACACGCCTCAAGGCGCATAAAGAAAATCCACACCGCCACAGAGAGCAGACATCAACTAGTTAAAAAGGATACACACACCTCAACGTAATAAAGAACTCAGCCACAGAAGGATCTTGGTTAAGTGTTCGCAACAAAACTAGGCTAAAGTAGTCTAAATAAAACAAGTTTTATATAATGTACAAAATACAAAACAAAACTACAAAAGTGGAAAGCATATATGAAATTGAAATAAAGAGATGAACCTTGGACAGAAAGTTGACGCTCACTAGACAAGACTCAAACGCTAGGCGCTACTTTCCAAAATATATTCTAAAAGAGTCGATGTCATCAACCCTTTGACCAAGCACTTATACAGAAAATTTGTTGCTAAGACAAGAGGACAAAAGTGTTTGTCGCTAGTGTCCAAGTATATTGCATTGTTCAAAGCCTAGAACTATTCATCGTAGTCTGCTTTGTCCGTTTTCCCCACTGTCGTAATTTGAATTCTTTGTATCTACACCTACACACACAAGAAAGGTTAAAACGATAACAACAATAAATAAGAAATGAAATTACTTCATTCCAAATGACAGCGCACTTGATTAGTCTTGACTAATTGCTAGAGGCATTGCTCAGCACATTAAATAGATTGTCTATCCATGCTTTCCAAATGAGAATAGGAGTCAAAAATTATATGCAACTTACACCTTTTCCTATGCAAATTTTTCAGAAAGGTCAACTACAAAAAAAGGACATGTCCGATAAGATCCAGACGCCGACATTTGAATCTTGGATTTTGTAGAAAAATTGTCGAGACACTAGTAATGGACACTACTATCCTACTAGATTTGGTTCTTCAAAGGCCCAGGAACCATAAGGGGTGCAGTCACCAGTTAGGAGGGACCACAAAGAGATCAATCCAGACTGAGCAGGAAGAAAAAACACAACGAAAACAAGAGGATATGATGGAGGCAATGCAGAACTGAATGAATTAGATCATAAAAACTGATTACAAACAACCCGTAACATCTAGATTACAAGATTCGGCTCACTGGCATGCTACATACATGCTTAATTAAAGAATCGGTCAACTACAGACCTCTAAATATAAGATGTGACCAAGATTGCCATTCTAAACTTGAGGCAAGCTCATTCAAACTACACACGGCAAAAGGGGTGCTAAACACAGTGTGAAATTATGAGTGTCAAAAATTTACGACACTATACATGGCTCAGGTTTTAGCGTAGGTATGTTCTTACACCCATGCACATGATATATTAAGGCACTTACTAACCTAGAATGCGATTCGCGATAAATTGAAAACATGAAGGAGACTCATCAACGACATAAGCATACACAAAGAAGACGCGATGCAGAAACCTCAGGCACAAAGACTATATACAAGACAAGGAGCAAACACACAAAACACAGAGCAAACACATATGATATAAAAGACAATTACAAAGCATATAATGAGAGGGTTACAAAGCAAACATCCAAAGTCAATAGGGTGAAGATACCTCGGTATAAAAGGTTGTCTAAATACCCAACATTAACCTCAGAATATAACAAACACATTGGGGAACTTCATCAATACACAATATTATTCGTGTGAAATACAGAACATCAAGCGAGCACATACAAGATATATAGCATACTCAAGTCAAACATGAATCAGACATGATGCAAACACGTATGGAACAAAGCATATACGAAAGACAAGAAGCACACATAAATCAGAGGAAACATATTGTGTGCAATATAAATACAGAGTATCAAATGACAATGAAAGCAAAAATAGATTCCAAGTCAGTGACATAAAAACACCTCGGTATGAATGGTTGTCTCAATACCAAGCGTCCTCAATTTCACAAACACATTGAGGAATTTAGTCAACACACGCCATCATTTACAAGAAATACGATACATCAAACAGACACATACAGGGCATAAAGAATAATATACAAAAACCAAACACGATACAAACAAATAACGCATAAAGCATGTATGCCAAAGACAACAAACGCACAAAACACATAGGTCACAGAGCCTGCACATTTAATATGCAAGAAAATTACAAAGCATATAATGACAATACTACCAAACATAGATTCCAAGTCAACAAGTTGAAGACCTCAATATGAAAGGTTATCGCAATTACTAGAGACATCCCCTAAATATAATAAACACATTCAAAAACTTAATTAACACACAATACAATTCATGTGACATACAGAACATGAAGCAGACACGTACAGGGAACAAAGAATACATGAATAAAACATGATGTAGACACACAATCCACGCAGCATTCAAGCAATACATAGAGCACACAAACACAAAACATGCAAGACATGAAGAAACGACATATGGCATGCAACAAAAATACGAACCAAGCATATAATGACAATATTAACACACAAAGATTAGAGTGTACATGATACAGACACATAAGCCACAAAGCATATCCCAAGACATGGAGCAAACACATAAAACACGCAACACACAGAGAAAACAAATATGATATGGAAGAAAATTACGAGGCATACAATGACAATTTTACCAAACAAACTTACACATTTTCATAAATAAATATTCAATAAGGCCAACTACAAAAAATCAACATTTCCAATAAGATCCAAATACCAATATTTGAACCTTAGGTTTTAAAGGCAAATTGTCAGGACATTAGCGACGAACACTAGTGTCTTGCCATATTTGGTTCTTCAATGCTCCGGGAAACATGAGATGTTACTAAGATTGCCAATATAAACTTGAGCCAAACATATTCACACGACTAGTCACACATGGCAAAATGGGTACTAAACATAGTTTGAAATTGTATGCCAACAATTTACCACACTACAAATTCCCTCGACTTTATTGGAGGTATGCGCTTACGCACGTACACATGATAAGTTACTAAGCAATCAAGCCTTAAGACACTCTGAATCCATAATGTCATTCATGACGAATTCAGAACATGAAGCAGATACATGGACAACATAAGGATACATAAAGAATACATGATGAAGACACCTAAGCCATAAACAATATACACAACACAAGGAGAAAACGCACAATACACGTAGAAAATAGAGAAAACAACTACTGCATGCAAGACAATTACAAGCCATATATTGAAAATGTTAACAAACAAAGATTCCAAGTCTTATATGACATAAAGCATATACAAATCAGACATCATCGAAACATTCAAGGCACAAAGTATAAATGCAATACACAAAGCACAAACACAAAATGCATAAGACACATAGCAAACAAATATGGTATACAAGATGAATACAGAGCATATAATGACATTCTTAGCAACCAAAGATTTCAAGTAAGAGACACATAACACAGAAAGCATAGAAGCAAGAAACAAAGAAAACAAACAAATCACGCAAGGCACACAGCAAACAACACATTAAGCAACTTAACCAATCCACAATATAATTCACAAGAAATACAAAACATGAATTAGATGCATACAAAGCATATATAGAGCATAGAGCATCCACAAAGCAAACATGAATCAAACATAATATAAGACAGGTAAGACGTAAAGCAGATATGCAACACAATTACGAAGAATATAATATTCTATGAACACACAATATAATACACACATTCAAAAACTTAACACACAATATAATTCATGTGACATATAGCACATCAAGCAGACATATACAAGGAATAAAGAGTACACAAATCACACATGAATAAAACATGTTGTCATATAACGTACAAAGCATTCACGCAAGAGATAGAGCACACTCACAAAGCAGGCAAGACACGAAGAGAACACATATATCATGCAAGAAAAATTTGAAGCATATAATGACAATCTAAACACACAAAGATTAGAGCAAACAGGATACAGATATGATACTGACACATAAGCCACAAAGCATATCGCAAGACATGAAGGGAACACATAAAACATGCAATAGTAAGAAATGCATAATGCACAAGCCATTCACATGTATTAGATTCCAAGTAAGAGACACGAAAAAATGAAAGCATAAGACACATATATGCATAAGACCCAGAGCAAAAAAACTATGCAATACAAGACGAATACGAAGCATATAATTACATTCTTAGTAAACAAAGATTCCAAGTAAAAAACACGTAAGACAGAAAGCATATAAGCAAGAATGGCGTGAACAATCAAATCACGCAAGACACGCAGAGAAAAAAACATTAAGCAATTTAATCAATCCACAATATAATTCACAAGAAATACAAAACATGGATTAGATACATACAAACCATATATAGAGCATAGAGCATGCAGAAAGCAAACATAAATCAAACATCATGTAAGATAGGTGAGACATGAAGCAAACATGCAAAACAATTACGAAGCATACAATGTGAATCTAAGCAAACAAAGAGTCCAAGAATGTGAGGTAAAGAGACCTCAATAACAAAGGATGTCTCAATACCAAGCATCATCCCTAGAGTTTCACGAACACATTAAAGAACTTAATCCATCCACAATGTCATTCATGGGATATACAAAACATGGGGAAGGTACATGCAGGGTATAGAGCATACACAAAGCAGACATAATACACATATAACGGACACATTGAGGAACTTAATCAATACAAAATACCATTCATGTGTTCTACATAATAACAAACAGACACATACAACGTGTATAGCGTACACAACAAAGACCTAATTGAACATGATGCAGACACAAAGAGGGTACATCAACTAGTCAAAAGGATACAAAACTAAAAAAACCATTTATCCTTCCCCCAAGTGCATAAGAAGTGACAAAAAAACTAGACTACTATCCACAATATCTGTTGTTAAATAAAGAGGAAAAAAGTGTTTGCAACTAGTGTCCAAGTAGATTGCATTGTTCACACTCTAGAACTATTCATCGGAGTCTGCTTCGGCCATTTGTGCCTCTGTCATAATTTGAATTTTTTGGATCTGCACCTACACACAAGGGAGGTGAAAGCGATGTGTTGTATATAGGCTTGCCTTGGTCAAATCCCATATTGGTTAACCCACCTCCACCACAACTACAATGATAATAGTAACAATTGTGTGCTCTTAAGCAACTAGAGACATACAAATAACATAACTAGTAATACTTACCTTAGATATGAAGACCATGCTTGCTTTCAACACAAGGTGGTGATGAAGACCTACAAGTGTTAGTATACAACATGATAATAACAATAAAAATGAAACGAAATTACTTCATTACAAATTACAACGCGCTTGATTAATATTAACCGATTGCTAGAGAGATTGCTCATACATTTAATAGATTGTCTATCCATGCTTTCCAAATAAGAATACGAGTCACATTTACATGCAACATTCACATTTTCATAAGCAAATTTCTAAGAAATGTCAACAACAAAAAAAGGACATGTCCGATAAGATCCTGACAACGACATTTGAACCTTAGATCTTGTAGCCAAATTGTCGGGACACTAGCAATGGGCACTACTTTCCTAAAGAACTCAGCCACAAAAGGATCTTGGTTAAGTGTTTGCAACAAACTAACCTAAAGTAGTCTAAATTATACAAAACTACAAAAGAGGAAAGCATATATGAAATTGAAATAAAGAGATGATCCTTGGACAGAAAGTTGATGCCGACTAGACAAGACTCCAACACTAGGCGCTACTTTCCAAGATATATTCTGACAAGAGTCGATGTCATCAACCCATTGACCAAGCAGTTATCCACAAAATTTGTTGCTAAGACAAAAGGAAAAAAGTGTTTGTCGCTAGTGTCCAAGTATATTGCATTGTTCAAAGCCTAGAACTATTCATCGTAGTCTGCTTTGTCCGTTTGCGCCACTGTCATAAATTGAATTCTTTCGATCTGCACCTACACACACAAGAGAGGTTAAAACGATGCGTTGTATATAGGATTGCCTTGGTCAAACCCCGTATTGGTGTTCCCACGTCCACAACAACTACAATGATAATAATAACAAATGTGTGCTCTTAGGAAACTAGAGACAAATACAAATAACATAACTAGTTATAATTACCTTAGACATGAAGACCCTACTTCAATACAAGGTGGTGATGAAGACCTAGAAGTGTTAGTATATAGCATGATAACAACAATAAATAAGAAATGAAATTACTTCATTCCAAATGACAGCACGCTTGATTAGTCTTGACTAATTGCTAGAGACATTGCTCAAGACATTAGATAGATTTTCTATCCATGCTTTCCAAATGAGAATAGGAGTCAAATTTATATGCAACTTACACCTTTTCCTATGCAAATTTTTAAGAAAGGTCAACCACAAAAAAAGGACATGTCCGATAAGACCCAGACGCCATTTGAATCTTGGATTTTGTAGACAAATTATCGAGAGACTAGTAATGGACACTACTGTCCTACTAGATTTGGTTCTTCAAAGACCCAGGGACCATAAGTGGTGCAGTCACCAGTTAGGAGGGACCTCAAGGAGATCAATCTGGCCTGAGCAGCAAGAGAAAATACAACGGAAACAAGAGGATATAATGGAGGCAATGCAGAACTGAATGAATTAGATCATAAAAATTGATTACAAACAATGAGTAACATCCGGGTTACAATATTCGCCTCACTAGCCTACTACCTACATGCTTAATTACAGAATCGATCAACTACGGACCTCTAAATTTATGATGTGACCAGGATAGCCATTCTAAACTTGAGGCAAGTTCATTCACACTACACACAGCAAAAGGGGTGCTAAATACAATGTGAAATTACGAGTGTCAAAAATTTACGACACTACATATAGCTCGGGTTTTAGCGGAGGTATGTCCTTACACCCATGCACATGATATATTAAGGCACTTACTAACCTAGAATGTGATTCACGATAAATTGAAAACATGAAGGAGACTCATCCACGACATAACAATAAACACAGAAGACGCGATGCAGAAACCACGGGCAGAAAGACTATATACAAGACAAGGAGCAAACACGCAAAATACAGAGCAAACACATATGATATAAAAGACAATTACGAAGCATATAATGAGAGGGTTACAAAGCAAACATCCAATGTCAATGGGGTGAAGATACCTCGGTATAAAAGGTTGTCTAAATACCAAGCATTATTCCCGGAATATAAAAAAATATTGGGGAACTTCATCAATACACAATATTATTCGTGTGAAATATAGAACATCAAGCGGGCACATACAAGATATATAGCATACTCAAGTCAAACATGAATCGGACATGATGCAAACACGTATGGCACAAAGCATATGCGAAAGACAAGAAGCACACATAAAACAGAGGAAACACATTGTGTGCAATTAAAATACAGAGAATCTAATGAAAATCAAAGCAAACATAGATTCCAAGTCAGTGATGTAAAAAGACCTCTGTATGAATGGTTGTCTCAATACCAAGCGTCATCACCATAATTTCCCAAACTCATTGAGGAATTTAATCAACACACGCCATCATTTACAAGAAATACAATACATCAAACAGACCCATGCAGCGCATAAAGAATAATATACAAAAAGCAACCACAATACAAACAAATAAGGGATAAAGCATGTATGTCAAAGACAACAAACGCACAAAACACGTAGGTCATAGAGCCAACACATATAATATGCAAGAAAATTACAAAGCATATAATGACAATACAACCAAACAAAGATTCCAAGTCAACAAGTTGAAGACATCGATATGAAAAGTTGTCACAATGCCTAGAGACATCCCCTAAATATAATAAACACATTCAAAAACTTAATTAACACACAATACAATTCATGTGACATACAGAACATGAAGTAGACACGTACAAGGAACAAAGGATACATGAATAAAACATTATGTAGACACAATGCACGAAGCATTCAACCCAGACATAGAGCACACCCACACAAAACATGCAAGACATGAAGAAACTATATATGGCATGCAAGAAAAATACGAAGCATATAATGACAATCTTAACACACAAAGATTAGAGTGAACATGATACAGACACATAAGTGTAGTACCCCTGCCCTAATCAATTTCTAATCTTGGTTTGACCTTGGTTAGTTTGTCATAATATAATGATCATAGTCAGATGTTTTATTAAGTGCATACCTGTTAATGTGGGTTTTGCGCTATTTCGTATGTAGGTTGATTAATTCTCCTATTTTCGTGTTACTATCTCAGGCTAACACTTTCATTAAGTTCTTTATATATGTATGCATGTATGACTCTTGGATGCAAGAGATTTCAGGTACAGTGCCGCATGGGTGCAAGGTTCGTCTCCGCCTAGATTTGCAAGTTTGAGTGTACCTCTTTAATCCTTAGAGTTGGATTAGGTGGTCATAAGACCCTAGTTTGACCATAGTCGTGCTCAAGGGAGCACCGTTAGTCGTCGTCGATATTCCCTTTTTGGTTGGGTTTGTGAGTCGTCTGTGTGGTTGACTTTCTTGGTTTGCGTGTTTGGTGTGTGTGGTTAAATTGAATAATCAGTCCTTAATATTTAATTTGATAAATATGTGTTTGTGCAATAAAGATTAATGGATTAAATTAAACAGGGTTTCATTATGCGATTATCGTTATTTGAAATGCTTGATTCAATGTAGGAGCAAGTTCAATTAAATAGTTAATTTTAATGTAAACTTAATATGTTTCTGTTGTTGGAAAAGAAAGTTTTGAATTTAATTGAAATAGAATTAATTTTATCTTCTTGGCATTTTGGAAATAGAAAGGTTAAATTCAGTTATTTGGAAAAATCAATTTTAAATTGAAAAGCAAATTTAATTTATTGACATAGTTTAAAAGAATGATTTTTTTTGTGATTTATTTTAAATAAAAATTTTAATCCAAAAATAAAATTTTTGGTCAACTTTTCCCATTTAACCTAGACTTTTGGAAAAATTTGGGAGATTGAATTTTTTTGGAAAATATTCTTGGATGGAAAATTTGGGGGTTTTGGAGGAAGAAGTTTTATGGAGCTTGTAGGTTGGGCTCTCCTTCAAATCTCTTCCAGGAATGCGTATGGAGGTAGGAAGTATCTTATTTGTCTTTCTTGTTGCCAAAGAAATGGTCTGTTGGTTGAAAAAAAATGCTTCTTGTTTAAAAAAAAAAAAAAAAAAACCAATCTTTCAAATTGATTTTAGATTTAATTTGGATTTGTGATTTTAGAACTATGCTCATCAGCTTGTGTTCTTGCCAAAATGGTTGAATCATAGTGTTAAAAATGGTTCTTTTTGCCCAAATATGGGTTTTTGTTGAAAAATTTATTGGGGTTTTTGATATTCCTCAATTCGTTTTGGGTATTTGAAACCCTTTGTGTTTGAAAAGAAGTATCCCCATCAAAAAATATGAAATAAAACATATTTCCTAACAAACCGATTTTATTGTAAATCGAAATTCTATAATTTCAAATCGATTTTTGTTTTTTAAAAAAAATCGAGTTTTTTTTTGTTTAAAAAAAAAAAAAAAAATCTAAGAACAAAAAAAATTAATATTATGTTTGGAGGTTTGGAGGAGCGGGAAGCGGAGCTCTACCCGCCGCCTCCTCCACCTACGCAAGCCGCAGCAGGCTGCAACCCTCGTGGTAGCCGCAAGGAACCGCGACCCCCGCGGTGGTCGTAGGGCCACCCTGCACAAGCCGCAGCAGGCTGCAACCCTCACGGTGGCCGCAAGGAACTGCGACCCCTGCGGTGGTCACAGGGCCACGGGACCTGCGTCCACTGTGGTGGCGCCGCCCGCGCTAGGGCACCCCGCGGTTGGGGTTTGGCCACCCAACCCCCGCGTTGGGAGGTGGGCCCGGCCGCCCCCTCCTCCCCCCCCCTTTTATTTTGTATTTTTTTTAATTATTTTTTTTTGTTTAAAAAAATAAATAAATTTATTAATCTAAAAGTATTTTGTTTAATAAATTTTTTTTATTAATTATTAATTAATATTAATATTTTTTTTTTTAAAGGAAATAAATAAATATATGTTAATTAATATTTAATGTGAAAGTTGTACACTATTAAATTATTAATAATATATATATTTTTAATGAAAATTAATATATATATTAATTAATATTTAATTGGATTTTATGCATTATTAATTATTAATTGTGTATATTTAATTAACCGTGGGTTAATAAATATATATGAATTAGTATTTAATCTTTTTGGACCTGTAATATTAGGGAAGCATCTTTTTGGAAAAAGATAGAATATTATTTAAATTGGAAAAAATTTCGAGATAAAATGTACCTTATTCAAGAGTATATATTATTTGAAGATTTGAATGTTATAGGCCATCTAGAAATGTTAGATATGAATATGTTATCATTGGACATTATGAATTTAAACGATATGCTTTTGGAAATTTAATTAAGTATCATTTGGGAAAATTGTTAAGTTACTGATATTCTCAATTAGTAAAATAAATGGTTTAATTATACTTTTCCTCTGTTTGAGAAATAGACAATGGTACTATTGCAAATTGTGGTATTGTATTCACCTTGCAATGATGTTTTCCTGTTAGTGTATTTTGGAAACTTAGATCATGTAGAAAACTTGATCGACCTTTATTGATTAAATCAATGGGAAAGAAAATTGTCCTTCCGGATTGTTGCTTATGCAAGTTTAATTTCTGTATTCGCTTTTACTTACATAATGGCAAATTTTGATTTGTTTGATTGGACCCTGTCGTATGGATTGATTTGGGTACCTATTCCAATCCTCAGTTTCGAGTTTGACTATTGTTTTGTGGTAGTGTCGTAATTGGTCATATCCTTTATGCGGGTGTCAAATGATGTTTGCCATTGACCATAGTTGGTCAGGTCTCTAGTTAGAGTACTGTCAGTTAGTGCACCGCATAAGAAGTTGTGTTTGACCAAATGATTGTTCCTTCCATTTTGAACTCAGTTTGTCTGATTTCTTGGTTTTTGAGTTCGTCTGAGTATAGTCTAGTGTTGTATGGGGAAGTGGCTTTCGATTGGGGGTCGCGCCCAAGGTGGATGTTGGGTAACCCGTCGAAAGTGAGTCTAATGAGTGATAACCTAACAGTAGATTAGAATGTTAATCTCTAAGTAAGCTAATTGTGCCTCACACATGGGACGAGTGCTAACAAAGACTCAACATGTTGTGAGAAGGCCTGAAATGGCATACCATCATTCTTGTCTTCACGAAAGGATGTGTGGGTCCACATGAGGCTTGGATGGGCTGGAGGTACGGATTAGGTTGCCAAGGTATCCCAGTGTATGGGTCTGGAACCTATGAAGACCTGCCATGGTAACCATACCAAGTTGTGTGATGACACTTGTCCCTACGTTCGCTAGTGTGTTGTTGTATTGTCTGATAGAAGCACTTTTGTGGGTCGTCCTTTTGTCTATGCCCTTGTGAGCACCTGGGTTCATGTTAGACCTTGGGTGGTGATGACTCAGTTTGGTGGATGTCCTAATGGACCTTTGTATTAGTTTCGATTATGTTCAGCTGGATACTTTCCTTTTCAGGGATCATTTATGTATTTATTGACCGATGTGGTCATTTGTATATTGATTATGTTTCGCCTTGATGGCCGGATTGTAAATAATGAGAAACATATGTATTATGAACTTTATTTATTATCAGAGGGGTCTTGCAGTTGAGCAGACCCAGAGATGTAGCCCTTTAGGGGTGAACTCCGAGATCTTTTAGGTGTTATGTGATGTTTATTCTCTTATGTTTCCTTATTCAATTTTATCTTGTATGAATGACATATGTTAGAATATATAAGTGGATAAGACGAAAATAATTTTAAATGCATGTATGCAGTCCTTTCTTGAATGCAGTAAATTGGAATATGAAAGAATGTAGCTTATGATTATGGATTATATTCAGTCATTGTTAAGGAAATTAAGTGGGCATGGAAGATCTCATATGTTTATGATGAAATTCTTGTGTGTTAGAATATTAGATGCATGGCTTATATTTTCATGAAAAGCTTGAATGTAGGATATAGGTAGATCTTAATGGATGACCCTTATCTTGTGATTTATATTTGCATCTTCTAAAAGAAATTATCCTTGTTTAAGAATTATCTCGTTGTTAAGATAATCAGCTTATTGGATTAATTGTGTGAGTTAAGTGAATTGTGAAATTTAAGTAATCTTGTTGGGAAACTCTTTAGGTGTTAGTTGATGTCTTCCGTTGTGTAATCTGTACTTTGATATCTTGTTGTAACATTATGTTGTGTTTAACTTTAAAAAAAAAAAAAAAATTATTGCACTCTATTCTTGTGTTTTGGCTTAATCCCTTTGGGGTTTCCTGGCGGGGCATTACAATAAGCCACAAAGCATATCGCAAGACATGGAGCAAACACATAAAACACGCAAGACATAGAGCAAACACATGATATGGAAGAAAATTATGGAGCATATAATGACAATTTTACCAAACAAACTTACACATTTTCAATAAGGCCAACTACAAAAACAGGACATATCCAATAAGATCCAATTACGAACATTTGAACCTTATGTTTTGAAGGCAAATTGTCGGGACATTAGCGATGAACACTAGTGTCTTGCCATATTTGGTTCTTCAATGCTCCGAGAAACATGAGATGTGACTAAGATTGCCAATCTAAACTTGAGACAAGCATATTCACACGACTAGTCACACATGACAAAATGGGTACTAAACATAGTATGAAATTGTGTGTGTCAACAATTTACCATGCTACATATTGCCTTGACTTTATTGGAGGTATGCGCTTACGCCCGTACACATGATAAGTTACTAAGCAATCGAGCCTTAAGACACTTATGAATCCATAATGTCATTGATGACAAATTCAAAACATGAAGCAGATGCATGGACAACATAAGCATACATAAAGAATACATGATGAAGACACCTAAGCCATAAACAATATACGCAACACAAGGAGAAAACACACAAAACACGTAGAACGTAGAGAAAACAACTACTGCATGCAAGACAATTACAAACCATATATTGACAATGTTAACAAACAAAGATTCCAAGTTAGACATGGCATAAAGCATACACAAATCAAACATGATCGCAACATGCAAGGCACAAAGCATATATGCAATACACAAAGCACAAACACAAAATGCATACGAAACATAGCAAACAAATATGGTATACAAGACGAATACATAAAGAATACATGATGAAGACACCTAAGCCATAAACAATGTATGCAACACAAAGAGAAAACACACAAAACACGTAGAACATAGAGAAAACAATTATTGCATGCAAGACAATTACAAACCATATATTGACAATGTTAACAAACAAAGATTGCAAGTCTTACATGACATAAAGCATACCAAAATCAGACATGATCGAAACATGCAAGGCACAAATCATATATGCAATACACACAGCACAAAAACAAAATGCATGACACATAGCAAACAAATATGGTATACAAGACGAATACAAAGCATATAATGACATTCTTAGCAAACAAAGATTCCAAGTAAGAGACACATAAGACCGAAAGCATAGAAGAAAGAGAGAGAAAACAATGAAATGACGCAAGGCACACAACAAACAACACATTAAGCAACTTAACCAATCCATGATATCATTCACAGGAAATACAAAACATGAATTAGATGCATACAAAGCATATATAGAGCATAGAGCATCCACAAAGCAAACATGAATCAAACATAATATAAGACAGGTAAGACATAAAGTAGATATGCAAGACAATTACGAAGCATATAATATTTTATGAACACACAATATAATAAAAACATTCAAAAACTTAACACACAATATAATTAATGTGACATACGGAACATGAAGCAGACACATACAAGGAATAAAGAGTACAAAAATCACACATAAATAAAACATGATGTAGTCACATAACACAAAGCATGCACGTCAGAGATAGAGCACACACACAAAACATGCAAGACACGAAGAAAACACATATGTCATGCAAGAAAAATTTGAACCATATAATGACAATCTTAACACAAAGATTAGAGCAAATAGGATACAGATATGATACAGACACATAAGCGACAATGCATATCGCAAGACATGGAGGGAACACATAAAACACGCAATAGTAAGAAATGCATAATGCACAAGCCATTCACATGTATTAGATTCCAAGTAAGAGACACGTAAAAAACAAAGCATAAGACACAAATGCATAAGACCCAGAGCAAAAAAAAATGGCATACAAGATGAATACGAAGCATATAATGATATTCTTAGCAAACAAAGATTCCAAGTAAAAAACACGTAAGACAGAAAGCATACAAGCAAGAGACAGCGTGAACAAACAAATCATGCAAGACACGCAGAATAAAACACATTAAGCAACTTAATCAATCGACAATATAATTCACAGGAAATACAAAACATGGATTAGATACATACAAAGCATATATAGAACATAGAGCATGCACAAAGCAAACATAAATCAAACATCATGTAAGACAGGTGATACATGAAGCAGACATGCAAGACTATTACGAAGCATACAATGTCAATCTAAGCAAACAAAGAGTCCAAGCATGTGAGGTAAAGAGACCTCAATAACAAACGATGTCTCAATATGAAGCATCATCCCTAGAGTTTCACGAACACATTGAGGAACTTAATCAATACAAAATACCATTCATGTGTTATACATAATAACAATCGGACACATACAACGTGTATAGCATACACAACTCAGACCTAATCGAACATGACGCAAACACAAAAGGCACAAAGTATATATGCAAGACAAGAAGCAAACATAGAAAACACGTAAGACTAAGAACAAACACTCATGGCGTACAATAAAAATACAAAGAATATAACGACAATGTTAGCAAACAAAGTTTCCAACCAGTGAGGTAAAAAGACCCCTGTATGAAAAATTGTCTCAATACTGTTAATGCATGATAGCTTCGGTAAGATAAATGAAGTCTCTCATTCAATCATTTATCATATCGATAAACCATCAAGAATAACATCAAGCTATTATTCATCTGAAAATCATTCCTATCCATATCGAATCTGCTTAGTAAATCAATATCGATGATCTCTAATGGTTAATCAGGTTAACTATGTATTCCGATTTACATCGGATATATTCCTTGAAATAAACAAATGATTATCAAGTGCTTGCGGGTGGCAAAGTATGCACCGCTTGGGATATATAACCGTTAGTTAGAGATCGGTGTCAATTAAACATAGACACCGATTCCCATCGGTTAATACACCACGCCAATCCCATCGTAAATGTCGTTTAACATATACATAATGTTACGTGAACCCCGATTAGTATCGGGCTGGTAATAAGTTAAATACCGGTTGATCATACATGCCAAGGGGTGCGATCAAGTAGTGTCTTGATCGGTCATGTCCATAAGACATGACCGGTCAAGGCACTGCTTGATCCTCCCTCTTGCATATTTATATCATTTGATATTTGTGAAGAGGATATTGAAATCGAAAATACTCCTCTTACCTACCAAACAAAGAAGATAGTCAGAATTATAATAGAGATAGATAATACTTAGATATAGAGAATAAAATCAGAATACATCTTGCATATTGAATTGTAAATTGATCAACATTTACATGGTATCAGAGCCAGGTTGAATCGAACCTAAGGTTGTTCAATTTTATGGAAAATTCATAACAAAGCATATATTCAACATCACAATTCTTTTAATGGCTAGTGCTATATTGAACATGACATTAGAATAGGTTCAGTTCTGGGCCGATCTGTAGTTTAAAATCCTTGTGATCATATTTATGGTCTCAATCAAGGAATGGTTGATGATCATGATATTATTAGAATTTGTTGCGTCGCGGATGCATAGGCATGTCTGTTGACTACCAAGAATATGACAATGGTGTGAGGGCCATCACTACGGAACTCAATGGTGGTCATCAATGAAAAGACATTGGAGATGATATATGGCAAATGGAAAATCATGATTTCCTTCTAGTCTAATTCATAGGAATACAAATACGTTTATGTTGCCGCACATATCATATAACCGTCGAATTATGTTTTTTAAAGGAACAGACAGAAGCACATTGATTATTATTCACGTGGAGGAAGACCAAATAACATTATAAACTACGCTGTCAAGATATGATCATAATCAGCATATTGATTATCCTCCACCATCGGGAAGGTTGGATACGATAGGCATCTGATTGTCTGGATTGATCATTAAGCATTGGATGAGCATGAATATCGACATAATAAATCAATTACTTTAATCGGACAAATTTGCAGTTCGGCTTTAAAGCAAAACGACTATGAAATACATTGATCACGACCTTCAGAGACAACAATTACAGGAGTATTGATAAATATAAATTCAGAGATGGGCACTTTTATTGTTAATCGATATAAGGTTATGGTGCTGCCAAACTGCTGATTGCTAGGGAGTAATCGTGGGTATTTGGAATGTCTTGGAGCAATAGTGAAATAGAAAACAATTATCAATGTATGATGAATCGATAAGAATGATTAAGATTATCGCCTACCCAAATTTTAAATTAAAAAAAAGGAGAAATCTGACTTACTTTTATAACATAAGTATATGAAGGCAAATTTATCCCTTGGTAAAATCAGGTAAGGATTCTAAGATCTGAATTGAATCCATAGACGAAGACATAAAGAAGACCAGATGGGACATCGATGATATATTAAGTATACAGCAGTTCAAATATATACTGCGGTTTTGGTATGAGTTTCCTATACATAGCATAGTGAAATATATATATCAGGTTCAGGGGTGAAAGATTTGCAGAGAGGTTTAACAATTGAAGATTCGTAAAATGTCAAGTCTTGCAAGCAAAACAATTTATACGAGTACTTGTTAGAGTTTTCCAGTACTGGCATCATATTTAGATGTTGTTGTTGAGCGATGGAATGTCATAACTCTAGCAGCCATATTACATTATGTTGTTGGGTGACAATATAGGTTTATTAAGGCATGTGTATTGACAGAGTTTGTGGGACATGGGATCCTCTTATTGCTTGACACTTCAAGATTGAGTGGCGATTCTCATTTGCTAAGCGTAGGAGATTGTGACCACAGTTGGTGTGAGCCTTTGGACACAAATTACAGATTTGAACAGTATGAAGTTTCATTCTAGCAAGGCATGTGAGCTGAGGCAATCGCTGGAAGTTGGGGAGCCTCTGTCTTTAGAAATTATGAGGTTGGTTGCATGGGATGGCAACATTGAAGGCAGTGAAGATGAATCACAGCTACAGGTCTAGCACAATTCATACCAACAATTAAGAGATAAGTATTTATTTGTTTGTTTGTACCCTTGATTAATGATCATGAATTTTATGTGTGGTGTAAATTCATGCAATAACATTGGTAATAGTGAATCATGTATGCTTCCAGCATTGGTCTATTTCTCTACAAGTAGCTTGATCCCTTGAACTATTATTATTCTCTCTTTAAAATGCTTCTGGTACGGATCAAGGAGCAAAAGGGTGACGAAAGATTGAATAAAGACTGTATTCAAGGAAGGAAGAACTTGGAAATTGCTGCTATGAGACTGAGTTAGTGTTTGGAAACACTTTTTCAAAAGAGGAGGAGGAATTAACATTCAGAGGGAGTCTAACAATCCATCAAAGGCAACCTTGGACGAGGAGGTCAAGAGATTGATGCAAGAACTTGGGCTTTAGAGGGAGCCACATCATCATGAAGATCCGGTAGATCCTACCATGTATAGGCAGATGATTGGGTCTCTTATGTACCTGGTAAATACAGGGCCAAATATCTGCTATGCAGTGAATGCTTTGAGTCAGCTTATGTGTGAGCCAAAGGAGATACACCTGGTTGCAGTAAAATACATTATGAGATACTTACAAGGCACCTTAAATCTCGATCTCAAGTATGAGAAAGTTGAACTTAATCTACACGGATTCACAAATTCAGATTGGGCTGGAAGTGTGACTGACAGGAAAGGCACCTCTGGGTGCTGCTTCAGTTTAGGATCAGCCATGATATCCTGGATCAGCAGAAAGTAGTCTTCTGTAGTGCAAAGTTCCACCGAGGCCGAATACATTGCGGCCTCCATGGCTGCCCTAGAAGTAGTGTGGCTTAGAAAGTTACTTGTGGGATTGTTTGGTGATCCTATGAAACCTACTATTATCCATTGCAACAATCAAAGCTGCATAAAACTTTCAATGAATCCAGTGTTCCATGATAGATCCAAGCATATTGAGATCCCATACCATTACATGCGAGATATGGTAGAAAAAAAAAATGTGATCCAATTGGAGTATGTGAATACAGGAGACCAGACTGCAGATATTCTGACCAAACCCCTTTCCATAGTGAAGGTTGATCACTTCAGAAAAGGTTTAAGTATGATAGAAAGGTAATCTGTTTTGTAAACTATACTTGCATATCAATAAGATGTTTAATGTGTAAACTTCTTTGTCGTGTTAGGACTTTTATGGGTGTAACCCCCTGTGTTCATAAATGTGATCCAATTGGAGTATGTGAATACAAGAGACCAGACTGCAGATATTCTGACCAAACCCCTTTCCAGAGTGAAGGTTGATCACTTCAAAAAAGGTTTAAGTATGATAGAAAGGTAATCTGTTTTGTAAACCATACTTGCATATCAATAAGATGTTTAATGTGTAAGCTTCTTTGTCGTGTTAGGACTTCTATGGGTGTAACCCCCTATGTTCATATTCAAGAAGTGGCGACTTCTCAAATATTGTACACTTGGATGGGAACATCATAAGGTGATGATCTTATGATGTTCAAACCAGTTATCGTGATAGGATCTCTGGTATGTCATGGATGTGCCATGATTGTGTTGTGATATTACATTTGAAATAGAATGCTAGTGCACTTATCACAACTTGGATATGTTGAAAATTTAATTATTTTCGTATGATTATCCTTAAGTATTGCGTGTGTAGGCAATACTGATATCACGTGCTTAGGTGATATCATGTCATTACAATATGACTAACCCCTTGTATCACGTGTTTAGGTGATACTTCATATTTGAATGGTATAATCCTATGTAGTGTAAGATTATGAAACCTCATAAGGAATCCTGACCATCATAAGAAATGAGATGATAGATATGGTAACTTTATCTTCCCTAGCTAAGAGGGAGTGTTGATAATACATATAGTGTCGATAGTAATCCTACAGGCCGACTAACTAAAACCAAATATGTAAATAGCCTATCGGCCTTACATATTTGGTAAACCGATTATTTACTATCACCATGCTTTATACACTATTCGTTTAACCCTTATATGCATGATTAATAGGCAAAGTAATATTATTTAAATCGATATGTGTATAACCGATTGGGCGTTGATTAAATATCTTTGTTGGCATTGTCCAAACGATCTTATAATGTCCAAACCAGTTATCATGTTGGATCTCTGGTGTGTCATGGATGAGCCATGATTGTGTTGTGGTAAGACATTTATATGAAATGTTGGTGCACCTACCACAACCTGGATAAAGATGAGAATGGAATATTTTCTCATATGATTATCCTTAAGTATTGCGTGCCTAGGCAATACCGATATCACGTGCTAAGGTGATATCCTGTCATCACAAGATTGATGTGATGGACTTTTGTATCACGTGTTTAGCTGATACTTCATATCATGTGATTAGGTGATATGATTTCCTAGAAAGTTAGATTGTGTGAAGGAATGCTAACTATCATTTGAATTGTGATGCCTGATATACTACTCTCATTTATCTTACCTAGCTAAGAGGGAGTGTTAATGCATGATAGCTTCGGTAAGATAAATGATTGAATGAGAGATAAATGAAGTCTCTCATTCAATCATTTATCATATCAATAAACCATCAAGAATAACATCAAGCTATTATTCATCTGAAAATCATTCCTATCCATATCGAATCTGCTTAGTAAATCAATATTGATGATCTCTAATGGTTATTCGGCTTAACTATGTACTCCGATTTACATCAGATATATTCCTTGAAATAAACAAATGATTATCAAGTGCTTGCGTGTGGCAAAGTATGCACCACTTGGGATATATAACCGTTAGTTAGAGATCGGTGTCAATTAAACATAGACACCGATTCCAATTGGTACACCACGCCAATCCCATCGTAAATGTCGTTTAACATATACATAATGTTACGTGAACCCCGATTAGTATCGGGCTGGTAATAAGTTAAACACCGGTTGATAATACATGCCAAGGGGTGCGATCAAGTAGTGTCTTGGTCGGTCATGTCCATAAGACATGACCAGTCAATGCACTACTTGATCCTCCCTCTTGCATATTTATATCATTTGATATTTGTGAAGAGGATATTGAAATCGAAAATACTCCTCTTACCTACCAAACAAAGAAGGTAGTCAGAATTATAATAGAGATAGATAATACTTAGATATAGAGAATAAAATCAGAATACATCTTGCATATTGAATTGTAAATTGATCAACATTTGCAAATACCAACGACCATCACCATAATTTCACAAACACATCGAGAAATTTAATGAATCAACAAATTCATTAACAAGAAATAAAAAACATGGAGTAGACACATGCAGCGCATAAAGCATACACAAACAAGACGTGATACAAACACAAGGCACAAAGCATATACGTCAGACACGGAGCAAACACAAAAAACTCGAAGGTCACAGAGCCGACAAATATGATATGTAAGACGGTTACTAACCATATAATGATTCGAGCACTAGAATGCTTGTCGATAAGTGTGATGCACATTAAAAAATACCCAATGGGTCTACCAAGTTGTCTTATTCTATCTGACCATGAATGACAAAACATGTTTGTGAATTACACTGGCGAATTACACTGGCCACCAAGTTGTGTTACATTGGATAATTCATAAACAACTAACGCCTCATGTAGTGTGTAAACAACAAAAGATCACAAAGTAGCAAGTTGCCGTATACTAGGTGATCCAAGTGAACCATATGAATTCCACTAGCCAGCAAATTGTGTTATGTTGGGTGATTAAGAAAGCACCAATACCTAAAGAGTATATGCAACAAAAGATCACAAACTACCAAGCCACGTTATGCTATGTGATTACAGCAAACATGATACAGATATGATATAATGAAGCATATAATGACAATCTTAACACACAAAGATTACAGCAAACATGATACAGATATGATATAGACACATAAGCCACAAAGCATATTGCAAGACATAATGGAGCAAACACATTAAACACACGAGTCATAGAGCAAGAAATGTGTATTGCATAAAGCATTTGCATGAATTAGATTCCAAGTAAGAGACACGTAAGATAGAAAGCAAACATGAATTAAACATCATGTAAGACAGGTGAGATATAAAGAAGACATGCAAGACAATTACGAAGCATACAATGCAAATCTAAGCAAGCATTGAGGTAAAGAGACATCAATACCAAAGAATATCTCAATACCAAGCATCATCCCTGGAGTTTCACAAACACATTCAAGAACTTAATCCATCCACAATGTCATCCATGGGAATTACAAAGCATCGAGAAGACACATGCAGGGTATAGAGCATACACAAAACAGACATAATACACATATAACAGAGACATTGAGGAACTTAATCAATACACAATATCATTCATGTGGTATACATAACAAAAAGCAGGCACATACAACGTGTATAGCATACACAACTCAAACATAAATCGGAAATGATGCAAACACACAAGGCACAAAGCATATATGCAAGACAAGAAGCACACAGAGAAAACACGTAAGACATAGAGCAAACACTCATGGCATGCAATAAAAATACAAAGAATATAATGACAATGTTGGCAAACATAGTTTCCATGCAGTGAGGTAAAAAGACCCTGGCATGAAGTTATGTCTCAATACCAACGGCCATCACCATAATTTCACAAACACATTGAGAAAATTAATGAGTCAAAAAATTCATTCACAAGAAATGAAAAACAATGGAGTAGACACATATAGCGCGCTTGATTAGTCTTGACTAATTGCTAAAGACAATGCTCAGGACATTAAATAGATTGTCTATCCATGCTTTCCAAATGAGAATAGGAGTCAAATTTATATGCAACTTACACCTTTTCCTATGCAAATTTTTGAGAAAGGTAAACCACAAAAAAGGACATGTCCGATAAGATCCCGACACTAACATTTGAATCTTGGATTTTGTAGACAAATTGTCGAGACACTAGTAATGGACACTACTGTCCTACTAGATTTGGTTCTTCAAAGGCCCAGGGACCATAAGTGTTGCAGTCACCAATTACAAGGGACCTCAAAGAGATCAATCCGGAATGAGCAGCAAGAAAAAACACAACGGAAACAAGAGGATATGATGGAGGCAATGCAAAACTGAATGAATTAGATCATAAAAACTGATTACAAACAACCGGTAACATCCGGGTTACAAGATTCGGCTCATTGGCTTGCTACATAGATGCTTAATTATAGAATCGGTCAATTACAAACCTCTAAATCTAAGATGTGACGAGGATTGCCATTCTAAACTTGAGGCAACCTCATTCAACTACGCACGGCAAACGGGGTGCTAAACACACTGTGAAATTATAAGTGTCAAAAATTTACGACACTATATATAGCCCGGGTTTCACCGGAGGTACGTTCTTACACCCATGCACATGATATATTAAGGCACTTACTAACCTAGAATGCGATTCGCGATAAATTGAAAACATGAAGGAGACTCATCCACGACATAAGCATACACAAAGAAGACGCGATACAGAAACCTGGGGCAGAAAGACTATATACAAGACAAGGAGCAAACACACAAAACACGCAAGACACAAAGCAAACACATATGATATAAAAGACAATTACGAAGCATATAATGAGAGGGTTACCAAGCAAACATCCAAAGTCAATGGGGTGAAGATACCTCGATATGAAATGTTGTCTAAATACCCAGCATTAACCCCAGAATATAACACACACATTGGGGAACTTCAACAATACACAATATTATTCAAACACGTATGGCACAAAGTATATATAAAAGACAAGAAGCACACATAAATCAGAGGAAACACATTGTGTGCAATAAAAATACACAGCATCTAATGACAATCAAAGCAAACATAGATTCGAAGTATGTGACGTAAAAACACCTCAGTATGCATGGTTGTCTCAATACCAAGCGTCATCACCATAATTTCACAAACACATTGAGGAATTTAATCAACACACGCCATCATTTACAAGAAATACAATACATCAAACACATACATACAAAGCATAACGAATAATATACAAAAAGCAAACACGATACAAACAAATAACACATAAAACATATATGCCAAAGAAAACAAACGCACAAAACACATAGGGCACGAAGCCAGCACGTTTAATATGCAAGAAAATTACAAAGCATATAATGACAATACTACCAAACAAAGATTCCAAGTCAACAAGTTGAAGACCTCGATATGAAAGGTTGTTGCAATGCCAAGAGACATCCGTTATATATAATAAACACATTCAAAAACTTAACTAACACACAATACAATTCATGTGACATACAGAACATAAAGCAGACACGTACAAGGAATAAACAAAACATTAATAAAACATGATGTAGACACATAATGCACACAGCATTCAAGCAAGACATAAAGCACACACACACAAAACATGCAAGACATGAAGAAAACACATATGGCATGTGATGTCATGCTACAGCATGCAACAAAAATATGAAGCATATAATGACAAAATTAACACAAAGATTAGAGCGAACATGATACAGACACATAAGCCGCAAAGCATATCGCAAGACATGCAGCAAACACATAAAACACGCAACACACAGAGCAAACACATATGATATGGAAGAAAATTATGAAGCACATAATGACAATTTTACCAAACAAACTTACACATTTTCATAAATAAATATTCAATTAGGCCAGCTACAAAAAAAGGACATGTCCAATAAGATCCAAATACCAACATTTCAACCTTAGGTTTTAAAGGCATATTGTCAGGACATTAGCGACGAACACTAGGGTCTTGCCATATTTGGTTCTTCAAAGCTCCGGGAAGCATGAGATGTGACTAAGATTGCCAATCTAAACTTGAGCCAAGCATATTCACACGACTAGTCACACATGCCAAAATGGGTAGTAAACATAGTTTCAAATTGTGTGTGCCAACAATTTACCACACTACATATTGCCTGGACTTTATTGGAGGTATGCGCTTACCCACGTACACATGATAAGTTACTGAGTAATCGAGCCTTAAGACACTTATGAATCCATAATGGCATTCATGACGAATTCGGAACATGAAGCAGACAAATGGACGACATAAGCATACATAAAGAATACATGATGAAGACACCTAAGACATAAACAATATATGCAACACAAGGAGAAAACACATAAAACACGTAGAACATGGAGAAAACAACTACTGCATGCAAGGCACAAAGCATATCTGTGATACACAAAGCACAAACACAAAATGCACAAGGCACATAGCAAACAAATATGGTATACAAGACGAATACAGAGCATATAATGACATTCTTAGCAAACAAAGATTCCAAGTAAGAGACACATAAGACAAAAAGCATAGAAGCAAGAGACAGAGAAAACAAACAAATCACGCAAGGCACACAACAAAATAACACATTAAGCAACTTAACCAATTCACAATATAATTCACAAGAAATACAAAACATGAATTAGATGCATACAAAGCATATATAGAGCATAGAACATCCAAAAAGCAAACATGCATCAAACATAATATAAGACAGGTAAGACATAAAGCAGATATGCAAGACAATTACGAAGCATATAATATTCTATGAACACACAATATAATAAACACGTTCAAAAACTTAACACAATATAATTCATGTCACATACGGAACATGAAGCAGACACATACAAGGAATAAAGAGTACACAAATCACACCTGAATAAAACATGATGAAGTCACATAACATGCAAAGCATTCATGCAAGAGATAGAGCACACACACAAAACATGTAAGACATGAAGAAAACACATGTCATGCAAGAAAAATTTGAAGCATATAATGACAATCTTAACACACAAAGGTTAGAACAAACAGGATACAAATTTGATACAGAGACATAAGCCACAAAGCATATCGCAAGACATGGAGGGAACAAATAAAACATGCAATAGTAAGAAATGCATAATGCACAAGCCATTCACATGTATTAGATTCCAAGTAAGAGACACGTAAAAAAGAAAGCATAAGACACATAAATGCATAAGACCCAGAGCAAAAAAAATATGGCATACAAGACGAATATGAAGCATATAATGACATTCTTAGCAAACAAAGATTTGAAGTAAGAAACATGTAAGACAAAAAGCATAGAAGCAAGAGACGACGTGAATGAACAAATCACGCAAAACACGCATAAAAAACACATTAAGCAACTTAATCAATCCACAATATAATTCATAAGAAATACAAATCATGGATTAGATACATACAAAGCATATATAGAACATAGAGCATGCACAAAGCTAACATAAAACAAACATCATGCAAGACAGGTGAGACATGGAGCAAACACGCAAGACAATTACGAAGCATACAATGTCAATCTAAGCAAACAAAGAGTCCAAGCATGTGAGGTAAAGAGACCTCAATAACAAAGGATGTCTGAATACCAAGCATCATCCCTAGAGTTTCCTGAACACATTCAATAACTTAATCCATCCACAATGTCATTCATGGGAAATACAAAACATGGGAATACACATGCACGGTATAGAGCATACACAAAGCAGACATAATACACATATAACGGACACATTGAGGAACTTAATCAATACAAAATACCATTCATGTGTTATACATAATAACAAGCTGAAACATACGTGTATAGCATACACAACGCAGACCTAATCGGACATGATGCAGACGCAAAAGGCACAAAGTATATATGCAAGACAAGAAGCACACATAGAAAACACGTAAGAATGAGAACAAACACTCATGCCATACAATAAAAATACAATGAATATAACGACAATGTTAGCAAACATAGTTTCCAAGCAGTGAGGTAAAAAGACCCCGGTATGAAAAATTGTCTAAATACCAATGGCCATCACCCCAATTTCACAAACACATTGAGAAATTTAATGAATCAACAAATTCATTCACAAGAAATAAATAAACTAGAGTAGACACATGTAGGGCATAAAGCATACACAAACAAGTCATGATACAAACACGAGGCACAAAGCATATACGTCAGACACAGAGCAAACGAATATGGTGTACAATACACAAAGCAAAAACATGTAGTCATATAACGCACAAAGCATGCAAGACACGAAGAAAACGAATATGTCATACAAGAAAAATTTGAACCATATAATGACGATCTTAACACACAAAGATTAGAGCAAACAAGATACAGATATGATACAGACACATAAGCCACAAAGCATATCGCAAGACATGGAGGGAACACATAAAACACGCAATAGTAAGAAATGCATAATGCACAAGTCATTCACATGTATTAGATTCCAAGTAAGAGACACGTAAAAAAGAGAGCATAACACACATAAATGCATAAGACCCAGAGCAAAAAAATATGGCATAAAAGACAAATACGAAGCATATAATAACATTCTTAGCAAACAAAGATTCCAAGTAAAAAACACGTAAGACAGAAAGCATACAAGCAAGAGACTATGTGAACAAACAAATTACGCAAGACATGCAGAAAAAAACACATTATGCAATTTAATCAATCCACAATATAATTTACAAGAAATACAAAACATGGATTAGATACATACAAAGCATATATAGAGCATAGAGCATGCAAAAAGAAAACATAAATCAAACATCATGTAAGATAGGTGAGACATGAAGCAGACATGCAAGACAATTACGAAGCATACAATGTCAATCTAAGCAAACAAAGAGTCCAAGCATGTGAGGTAAAGAGACCTCAATAACAAAGGATGTCTTAATACCAAGCATCATACCTAGAGTTTCACGAACACATTCAAGAACTTAATCCATCCACAATGTCATTCATTGGAAATACAAAACATGGGGAAGAAACATGCAGGGTATTTTGTATAGAGCATACAAAATAAGGTAAAATCACTAACCTTTTCAAAGTGCCCTCTCAGCTCGAAAATGAAGGCGTCATTTTTTTATAAACTTTTCAAAAGGGGCTTTTAGCTCGAAAGTGGAGAATAGAAGGTAAAGCGTTAAAAACTTAAAAACATTTTCAAAAACTCCCCCAGCCCGTAAAAGAAATCATGGAGGGAGAAATGAAGTAAAACGTTTAACTTAAAAATGCCTCTTCCAGCCCAAAATCGCGTGAAGAAGCAACGTTTTCAACTTCTGAATTTGCAGAGACCCTCCCAAAACGCGAAATCGCGTGAGGGATGAAGTGAGGGCATTAAACTTTCAAGCTTGCAAAAGATCCTTCCATGCCGAAACTGCGTGATACGACATTCTAGAAATCTTGGCAAAAAAAAAAAAAAAACTTACAATCCGAAGTCGTGTCAAAGGAAAGAAAGGAAAGGCGTTTAAACCTACAAAGACTTTGCAAAATCACCCAAGCGTCACAAAGAGCTAGAATCGCGAGTTACATTCAAAACTGAGACATTTAAAATATACATCTCGCATAGGACTTCTTGAGCCAGACATTTAAAAAATTTAATTTTTGTTAAATTAATTTAATTAATTTTTCAAATTGATTTGTTTAAGTGAAATCAATTGTTTACAGGTCACAGGACGTCATCGAATAGAACCAGGAGAAGGCTTGAAATGTCAAGGAGCCAGGCACTGAAATCTAAAGAAGATGCAAGGACCCGTTGCAACAGCGCGAGATCTGAAACAAGCATTGGGAAGCGTGTCTTTGAACAACAAGCTAAAGTCCATCATCGGGACCAAAGACCAAAGAACACTCCGAATGCAGCAATCATGCATTCTCGAAGGATACCTAGCTGGATTTAATTCTAGAAGTTTAGTTCCTAGAGAACTGAAACAGTTTTATTGTAAAACTGCCTATGGGCCCTACTCTAGATATTTTGAAACAAAGGGGACACAGGTTAATTATGTCCAACCACCAGATAGACTCAAATTGAATCCAGATAGTTGCAGGTAGTTGAGATAGTGGTTGAATAGATGACTAAGAGTTTAATGGCCATGGGTTAAAGTTGTCAGCTTTTGGGAGGCAGATCGGGACCCTTGGATGCAATCCATCCTAGACTTCGATTCAAAATTGTAAATTCTATAAAAGGCAGAGGCCTTTCTTTTGTAAAGGGTTGGAATTTTGTTAGATAGTAGAGATGTTGCAGAAATTGTTGTAATAGCAGCTGAAGCAAATATGTGAACATTGAAATATGGTGTTTGTTGTCTTTGTTTTAGTCTGTTTGCATGGTTTCTTTCAGCTGGTTAATTTTAGAGTGCAGGGATTTTAATGGTGAAGTGTGGAGGGGTATTTGATGCATTTCTAATTCATAAGATTGGGGGTCTGTTGATTGTAGGTCGTCGTGCATGGTTAGTCTGAACCCAAAACTATGCTTAGTTCAACTACAGGTGTTCGTCTTAGGCTGCGCCAAAATTGGGTGCCTAAAACGAGTGTCTCCGGTTTGAAAATCCTTCATCCCTTGGGGCTTGCACCGTTTTTCTCTAGTTGTGAGGGTATCTCTGGCGAAACAAAAAACTGGTTTATCGAAATCTGTCTACCCGATGCATCAGTTTTTATCATCCTTGTCCTTAGGCTTCCTGAACCCTTCCCTTTTGATTTTATTTCGCAATCCGAGAATCACAATAGACCAACTTGTTCCAAAACGTAAGTCCCCTTTGTGTTTGCAGCAAAACACAGCAACTGCTAAGCTATCCTACAGTCAAGACCTGACAACCGAAACCTCGAGGTCATTCCCCATTGATCAATTTAAAACAGCATTAGGGATCTCCTTATCTCAAGAGAGGATAGGATATTTAGCATTCTATTCTGCGTTAGCCGGATGAAGACGTAGCAATGTGACTTTAGCCACGTCAACAATACTAGGTGATTAAGGTGAGCCATATGAATTCCACTAGCCAACAAAATGTTTTATGGTGGGTGATTAATAGAGCACCAATGCCTAAAAAAGTATAAGCAACAAAAGATCACAAACTAGCAATCCACTTTATGCTAAGTGATCAACGTGAGACATAAAGTCCAACAGCCAACAAGTTTTGTCATGTTGGGTGATTCAAAGACCACAAATACTTTAGGGAATGTAAATGGAAAAAGATCACAAACTAGCAAGATGCATTATACAAGCTAATCAAAGTGAGTCATATGAATTCAAGAAGCTTCCCTATGCTAGGAAATTTATTAACCACTACAACTTGTAAGAGGAAGACTAATAAACACGCCTCAAGGGGCATAAAGAAAATCCACACCGCCACAGAGAGTGGACATCAACTAGTTAAAAAGGATACACACCTCAAAAAACCAATCATCCTTCCCCCATGTGTATAGGTAATGACAAAAAATCTAGAGACTACTATGTTACTATCTAAGATAACGTATGATTGCACATAAGATTGTACCACCACGAATGGCAATAATCCACATATATAACTATGAATTTCTTATAATAGACAATAGCGTAATAAAGAACTCAGCCATAGAAGGATCTTGGTTAAGTGTTTGCAACAAACTAGGCTAAAGTAGTCTAAATTAAACAAGTTTTATATACAAAATACAAAACAAAACTTAAAAAGAGGAAAGCATATATGAAATTGAAATAAAGAGACAAACCTTGGACAGAAAGTTGATGCCGGCTAGACAAGAATCCAACGCTAGGTGCTACTTTTTGAAATATATTCTGACAAGAGTCGATGTCATCAACCCTTTGACCAAGCAATTATCCACAAAATCTATTGCTGAGAGAAGAGGACAAAAGTGTTTGTCGCTAGTGTCCAAGTATATTGCATTGTTCAAAGCCTAGAACTATTCATCGTAGTCTGCTTTGTTCGTTTGCGCTACTGTCATAATTTGAATTCTTTTGATCTGCACCTACACACACAAGAGAGGTTAAAACAATGCGTTGTATATAGGATTGCCTTGGTCAAACCCCGTATTGGTGTTCCCACGTCCACAACAACTGCAATGATAATAATAACAATTGTGTGCTCTTAGGAAACTAGAGACAAATACAAATAACATAACTAGTAATAATTACCTTAGACATGAAGACCATGCTTGCTTTCAATGCAAGGTGGTGATGAAAACCTACAAGTGTTAGTATATAGCATGATAACAACAATAAATAACAAATGGAATTACTTCATTCCAAAAGACAGTGCGCTTGATTTGACTAATTGCTAGAGACATTGCTCAAGACATTAAATAGATTGTCTATCCATGCTTTCCAAATGAGAATAGGACTCAAATTTATATGCAACTTACACCTTTTCTTATGCAACTTACACCTTTTCTTATGCAAATTTTTGAGAAAGGTCAAACACAAATAAAGGACATGTTGATGGGGTTTACCTTGCCTGCTCAACACTTCACCTAGCCGGTGTTGCTCAACTCCACCAACTCACCAGGCCTAGTTGCACTCTAGACCTCCAAGTCCTTCTCAATCTCTTCTAAGGCTTGATTCTTGACCTTTCTAAGGTGTTTGCTTCAGGTGTTTTGGTTAGGAACCCTATCAATTCACTGTGCTTCTCAGGTGCTCAATTTTGGTCTCTTGGCCTCAACTTGTCAAAATGACCTCCAACTGTTGTGAGATGATGCAGAGGTGTAGAGAGATCTTCTAACATGTTTTTAGTGCATTTGGAGTCCATTAGTGGTTTGCAACCTTGAGGTTTTTTACCGATTTCAAAATCTTGCCTCAAAAAGGGCTACAAGGAATAAGCCCCAATTAGGCCTCAAAAACCGGTTTTCTAGGGCTTGAGGGAAAACGATTCAAAGGACCCCCAAACAAGTTTAGCTTTTCTTCAATGATACACATATCCCTAAAGGATTTTTGTGGTTTTAGCCTCTGGTCTGACCGTACAAGGTATGAACCCCAAAATGAGGCTTTTGAGGGTTTACAAGGCCTTTAACCGGCAGTGAATGAACAACTTGGGGTTTTCATGTCAAATGGATTTTTCAAGGATCCTCCCTGCATAGACAAGTCTGTCGCGACCCCATGGACCCCTCCAAACTCTGAGATGGTGATTTTGCACTCACCCCTGCACTTTACACGACTTTATCACCATGTTTTCTCTAGCCAGGTTGCTCCTGGACTCGCCTAGAATAAGGTGATAGTCATGTTTAAACACTTCTCCAGCACTTGAACCTGCATATGTACAATGTACAGGAGGTTGCCAACCATGTCCAAACTAGCCATGATGGCCGCACGTGTGGGACTCATGGGGCAACCATATTTACAAGAAAATTGCTATTTACAAGCCAAAACTGGTTGTTTACAAACTTGGGCAAGAAAACACCAATGAATAGTATATACAAGACTCTAAATTGAACCAACAACACAATAACACACAGGAGTAACTCAATCCATTGCTGGATCAATGGATTCAATCCATATTCTATTGCAAAATGAACAAAAACAAGCCAAAATGCTGCCAACAAGACTGAAAATGAGTAGTTTCAGTTGTTGAACTTACAACACACACTTCACCAACCTTGGTAAAAGTGCAAGAGAGGGTTTATATAGCTTTCCCGCGTGTGGAGTCCTCCTATGGTATTGGGAAGTCCCTAACTCCACCGCTGACAAAAGTTGTCATGACAACTTTCAAAAGTTGTTATGACAACTTTTTGCAACTTTGTAATTTTTGCACTTTTGGTCTCTCCAACCTATGAGACCTATTTCAAGTCATCACATATGACATTTCAAACATGTCTAAGAGCTATTTAACCCTCTCTAATGCCTACACCAATTTTTGACACTTTTGACCAACAAGAAGGCCAATTACCTACTCAAACTCACTTTTGATATATTAAGGTACTTACTAACCTAGAATGTGATTCGCGATAAATTGAAAACATGAAGGAGACTCATCCACGACATAAGCATAAACAAAGAAAACGCGCTGCAAAAACCTTGGGCACAAAGACTATATACAAGACAAGGAGCAAAAACACAAAACACAGAGCAAACACATGATATAAAAGACAATTACGAAGCATATAATGAGAGGGTTACAAAGCAAACATCCAAAGTCAATGGGGTGAAGATACCTCGGTATGAAAAGTTGTCTAAATACCAAGCATTATCCCCAGAATATAAAAAAAACATTGGGGAACTTCATCAATACACAATATTATTCGTGTGAAATACAAAACATCAAGCGAGCACATACAGGATATATAGCATACTCAAGTCAAATATGAATCGGACATGATGCAAACACGTATGGCACAAAGCATATACAAAAGACAAGAAGCACACATAAAACAAAGGAAACACATTGTGTGCGATAAAAATACAAAGCATCTAATGACAATCAAAGCAAACATAGATTCCAAGACAATGACGTAAAAACACCTCGGCATGAATGGTTGTCTCAATACCAAGCGTCATCACCATAGTTTCACAAACACATTTAGGAATTTAACCAACACACGCCTTCATTTACAAGAATTACAATACATCAAACAGACCCATATAGGGCATAAAGAATAATATACAAAAAGCAACCACGATACAAACAAATAAGGGATAAAGCATGTATGCCAAAAACAAACACACAAAACACCTAGATCACGGAGCCAGCACATATAATATGCAAGAAAATTACAAAGCATATGATTACAATACAACCAAACAAAGATTCCAAGTCAACAAGTTCAAGACATCGATATGAAAGGTTGTCGCAATGCCTAGAGACATCCCCTAAATATAATAAACACATTCAAAAACTTAATTAACACACATTACAATTCATGTAACATACAGAACATGAAGCAGACATGTACAAGGAATAAAGAATACATGAATAAAACATAATGTAGACACATAATGCACCAAGCATTCAAGCAAGACATAGAGCACACACACACAAAAAAAACATGCAAGACATGAAGAAAACACATATGGCATGCAACAAAAATACGAAGCATATAATGACAATCTTAACACACAAAGATTAGAGCGAACATGATACAGACACATAAGCCACAAAGCTTATCGCAAGACATGGAGCAAACACATAAAACACACAAAACACAAAGCAGACACATGATATGGAAGAAAATTACGGAGCATATAATGACAATTTTACCAAACAAACTTACACATTTTCATAAATAAATATTCGATAAGCCCAACTAAAAAAAAGGACATGTCCAATAAGATCCAAATACCAACATTTGAACCTTATGTTTTGAAGGCAAATTGTCAAGACATTAGCGACGAACACTAGAGTATTGCCATATTTGGTTCTTCAAAGCTCCGGCAAACATGAGATGTGACTAAGATTGCCAATCTAAACTTGAGCCAAGCATATTCACACGACTAGTCACACATGACAAAATGGGTACTAAACATAGTTTGAAATTGTGTGTGCCAACAATTTACCACACTACATATTGCCTCGACTTTATTGGAGGTATGTGCTTACGCCCGTACACATGATAAGTTACTGAGCAATCAAGCATTAAGACACTTCTGAATTCATAATGTCATTCATGACGAATTCAAAAAATGAAGCATACATAAAGAATACATGATGAAGACACCTTAGCCATAAACAATATACACAAACAAGGAGAAAACACACAAAACACGTAGAACGTAGAGAAAACAACTATTGCATGCAAGACAATTAAAACCATATATTGACAATGTTAACAAACAAAGATTCCAAGCAAAGTTCCCAAATCGGACTCGGCTCTGACTCGGCAAGGCTGACTCGTCAATGACTCGGCAATGACTCGGCAAAATAAGAAAACCCTTGAACTTTAGAGATTTCTAACGATTTAAAACTTGTTTCATACACCCATTATTGAATTAAGCTTAAAGATTGATGTCAATAAGCCACCAAATAGCAGATTTCAGACCTGTTATAACTCCCATGTGCCAAGGCAAGATGTACAACCTTCCTGGAGGAGGGAGATCAGCCTAGAAAATTCAATTCTTATCCAAATATGACAAATGACCGCTCAAAATGCATCACCCAGCCAAGTCACGACCCTCGGACTCAGCGGGTCAGGGAGTGACTCGCTAACTCGCGGCAAGTTAGGCGAGTCACACCCCCTGACCCGCCCAAGCCTGGGTCAGGGTCACCGTGACCCGGCAGGCAAGTCAGCGAGTCACTCCCTGACCCGCTCGAGCCCGGGTCAAGGTCACCGTGACCCGGCAGGGGTCACCCGGCCCGCTGACTCACGTGACTCGCCGCAAGTCACGGAACTCTGATTCCAAGTCATACATGACATAAAGCATACACAAATCAGACATGGTCGCAACATGTAAGGCACAAAGCATATATGCAATACACAAAGCACAAACACAAAATGCATACGACACATAGCAAACAAATATGGTATACAAAATGAATACATAAAGAATACATGACGAAGACACCTAAGCCATAAACAATGTACGCAACAAGGACAAAAAACACAAAACATGTAGAACATAGAGAAAACAATTACTGCATGCAAGACAATTACAAACCATATATTGACAATGTTAACAAACAAACATTCCAAGTCATACATGACATAAAGCATACACAAATCAGACATGATCGAAACATGCAAGGCACAAATCATATATGCAATGCAAATCACGCAAGACACATAGAAAAAAATACATTAAGCAACTTAATCAATCCACAATATAATTCACAAGAAATACAAAACATGGATTAGATACATACAAAGCATATATAGAACATAGAGAATGCACAAAGCAAACATAAATCAAACATCATGTAAGACAGGAGAGACATGAAGCAAACATGCAAGACAATTACGAAGCATACAATGTCAATCTAAGCAAACAAAGAGTCCAAGCATGTGAGGTAAAGAGACCTCAATAACAAACAATGTCTCAATATCAAGCATCATCCCTAGAGTTTCACGAACACATTGAGGAACTTAATCAATACAAAATACAATTCATGTGTTATACATAATAACAAACGGACACATACAACGTGTATAGCATACACAACTCAGACCTAATCGAACATGATGCAGACACAAAAGGCACAAAGTATATATGCAAGACAAGAAGCAAACATAGAAAACACGTAAGAATGAGAATAAACACTCATGATATACAATAAAACTACAAATAATATAACGACAATGTTAGCAAACATAGTTTCCAAGCAGTGAGGTAAAAAGACCCCTATATGAAAAATTGTCTCAATACCAACGGCCAAGACATGATACAAACACAAGGCACAAAGCATATACGTCAAACACGGAGCAAACACAAAAAACTCGAAGGTCACAGAGCCGACAAATATGATATGTAAGACGGTTACTAACCATATAATGATTCGAGCACTAGAATGCTTGTCGATAAGTGTGATGCACATTAAAAAATACCCAATGGGTCTAGCAAGTTGTCTTATTCTATCTGACCATGAATGACAAAACATGTTTGTGAATTACAGTGGCCACCAAGTTGTGTTACATTGGATAATTCATAAACAACTAATGCCTCATGTAGTGTGTAAACAACAAAAGATTAGAAAGTAGCAAGTTGTGGTATACTAGGTGATCCAGGTGAACCATATGAATTCCACTAGCCAGCAAATTGTGTTATGTTGGGTGATTAATAAAGCACCAATGCCTAAAGAGTATAGGCAATAAAAGAACACAAACTAGCAAGCCACGTTATACTAAGTGATTAACGTGAGACATAAATTCTAATACCCAACAAGTTTTGTCATGTTGGCTGATCCAAAGACCACGAATACCTTAGGGAATGTAACTAGCAAAAGATCACAAACTAGCAAGATGCATTATAGTAGGTGATCAAAGTGAGTCATATGAATTCAAATAGCTAACAAGCTTCCCTATGCCGCAAAATTCATTAACAACCACATCTTGTAAGAGCAAGACTAATAACCACGCCTCAAGGAGCATAAAGAAAATCCACGCCACCACTAAGAGGGCATATCAACTAGTCTAAAGGATACAAAACTAAAAAAAACAATTAACCTTCCCCCAAGTACATAGTAATTGACAAAAAACCTAGACTTCTATGTTACTACCCAAGATAACGTATGATTCTACATAAGATTGTACCACTACGAATGAAAAAAGAGGAAAGCATATATGAAATTGAAATAAAGAGACGAACCTGGGACAGAAAGTTGACGCCGACTAGACAAGACTCCATCGCTAGGCACTACTTTCCGAAATATATTCTGACAAGAGTCGATGTCAAGAACCATTTGACCAAGAAGGTATCCACAAAATCTGTTGCTAAAACTAGAGGACAAAAGTGTTTGTCAGTAGTGTCCAAGTATATTGCATTGTTCAAACTCTAGAACTATTCATCAAAGTCTGCTTCGTTCATTTGCGCCTTTGTCATAATTTGAATTTTTCGGATCTGCACCTACACATAAGGGAGGTAAAAGTGATGTGTTGTATATAGGCTTGCCTTGGTCAAATCTCGTATTGGTTAACCCACCTCCACAACAACTACAATGATAATGATAACAATTGTGTGCTCTTAAGAAACTAGAGACATACAAATAACATAACTAGTAATACTTATCTTAGATATGAAGACCATGCTTGCTTTCAACACAAGGTGGTGATGAAGACCTACAAGTGTTAGTATACAACATGATAATAACAATAAAAATGAAACGAAATTCCTCTAATACAAATTACAGCGCGCTTGATTAATATTAACTGATAGCTAGAGAGATTGCTCATATGTTTAATAGATTGTCTATCTGTGCTTTCCGAATAAGAATACGAGCCACATTTATATGCAACTTACACCTTTTCGTAAGTAAATTTTTAAGAAATTTCAACAACAAAAAAAGGACATGTCCGATAAGATCCTAACGCCAACATTGAACCTTAGGTTTTGTACCCAAATGGTCGGGAGACTAGCAATGGACACTACTTTCCTACTAGATTTGCTTCTTCAAAGGACCAATGACCATAAGATGTGACCAGGATTGCCATTCTGAACTTGAGGCAAGCTCATTCACACGACAAACATCAAAAGTGATGCTAAATACAGTGTGAAATTATAAGTGTCAAAAATTTACAACACTACATATAGCCTGAGTTTTAGCGGGCGTATATAATTACACCAATGCACATGATATATTAGGACAATTACCAATTTAGAATGGCATTCACGATAAATTCAAAACATGAAGGGGACTCATTCACGACATAAGCATAAAACAAAGAAGACGGAATGCAAACACCTCAAGCACAAAGACTATACACGACAAGAGAAAACACCCAAAACACACAGAAAACACATGATGTAGAAGACAATTACGAAGCATATAATGAAAAACTTACAAAGCAAACATCCAATGTCAATGGGGTGAACGTACCTCAGTATGAAAGGTTGTCTAAATACCAAGCATCATCCCCAGAATATAACAAACACATTGGAGAAATTCATCAATACACAATATTATTCATGTGATATACAGAACGTAAAGCAGGCACATACAAGATATATAGCACTCACGTCACACATGAATCGGACATAATGCAAACACGTATGGCACAAAGCATCTATGAAAGACAAGAAGCACACATAAAACACAAAGTAAACACAAGGTGTGCAATAAAAATACAAAGCACATAATGACAATCAGAACAAATAAAGATTCCAAGTCAATGACATAAAAACACGTCGGTATGCATGGTTGTCTCAATACCAACCGTCATCACCATAATTTAACCAACACATTGAGGAATTTAATCAACACACGCCATCATTTACAAGAAATACAAAACATAAAACAAACACATACGACATAACGCATAATATACAAAAATCAAACACGAGACAAACAAATTAGTCACAAAAGCATATATGCCAGAGACAACAAATGCACAAAACACATTGATCACAAAGCCAGCACATATAATATGCATGAAAATTATGAAGAATATAATGACAATTCTGCCAAATAAAGATTGCAAGTCAACAAGTTGAAGACCTCGGTATGAAAGGTTGTCTCAATACCAAGATTCATCACGTAAATATAATAAACACATTCAAAAACTTAATTAACACAATATAAATCATGTGGCATACTGAACATGAAGCGGACACGTAGAAGTAATAAAGAATACATGAATAAAACGTGATGTAGAGACATGACGCAAGAAGCATTCACGCAAGACATAGAGCACACACACACAAAACATGCAGGACATGAAGAAAAAACATATGGCATGCAAGAAAAATACAAAGCATATAATGACAATCTTAACACACAAAGATTAGAGCAAACATGATAGAGACATGTAAGCCACAAAGCATATCGCAAGACATGGAGCAAACACATAAAACAGGAAAGACACAAAGCAAACAAATATGATATGGAAGAAAATTAGGAACCATATAATGACAATTTTACCAAACAAACTTACACCTTTTCATAAATAAATATTCGATAAGGTCAACTACAAAAAAAGGACATGTCCAATAAGATCCAAACACCAACATTTGAACTCTAGATATTGGAGGCAAATTGTCGGGAAATTAGCGACGGACACTAGTGGCTTGCCATATTTGGTTCTTCAAAGCTCCGAGAACCATGACATGTGCCTAACATTGCCAATCTGAACTTGAGCCAATAATATTCACACAACTAGTCACACATGCCAAAATGGCTGCTAAACATAGTGTGAAATTGTGTGTGCCAACAATTTACGACACTACATATTTCCTCGACTCTATTGGGGGTATGCGCTTACGCCCATACACATAATAAGTTATTGAGCAATGGAGCCTACCAACACTTATGAATTCATAATGTCATTCATGATGAATGTAGAACATGAAGCAAACACATGCACGACACGAGCATACACAAAAAAATACATGATGAAGGCACCTAAGGCATAAATAATATACACAAGACAAGGAAAAAACACACAAAACATGTAGAACACAGAGAAAACAACTAATGCATGGAAAACAATTACCAACCATATAATGACAATGTTAACAAACAAAGATTCCAAATCATACATCACATAAAGCATACACAAATCAGACATGATCGTAACATGCAAGGCACAAAGCATATTTGCAATACACAAAGCACAAACACAAAATGCATTAGACACATAGCAAACAAATATGGCATACAAGACGAATACAAAGTATATTATGACATTCTTAGAAAACAAAGATTGCAAGAGACACGTAAGACAGAAAGCATAGAAGCAAGAAACAAAGAAAACACACAAATCACGCAAGGCACGCAGCAAACAACACATTACGCAACTTAACCAATCCACAATATAATTCAAAGGTAACACAAATAATGGATTAGATGCAACCAAATCATATATAGGGCATAGACAATGCACAAAGCAAACATGAATCATACATTATTTAAGACGGGTAAAAGATAAAGCAGATATGCAAGACAATTACAAAGCATATAATATCTGATTAACAAACAATTTAACAAACACATTCAAACACTTAATTAACACACAATATAATTAATGTCACGTATAGAACATGAAAAAGACACATAAAAGAAATAAAGAATAGAGAGATCAGACATGAATAAAACATGATGCTTACACATAACGTACAAACCATTCACGCAAGACATAGACCACACACGCGAAACATACAAGACACGAAGAAAACACATGGCATGCAAGAAAAATACGAAGCATATAATGACAATCTTACCGAACAAAGATTACAGCATAAAGCATTTGCATCGATTTGCATCAATTAGACACAGAGCAAGAAATGTGTATGGCATAAAGCATTTGCATCAATTAGATTCCGAGTAAGAGACACATAAGATAGAAAGCAAACATGAATCAAACATCATGTAAGACAGGTTAGAAATAAAGAAGACATGCAAGACAATTACGAAGCATACAATGTAAATCTAAGCAAGCATTGAGGTAAAGAGACATCAATAACAAAGGATGTCTCAATACCAAGCATCATCCATGGAATTTCACGAACACATTCAAGAACTTAATCCATCCACAATGTCATCCATGGGAAATACAAAGCATCAAGAAGACACGGGCAGTGTATAGCGCATACACGAAGCAGACATGATACACATATAACGGACACATTGAGGAACTTAATCAATACACAATATCATTCATGTAGTATAAATAATAACAAGCAGGCACATACGACGTGTATAGCATACACAACTCAGACATAAATCGGACATGATGCAGACATGATGCAGACACACAAGGCACAAAGCATATATGCAAGACAAGAAGCACACAGAGAAAACACGTAAGACATAGAACAAACACTCATGGCATGCAATAAAAATACAATGAATATAATGACAATGTTGGCAAACATACTTTCCATGCAGTGAGGTAAAAAGACCCTGGCATGAAGTTATGTCTCAATACCAAGGGCCATCACCATAATTTCACAAACACATTGAGAAAATTAATGAATCAACAAATTCATTCACAAGAAATGAAAAACATTGAGTAGGCACATATAGCGCATAAAGCATACACAAACAAGACATGATACAAACACACGAGGCACAAATAATATACGTCAGACATAGAGCAAGCACAAAAAACACGAACGTCATAGATCCAACAAATATGATATGCAAGACAGTTACTAACCATATAATCACTAGAGCACCAACATGCTTGTCGATAGGTTTCATCAACATTACAAATAACCAATGGGTCTACCAAGTTGTCTTATTCTATCGGACCATGGATGACAAACAATGTTTGTGAATTCCACTGGCCAACAAGTTGTGTTACGATAGATAATTCATAAACAACTAACGCCTCATGTAGTGTAAACGACATAAGATCACAAAGCAGCAAGTTGCAGTATACTAGTTGATTAAGGTGAGCCATATGAATTCCACTAGCAAACAAATTGTTTTATGTTCAGTGATTAATAGAGCACCAATGCCTAAAAGAGTATAAGCAACAAAAGATCACAAACTAGCAATCCACTTTATGGTAAGTGATCAACGCGAGATAAACTCCAACAGCCAGCAAGTTTTGTCATGTTGGGTGATTCAAAGACCACGAATACCTTAGGGAATGTAAATGGAAAAAGATCCCAAACTAGCAAGATGCATTATACTAGCTGATCAAAGTGAGTCATATGAATTCAAGAAGCTTCCCTATACTTGGAAATTCATTAGCCACTACAACATGTAATAGGAAGACTAATAAACACGCCTCAAGGCGCATAAAGAAAATCCACACCGCCACAAAGAGGGGACATCAACTAGTTAAAAAGGATACACACACCTCAACGTAATAAAGAACTCAACCACAGAAGGATCTTGGTTAACTGTTTGCAACAAACTAGGCTAAAGTAGTCTAAATTAAACAAGTTTTATATAATGTACAAAATACAGAACAAAACTACAAACACATAGAGCAAGACATAGAGCACACAAACACAAAACATGCAAGACAGAGAAAGACATAGAGCACACAACCACAAAACATTATGGCATGCAACAAAAATATGAAGCAAGCATATAATGACAATTTTAACAGAAAAAGATTAGAGCATGCATGATACAGACACATAAACCACAAAGCATATTGCAAGACATGGAGCAAACATATAAAACACGCAAGACACAGAGAAAACAAATATGATATGGAAGAAAATTACGAGGAATATAATGACAATTTTACCAAACAAACTTACACATTTCATAAATAAATATTTGATAAGGCCAATTACAAAAAAAGAACATTTCCGATAAGATCCAAATACCAATATTTGAATGAATTCAAAACATGAAGCAGACACATGGACGACATAAGCATACATAAAGAATACATGATCAAGATAACTAAGCCATAAACAATATAGGCAACACAAGGAGAAAACACACAAAACATGTAGAACATAGAGAAAACAACTACTGCATGCAAGACAATTACAAACCATATATTGACAATGTTAACAAACAAACACTCCAAGTCATACATGACATAAAGCATACACAAATCAAACATGATCGAAACATCCAAGGCACAAAGCATATATGCAATACACAAAGCACAAACACAAAATGTATAAGACACATAGCAAACAAATATGGTATACAAGACGAATACAGAGCAAACAAACAAATCACGCAAGGCACACAGCAAACAACACATTAAGCAGCTCAACCAATCCACAATATAATTCACAGGAAATAAAAAAACTTGAATTAGATGCATACAAAGCATATATAGAGCATAGAGCATCCACAAAGCAAACATGAATCAAACATAATATAAGACAGGTAAGACATAAAGCATATAATATTCTATGAACACACAATATAATAAACACATTCAAAAACTTAACACACATTATAATTCATGTGACATACGGTACATGAAGCAAACACATACAAGGAATAAAGAGTACACAAATCACACACGAATAAAACATGTAGTCATATAATGCACAAAGCATTCACGCAAGAGATAGAGCGCACACACAAAACATGCAAGACGCGAAGAAAACACATATGCTATGCAACAAAAATTTGAAGCATATAATGACAATCTTAACACACAAAGATTAGAGCAAACAGGATACAGATATGATACAAACACATAAGCCACGAAGCATATTGCAAGACATGGAGGGAACACATAAAACACGCAATAGTAAGAAATGCATAATGCACAAGCGATTCACATGTATTAGATTCCAAGTAAGAGACACATAAAAAAGAAAGCATAAGACACATAAATGCATAAGACCCAAAGCAAAAAAATATGCAAGACAAGACGAATACGAAGCATATAATAACATTCTTAGCAAACAAAGATTCCAGGTAAAAAACACGTAAGACAGAAAGCATACAGGCAAGAGATAGCGTGAACAAACAAATTACGCAAGACACGCAGAAAAAAACACATTAAGGAATTTAATCAATCCACAATATAAATCACAAGAAATACAAAACATAGATTAGATACGTACAAAGCATATATAGAACATAGAACATGCGCAAAGCAAACGTAAATCAAACATCATGTAAGACAAGTGAGACATGAAGCAGACATGCAAGACAATTACGAAGCATACAATCTAATCAAACAAAGAGTCCAAGCATGTGAGGTAAAGAGACCTCAATAACAAAGGATGTCTCAATACCAAGCATCATCCCTAGAGTTTCACGAACACATTCAAGAGCTTAATCCACCCAGACCGTCATTCATGGGAAATAAAAAACATGGCGAAGACACATGCAGGCTATATAGCATACACAAAGCAGACATAATACACATATAGCGGACACATTGAGGAACTTAATAAATACAAAATACCATTCATGTATTCCACATAATAACAAATGGACACATACAACGTGTATAGCATACACAACTCAGACCTAATGGAACATGATGCAGACACAAAAGGCACAAAGTATATATGCAAGACAACAAGCACACATAGAAAACACATAAGAATGAAAACAAACACTGATGGCATACAATAAAGATACAAAGATGTAACGATATTGTTAGCAAACATAGTTTCCAAGCAGTGAGGTAATAAGACCCCGGTATTAAAAATTGTCTCAATACCATCGGCCATTGCCATAATTTCACAAACATATTGAGAAATTTAATGAATTAACAAATTCATTCACAAGAAATAAAAAACATAAAGTAGACACATGTAGCGCATAAAGCATACACAAACAAGACATGATACAAAAACGAGGCACAAAGCATATACGTCAAACACGAAGCAAACACAAAAAACACGAAGGTCACAGGGCCAACAAATATAATATGCAAAACGGTTAATGAACATATAATGATTCAAACACTAGAATGCTTGTCGATAAGTGTGGTGCACATTAAAAAATACGCAATGGGTCTAGCGAGTTGTCTTATTCTATCTGACCATGAATGACAAAATATGTTTGTAAATTACATTGGCCACATGATACAAAAACGAGGCACAAAGCATATATGTCAAACACGGAGCAAACACAAAAAACACGAAGGTCACAGGGCCAACAAATATAATATGCAAGACGGTTAATGACCATATAATGATTCAAACACTAGAATGCTTGTCGATAAGTGTGGTGCACATTAAAAAATACGCAATGGGTCTAGCGAGTTGTCTTATTCTATCTGACAATGAATGACAAAACATGTTTGTAAATTACATTGGCCACCAAGTTGTGTTACATTGGATAATTCATAAACAACTAAAGCCTCATGTAGTGTAAACAACAAAAGATCACAAAGTAGATAGTTGCGGTATACTAGGTGATCAAGGTGAACCATATGAATTCCACTAGCCAGCAAATTGTGTTATGTTGGGTGATTAATAAAGCACCAATGCCTAAAGAGTATAAGCAACAAAAGATCACAAACTAGCAAGCCACGTTATGCGAAGTAATTCACATGAGACATAAATTCCAATAGCCAACGAGTTTTGTCATGTTGGCTGATCCAAAGACCACGAATACCTTAGGGAGTGTAACTGGCAAAAGATCACAAACTAGCAAGATGCATTATACTGGATGATCAAAGCGAGTCATATGAATTCAAATAGCTAACAAGCTTCCCTATACCGGAAAATTCATTAACCACCACAGCTTGTAAGAGGAAGACTAATAACCATGCCTCAAGGGCCATAAAGAAAATCCACACCACCACTAAGAGGGCACATAACTAGTCAAAAGGATACAAAACTAAAAAAACCAGTTATCCTTCCCCAAGTACATAGGAAGTGACAAAAAAACCAGACTACTATGTTACTACCCAAGATAAGTTATAACGTATGATTGTACATAAGATTGTACCACTACGAATGACAAAAGAGGAAAGCATATATGAAATTGAATTAAAGAGACGAACCTGGGACAAAAAGTTGACACCAACTAGACAAGACTCCATCGCTAGGCGCTACTTTCCGAAATATATTCGAACAAGAGTCGATGTCAAGAACCATTTGACCAAGAAGTTATCCACAAAATCTGTTGTTAAAACCAAAGGACAAAACTGTTTGTCAGTAGTGTCCAAGTAGATTGCTTTGTTCAAACTCTAGAACTATTCATCGGAGTCTGCTTCGTCCATTTGCGCCTCCGTCATAATTTGAATTTTTCGGATCTGCACCTAAACACACGGGAGGTAAAAGCGATGTGTTTTATATAGACTTGCCTTGGTCAAATCCCGTATTGATTAACCCACCTCCACAACAACTACAATGATAATATTAACAATTGTGTGCTCTTAAGAAACTAGAGACATACAAATAACATAACTAGTAATACTCATCTTAGATATGAAGACCATGCTTGCTTTCAACACAAGGTGGTGATAAAGACCTACAAGTGTTAGTATACAACATGATAATAACAATAAAAATGAAACGAAATTACTTCATTACAAATTACAGCGCCCTTGATTAATATTAATTGCTTGCTAGAGAGATTGCTCATACGTTTAATAGATTGTCTATCCATGCTTTCCAAATAAGAATACGAGTCACATTTATATGCAACTTACACCTTTTCATAAGTAAATTTCTAAGAAATGTCAACAACATAAAAAGGACATGTATGCGCTTACCACACTACATATTGCCTCAACTTTATTGGAGGTATGCGCTTATGCCCGTACACATGATAAGTTACTGAGCAATCGAACTTGAAGACACTTATGAATCCATAATGGCATTCATGACGAATTCAAAACATGAAGCAAACACATGGACGACATAAGCATACATAAACAATACATGATGAAGACACCTAAGCCATAAACAATATACACAACACAAAGAGAAAAGACACAAAACACTTTCAACATCAAGAAAACAACTACTGCATGCAAGACAATTACAAACCATATATTGACAATGTAAACAAACAAAGATTCCAAGTCATACATGACATAAAGCATACACAAATCAGACATGATCAGAACATGCAAGGCACAAAGCATATATGTAATACACAAAGCAAAAACACAAAATGCATAAGACACATAGCAAACAATTATGGTATACAAGACGAATACAGAGCATATAATGACATTCTTAGCAAACAAAGATTGACACGTGACAGAAAGCATAGAAGCAAGAAACGGAGAAAACAAACAAATCATGCAAGGCACACAGCAAACAACACATTAAGCAACTTAACCAATCCACAATATAATTCACAGGAAATACAAAACATGAATTAGATGCATACAAAGCATATATAGAGCATAGAGCATCCACAAAACAAACAATAATATAAGACAAGTAAGACATAAAGCAAATATTGAAGACAATTACGAAGCATATAATATTCTATGAACACATAATATAATAAACACATTCAAAAACTTAACACGCAATATAATTCATGTGACATACGGAACATGAAGCAAACACATACAAGGAATAAAGAATACACAAATCACACATGAATAAACATGATGTAGTCACATAACGCGCAAAGCATTCATGCAAGAGATACAACACACACAAAAAACATGCAAGACACGAAGAAAACACATATGTCATGCAAGAAAAATTTGAAGCATATAATGACAATCTTAACACACAAAGATTAGAGCAAACCGGATACAGATATGATACAGACACATAAGTCACAAAGCATATCGCAAGACATGGAGGGAACACATAAAACATGCAATAGTAAGAAATGCATAATGCACGAGCCATTCACATGTACTAGATTCCAAGTAAGAGACACGTAAAAAAGAGAGCATAACACACATAAATGCATAAGACCCAGAGCAAAAAAAATATGGCATACAAGACGAATACGAAGCATATAATGACACTCTTAGCAAACAAAGATTCGAAGTAAGAAACACGTAAGACAGAAAGCATAGAAGCAAGAGACAGCGTGAACAAACAAATTACGGAAAACACGCATAAAAAAACGCATTAAGCAACTTAATCAATCGACATTATAATTCACAGGAAATACAAAACATGTATTAGATACATACAAAGCATATATAGAATATAGAGCATGCACAAAGCAAACATAAATCAAACATCATGTAAGATAGGTGAGACATGAAGCAGACATGCAAGACAATTACGAAGCATACAATGTCAATCTAAGCAAACAAAGAGTCCAAGCATGTGAGGCAAAGAGACCTCAATAACAAAGGATGTCTTAATACCACGCATCATCCCTAGAGTTTCATGAACACATTCAAGAACTTAATCCATCCACAGTGTCATTCATGGGAAATACAAAACATGGGAATACGCATACAAGGTATAGAGCATATACAAAGCAGACATAATACACATATAACGGACACATTGAGGAACTTAATCAATACAAAATACCGTTCATGTGTTATACATAATAACAAGCTGACACATACAACGTGTATAGGATACACAACTCAGACCTAATCGAACATGATGCAAACACAAAAGGCACAAAGTATATATGCAAGACATGAAGCACACATAGAAAACACATAAGAATGAGAACAAACACTCATGGCATACAATAAATATACAAAGAATATAACGCCAATGTTAGCAAACATAGTTTCCAAGCAGTGAGATAAAAAGACCCCGGTATAAAAAATTGTCTCAATACCAACGACCATCACCATAATTTCACAAACACATTGAGAAATTTAATGAATCAACAAATCCATTGACAAGAAATAAAAAACTGGAGTAGACACATGTAGGGCATAAAGCATACACAAACAAGTCATGATACAAACATGAGGCACAAAGCATATACGTCAGACACGGAGCAAACAAATATGGCGTACAATACACAAAGCAAAAACACAAAATGCATTAGACACATAGCAAACAAATATGACGTACAAGACGAATACAAAGTATATAATGACATTCTTAGGAAACAAACATTGCAAGTAACAAATATGTAAGACAGATAGCATAGAAGCAAGAAACAAAGAAAACAAACAAATCATGCAAGGCACACAGCAAACAACACATTAAGCAACTTAACCAATCCACAATATAATTCAAAGGTAATACAAAACATGGATTAGATGCATCCAAAGCATATATAGAGCATAGAGCATGCACAAAGCAAACATGAATCATACATCATATAAGACGGGTAAAAGATAAAGCAGATATGCAAGACAATTACAAAGCATATAATATCTAATTAACACAATTTAATACACATTCAAAAGCTTAATTAACACAATTTAATTCATGTGACGTACAGAACATGAAAAAGACACATACAAGAAATAAAGAATACACAGATCAGACATGAATAAAACATGATGCACACACATAACGCACAAACCATTCACGCAAGACATGGAGCACACACACGAAACATGCAAGACACGATGAAAACACATGGCATGCAAGAAAAATACGAAGCATATAATGATAATCTTAACACACAAAGATTGCAGAAAACATGATACATATATGATAGAGACACGTAAGCCACAAAGTATATTGCAAGACATGATGGAGCAAACACATTAAACACACGAAACACAAAGCAAGAAATGTGTAACACATAAAGCATTTGCATGGATTAGATTCCAACTAAGAGAAACGTAAGATAAAAAGCAAACATGAATCAAACATCATGTAAGACAGGTAAGATATAAAGAAGACATGCAAGACAATTACGAAGCATACAATGTAAATCTAAGCAAGCATTGAGGTAAAGAGACCTCAATAACAAAGGATGTCTCAATACCAAGCATCATCCCTAGAGTTTCACAAACACATTCAAGAACTTAATCCATCCACAATGTCATTCATGGGAAACACAAAGCATCAAGAAGACACATGTAGGGTACAGAGCATACACAAAGCAACCATAATACACATATAAAGGACACATTGAGGAACTTAATCAATACACAATATCATTCATGTGGTATACATAATAACAATATACGCAAGACAAGGAGAAAACACACAAAACATGTAGAACATAAAGAAAACAACTACTGCATGCAAGACAATTACGAACCATATATTGACAATGTTAACAAACAAAGTTTCCAAGTCATACATGACATAAAGCATACACAAATCAGACATGATCCAAACATGGAAGTCACAAAGCATATATGCAATACAAAAAGCACAAACACAAAATGCATAAGACACATAGCAAACAAATATAGCATACAAGACAAATACAAAGCATATAATGACATTCTTACCAAACAAACATTTCAAGTAAGAGACACATAAAAAAAAAGCATAGAAGCAATAGACAGAGAAAACAAACAAATCATGCAAGGCACGCAGCAAACAACACATTAAGCAACTTAACCATTCCACAATATAATTCACACAACATACAAACTTGGATTAGATGCATACATAGCATATATAGAGGGTAGAGCATGCACAAAGCAAACATAAATCAAACATCATATAAGTCAGGTAAGACAAAAAGCAAATATGCAAGACAACTACGAAGCATATAATGTTTTATTAACACACAATATAATAAACACATTCAAAAACTTAATTAACACACAATATAATTCATGTGACATACAAAACATGAAGCAAACACGTATAGGAATAAATAGTACACAAATCACACATGAATAAAACATGATGCAGACACATAACGCACAGAGTATTCACGCAAGTCATAGAGCACACACACAAAACATACAAGACACAAAGAAAACACACATGGCATGCAAGAAAAATTTGAAGCATATGATGACAATCTTAACACACAAATATTAGAGCAAACATGATACAAATTTGATACAAAGATGTAAGGCACAAAGCATATTGCAAGACATGGAGAAATCACATTAAAAACACAAGACAGAGAGCAAGAAATGTATAACGCACAAAGAATTCGCATGGATTAAATTCTAAGTAAGAGACACATAAGATAGAAAGCATAAGACACATAGCAAACAAATATGGCATACATGATGAATACAAAGCATATAATGACATTCTAAGCAAACAAAGATTCCAAGTAAGAGACACTTAAGAGATAAAGCATAGAAGCAAGAGGCAGAGAAAACAATCAAATCACGCAAGACACGTAGCAAACAACACAATAAGCAACTTAATCAATCCACAACATAATTCACAGGATATACAAAACATGGATTAGATGCATACAAAGCATATATAGAGCATAGAGCATCCACAAAGAAAACATGAATCAAACATCATAGAAGACAGGTAAGACATTAAATAAACACACATGATATGGAAGAAAATTACGAAGCATATAATGACAGCGTTACCAAACAAACTTCCAGAGTCAATGAGGTTAAGATACCTGAGTATGAAAGGTTGTATAAATACCAAGCATCATCCCAGAATAAAATAGACACATTGGTGAGCTTAATCAATACACATACAACGGGCACATACACGATATATAGCATACACAAATCAATCATTAATTGAACATGATGCAAACACATAAGGAACAAAGCATGTGTGCAAGACAAAAAGCACATGCTAAACACTTAAAACATAGAGCAAACACATTCGGTGTGCAATACAAATACAAAGCATATAACGAAAAATCTTAGCAAATATAGATTCCAAGTTAGTGAAGTAAAGAGTCATCACCATAATTTCACAAACACATTGAGGAATTTAATCAATCGACAATTTCATTCACAAGAAGTACAAAACATGGAGCAGACACATACAAGGCATAAAGCATAAACAAGGCAAACATGATACAAACACACAAAACATTTTGGTCACAGAGCCAACACATATGATGTGCAAGACAATATAATGGCACAATGTGTAATGTCCCCTTCTTAGTTCTAGACTGATGGATGGGGTCTTAGCCTATTTTGGAAATCCATAGGCTAACCAAAGACTAAATTAGGGTTTTTGTCTTCAGGAAGGTTTTCGAAGAGGTGTTTGCAGGAGTTCTACAGTTTGCTCTCTAGATTCTTTCTCAGTTTTTCATGAGCTTCATGATGGTATAACATGCATTCCAATCAGATAAGATTTATGAATTTACTATTTTTAGTAAACTACGACAGGCTAACAGTTGTTTGTTTTAGAGGATTTTTCTGGGTTTTTTTAGAGCTTCAGCTTTGTTTTTTCGAACTTACTATTTTTAGTAAGTCATGACTGCTTCTCAGAATGTGATGAAAATTACTTTTGACACACTATTTCTAGCAGTATGTTATTATAGTAAGTACTATCTTTAGCAGTGCTATTTTTGACAGGGGTTCTGCAGCTCAACTCAGTGGCTATGTCTGGCAGTGTTATTTTTGACAGGATCCTATGTTCGAACTCAAATGACTCTTTTCTGCAATGCAATTCAATACCTTGGCCTCAACTCATTTTGGCAGTATTCAATTTTTGGAAGAAAAAGTATTTTTTTAATACATTCTTATTCCCCATGGCCTGGGCAAAATTTGTTATGACTTCAAGGAGTCGATTTGGTGTTAGAAATTAAATTATGACTGCTTCTCAGAATGTGATGAAAATTATGACTTCAAGGGGTTCTGCAGCTCAACTCAGTGGCTATGTCTGGCAGTGTTATTTTTGACAGGATCCTATGTTCGAACTCAAATGACTCTTTTCTGCAATGCAATTCAATACCTTGGCCTCAGCTCATTTTGGCAGTATTCAATTTTTGGAAGAAAAAGTTTTTTTTTAATACCTCCTTATTCCCCATGGCCTAGGCAAAATTTATTATGACTTCAAGGGGTCGATTTGGTGTTAGAAATTAAATTATAACTCAAGGCAAATGGGCGATTTTCTAAGTATATTGCCTTAGTTATATTTTATTTTTGAAGTCATAGTTGGGCGCCTACTTTACACATTATTTAATGTGACTTATTAAAAAATGGTGATTTATGGTGAAAGTGAGATGGGCGAACTTGTGTAAAGGAAATGAAATGAAAATGCAACACCAAATGTTGGGGAAATGTAATGGCATTTGGTTTGGGCGCATTTGGAGAGCATTTGAAATTTGAATTTGGCTGGCAAAAAGTTATAAATTCAGGCCTTGGGCTCTCATTTTGGCATCCATGAAGAAAATATAACGAAGTGCTGCCGAATTTTACTTTGAAGCTTTGGGGAAAGCATACCTCCTAGCATTTGCTGGATTTCTTATTTGAAAGATAGCAACTAATCGAGCTTGAGACCTCTCTTCATTTAGGAGAGCAGATTGAAGTACAAACATGCAGATTTGTGTTTCATTTTCAGAAGTGTCGAGTGTTTTCTGAGTTTTTTATGTTGCTGATTCGTGTGTGCTGAAGGTGTCTTTTGTTCGTGGCTCCTTGTGTGCTTGACCTGTGGTTCTGGGTATCGGCTCCATCTCTTCCTATACCTTGGGCAATAAAGTTCACCATTTTGCGGATCTTGAAAAGCTGATTTGGATTTTATGTAGCAAGTCGAACTTCCCAGCAGGGTTGTCCCCTTTCCTTGGCTGCCTCAGGTTGCGTGCAGATTGTTTGTGGTGTTCGTGGTGCAGGTTTGAGGTTCACTTATATTTCGGATATTATTATAAATCTTATTGATATTATCTAAGTCTATATATACAGATATACATCTGTAGGAATAATTGGAATAGCTTATTAGTGCATGCCATGTATTGGTCTATTACTCCTAACAGTATGCATTGTGCAATATCATAAATAAACATTAATTCCAGGGGTAGGATACAGCATATCAATCTGCTGCTACCAATAATGTTGATATAAACTAAGGACTGCCAATAAATCAGTCCAGCTGTTCTTATTATGATCGATCTATACTGCAGTTGATATCATTACCAAACCACTGTCTTCTCCTTGATCGATGCCTTTACTTTTCCCATCCTAACCTATTTTATAGTCTAAAGATTGATAGAAAAGTTGTGTCTCTTCTAACCACACAACCCCCTAAAAGGTGACGTCTCTTGATAAATACGATTTTATTTGTGAATCGCTGCCATAGGGATACCTTTTCATAACCGTTGCTAATTTGTGATTAGTATAACAATCGCCGCCCCTTCATATTATTGTCTTGTTAAATATAGCCATCGTAGCAATTGGTCTTCATTATTAATACTATCTAGATTGCTGCCTTGTAATAAGACCGCTGCTCTCTTTTAATGCATGTATTAATAATTAATGGTTGCAAAGGCAGACAGATCTGACATGCGTCAGATCTGGTCTACCACTAACTATGTGTTTGTTAATGGCTTAATCAATAGGATGTAGCCAATAGGAATTACCTTCAGGTATGATAAGTATTCATTGTTATGCCAATAAGGTTTTGCCTACGAGACCTTCATGAGTACTTGTGTGACATCAGTATTATGGTCACCAATTCAGTATGTTCTCCAGTTTTCATTCCTTGCTCATGGGAATGGGTGGATATCAATTCCTTGTCTTCACCACTTCATATTAGTCTCTATGTTTCACTTGTAGGCTTGATATGAAGATTGTGAAGTCCAACGAGAGGCATCTCAAACTAGTTAAAAAAATAATTGATCCAAATTATGTTATGTACTCAAAGGACAACACACCAATGAAGGACTGGATGTATTGCAACCAGTAATTGACAAAGCAAACAAATATAGAAAGACAATTATTGAAGCTGACCAAGGAAGATTTGATTCAAAATTTGAAAGCTCATACCAACTTTGGCAAACTCTATGAAAGAGATGCCTGCCTTCTACTGTATTACTGTATGACATTGCTTCACATTCAGCCAATTTATACAGTTTCAAAACTAAACTATAAACCTTACTAAAAACTAGTAAACCATGGTTCCCATTCTGAAAAGACACCATACCCATGTCCTCCTTGGAAGTTGAAACGGACAACCAGATGAGAATAAAATTAACTACAAAAAACTATAAAATACTAGGATATTATTTAATTCTGATAACCCAATCTGGGGGGCTTATAACTCCTAGCCCATAGGGTAAAACTGAACTAGTTGGATGTAATGGTAAGGTCTCCAAGAGACCTAGTTTGCATTTCTCAAAGAGAAGAAAATGACTCTTCAATCAGGCAACCACTGAAAGTATCAAAAGTATAATCCATTTCAAAGGCCTCTGAAAATGTAGATTACAGAAATGTTAAAAAGTTAGATTTTCAATATTTCCTACATTTGGCCATCCAAATGCCCCTGAATGTCAATTGAATCAATCATGCCCTAAGAAGTAATGAACCCAATCGCTTCAAGATTCTATAACAAATGAGTAAACTTTTTGTCAACTTGGTGGCTGGTAAACAACTTGCCTTGATGAGGAAACTATCTTGCTTGTACCTCACAGTAGAGAGGAATCTACTAGTTTTTACATGCCTTGGGAAAAAACATCTATGACTTGGCCATCCAAATGCCCCTGAATGTCAATTGAATCAATCATGCCCTAAGAAGTAATGAACCCAATCGCTTCAAGATTCTATAACAAATGAGGAAACTTTTTGTCAACTTGATCCCTGGTAAACCACTTGCCTTGATGAGGAAACTATCTTGCTTGTACCGCACAGTAGAGAGGAATCTACTAGCTTTTACATGCCTTGGCAAAAACATCTATGACTTGATCTATTCTTAGTAGAATGATGGTGTCTAGATTCAATCTACATTGTGAAGGTGTTCAACATCTGAAGTGTCCAACAATGGTGAGAAATATGGATGCCACAACTTTGCATTGAAAATTAGATGCAGTCTGAGAAAAGAGGGCAGGTTCAGATCAAAGGCATTCTCACATGACTACTTGATGATGGTGTAGAGTCCATATTGAAAGGATCAAAGTTCCCTATGTGGCCCTTGTACTTCTGGTTGGTATGTATCTAATGAACCTGATACTGAATGTGGAGAAGCTTATCAACGAACCTGAATGCTTCATCCACATTCTTCTAGGCATGCAGTGATGTCTCATTCAACATGACAAGCAAGGCTACATCAATGGGTGCCAATGGTTTATACTCAAAGAAAACTTCAAATCAATTATGCCCTATAGAGCTATTCAGTGCATGGTTGTAGCTAAAAAAGATGAACTATTGATGTTGATGAAGTCAAACTGTTGCTAATGAAGATATATCAGATGCTATAAAAGATAACAGATAGTTGTTGGCTTGTTGCTGAAGATAACAAAGAGTTGCTAACAAAGATGACAAATGGTTGCTAAAGAAGATGACAATAGTTGTTGCTGAAGATATCTTAATACATTCTACAAATTTCTAGAATTTTGGGTGCAATCAATAAAAGAAGAATTATGTTGCTGGGAATAATCATTATGTTATGTTGTCATATTATGTTTATGTTGTCGTTGGTAATAATGAGTTACGGCGGTCAGTTAGTTAGTCGTCCCGAAGGGCAATTGGACGCGACGGTTGGTTGCACCCCTTCGGGTATTATATATTGCGTACCTTTCCTTCAAAGTGGCATCATGAGAGTCGTGTTTGGTTTAATGTTATAAGCACTTGATGTACATGGACTGTTGAATTAATACAGAGACTGGTTATTTGATATATTTCCATTATGTTCTGTGCATTTACTTTCTGCATTTAATCGTTTACTGTATGTGGCAAACATTTGGCGTCGTTGCCTAGACGTACTTGGGAACGGAAGACGCGGATGGCGCACAGACATGATGGGCCTACCCGTTGGTGAGGTAAACCCAGAGGCCGACGACACGCAAACAGAACTCTACCCAGGAGAAGACACCGCAACGAGGGAATTTTCAATTCTACTCTAGGTAGCCATCGAGACCTACGTCCAACGACAGGCCACGGAGGCGGAAATCCCACCAAGTGTCGTGTGGACAGCGCGAACCATCTTCCCCGGTTGCTTGCACAGGCATCACTGGCACAACAAGCTCGCCTAGAGGAGATTGCCCAAGAAGAACGACGCCAACAAATCCTTCAACAGTACGAAGAAAGCAACCGACGGGAAGCGGAACGGGATGGCACCAAGCCAGGAAGGAATTGAACCTTGAACCTTCTATATTCAAATAAAAGTGTCATTGACACGAGTTGTATCTGACGAAATGAATTAATAAAGACATGTTTTGGGTTATGTATTGTGAATTATGGAAATGTACGGCAATTAATGCCCAACCTATTGAATAAAGATAGAAATAAGAAAGCAGAAACGGACGAATGGGAGGCTGCACAGAGGGCCTTGATTCTGGAACAACGAGTAGAACGTAGACGAAGGCTGAGGCAACTTGCCGAAGGACGACCTACCAAGGGGTTGCCCGAAGGGAACCAAGGAGGTGTCACGGAGGGTGCAGAAGCCGAGGGAAATTTCTACGCATCGCCAGAACACCGTAGGGTGCGGAGCCACGAAGAGTTTCTGGAGGAAACAAGGTTACGGCAGAATCTAGTCGAGGAGACTCGAGATCAATTTAGAAACTTATCCCTTACACCACGAAGTGAGGATCACCAAAGGGAGCCAAGAGTGGGTGCGGGTGAGAACGGAGGGGAGGACAACCGTACGGTTGCAAGTGCCACACACAATAGGCAAAGCACCGTACCTCCAGTCACCCACGCAGGACACACCACCAGCACCGGAGGGAGCGACGCACAGACGCAACCACAGCCACCTCCAGGAAGACGACCCCCATCGATGGCGGGCAAAAAGAAGTTGCCTAAATTCAATGGAGATGGCAACAATGACCCCGTATGGCACTGTCGTACATGTGAGACAATATGGTGAGCCAACGAGGTAGTTGACAAAGCGGATTGGGTGGTGCAGTTCCCTACCACCCTGAGAGGAGTAGCCATTGATTGGTACTCTAATGTGGATAAAACAAAGGTGGGAACATGGGACGACCTACAAAAAGCTTTTGAGAAGGAGTTTCAACTCCTTCGAGATGATAATGAGATTGTGGCGGAGATATTAAGCACAAAGCAGGGAAAGCACGAAACAATGCGAACATACAACTGACGGTTAAAGGAGTTACTGGGGAAGATGGAGAACCAGCCAACTGACGGGCTAAAGAAGAGATGGTTCGTGGAAGGGTTGCGGTCATCCCTACGGAGAAAGATCAAAATTGTACCGCCCACTTCATACGATGACGCATACAACCGCGCAATGGATTTGGAAAGTGAAGACAAAACATCACGGAAGAAAAAGGACAAGTCCTCTGGAGAAGAGGAGTCCTCAGGAGAAAGCAGCAGCGACGAATCATCAAGTAAGAAGGTACGAGCTCTTCAAAAGGATATGCACCGTATGTTGAAGGAATTTAAGGAAGCACGAGCAAAACTAAAGACGTGTGGTGCACTGATTGTAAGGAAGAAGGCCACACAAAAGGCACCTACCCAAAGAAGGCCTTTTGTGAGATTTGCCAAGTGATGGGACACTCCATCAAGGAATGCCCATACAACATGAAAACCCGAAGTACGCAAATGAGCCAAGTGTTGTTCACGGAGCAGGCCACAACATCCGCACCAACGAGTACGGCCCAACAAACCAACACAACGACATCATTTGGAGGTTACCGGGACAACAAACACCGTGGCGGAAGGAATAACAACAATAACAATAACGGAAGTCATATCCAGTATGACGCCAAGGGCCGGCCAATGATCCAATGTAGGGCCTGCAACCAATGGGGGCACTTCGCTCGGGAGTGCCAGAATACTGAAACCCCTCAGAGCCTATGTAGATGGTGTGGCCCCGATGATCACGATGACACACACTACCCTAGGCAGGGGGTGAATCTGCTCAATATTGAGAAGAGGGGCAAAGACAAAGAAGTGTTGGCAATCACTCGCGCACAGGCGAAAAAGGCAACCTATCCCGACCCCCGCACAGAGAAGGAGAGACTGCAGGAGGCTAAGGTTGACATTGAACGGGAGATGGCAGCAGAAGGACAGAAGAACACGGAGATGAGGAGTCCCTCAACCTGCCTGAAAGCAGAAAAGAATATCATTGGGCAAATCTTACAGATGGAGGTGCCGATAAAGGTAAAAGACGTTCTAGACTCCATGCCACATTTGAGGACTGCCATTCTCAGCAATGTACAAAGCACCACACATGCATCTTCGAGTGCACCACAGGTGGAGGTTCCCATCAGCCCTTCGACTGACCCGATGTTACTAGCCTTGAGCAGTGGTAGACACCCAGTTGTGGTAGAAATGGGTATCCTGGGGACCATTCTGAAGGACACCATTGTGGACGGGGGTTCTGGAGTGAATGTACTACCAGAAGAGACATGGAAGAGGCTGGGGAAGCCCACCCTATGGCCATCCACATTCAATCTGCTAGGAGCAGATCAACATGGAATCAAACCCATCGGGACACTGATGGGCCAACAAGTTACCATCAGGATGCAACCCTTCATTCTGGACTTCGTGGTAATCCCACTAAAGAAAAAAGGGTATGATGCGATCTTAGGGAGAGGATGGCTGGTGGTAGCCAAGGCCACCCACAACTGGAAGAACACTTTGTCTATGGAGAATGGAGGAAGGAAGTTTATCATAGACCTCGGGACACAGTTGGTTAGTGAGGAACTAGCATCATCTTCGGAATCAGAGGGTGAAGGAGAAGGCAACCTAAGGAACGAAGGATGAGGCTACAGGGAGCCCAACGACGAAGGGATTCTCAAACTAGGAGTGCACTGAGGATGAGACGGGGTCATTGAACGGGCTCTTCCACTGGCAGATGGAGAATTACGAAATGTTCCAAAGCTACAAGCTCGAAGTAAAGGAACCAGAGCAAGCTACAGAGGAGGTGTACCTGCCGGAATACAGAGAATATTGGAAGGGAGACGCCCCAAACCTCGATGACATAGCTAATCCCAAGATCATTGGCAACAATTGGAACCCTGTATGGAAGGCCGCAGCCTTCAAAATCTTTATTATTCTTCTTCTTCTTATGTACGGGAAGGAGACTGTGGTTGCCGTAGAATTTGTGGTTCCAGGTCTTCGGATGGCCATTGAAAATAGACTTGCCACCAGCGGGTCCAAATTGAAACCCTACCACGAGAAGCGCACAGTGGACCCGAGAGGTCGGAAGGACACCCGAGAGTCCGAAGGGGAACTCAATAGGATGGAAGGGGACCTGAGAGGCCGCGCAAGCGACTTGAGAGGCACGGGACCAACGCGGGAGACTCTTGGGCGAGGAAAACCGAGAAGGATGAAGGGCGATCCCAGAGACAGGGGACCCGAGCCGAAGACTGTCTAGACAACTAAATTAGGAAAAAAAAAAGAAGAAAGCAACGGTGGAACCACCGTACGGTAGCACCATCGTGCAGTGGCAACACCGATGGTGGGACCACCAGCGGTGGAACCACCGTGCGGTGGCAACACCAACGGTAGAACCACCGCACGGTAGCACCACCGTGCGGTGGCAACACCGACGGTGGAACCACCGTGTGGTGGCAACACCGGCGATGGAAACCACCGCCGCACAGCCGAAGACATAAACATGCGCACACGCAGCAACCCCCACCAAAACGCACACACACAAACGCACTCCGCCCAAACAACACAGTGCCCACGCAAGCACAAGGTAGGCACACGCAAGGCATACGCAGCCATACACAGCCATTCAAGAGGTAGTTAAGTGTTCGGCGTGCAAAAAGGAGGCCCATACGGTGTGTATGGTAGACAGTTGGTCCTATATTCCGTATGGGGTGATCCGTACGGTGGAGGGATGTTGACGACATGGGCAGGTGGTTGTACGATTGGAGGTGTCAGTGCGCTCAGACCCCGCGAGGGGCGCTGCCCCTCGACCCCGCTAGGGGCATTGCCCCCAAACCCCCAGTTTATTTTTGAGCTACAATACACTTTTTGGAGTTGGGCGAAGGGCATCCGAGAAGTCACGGTAAGTGTTGGGGTTGTCCCATACTGTGAGAAAGAAGCTTGCAACTAAGCATTGGCGGGGAAGCCAGGGAAGGCATTGTAGGCACGTGAAGTCATACGGCACCAGAGAGTTATTCAGTTCAGTTAGCAGCTTTTGGGGAGTGTGCTGGAGGATTTGAGGTGTCTCCTAGCCTTTGTGCCAGAGGGTTGTGGCCACCTCCAGGTAGGAATGGTACGCTTGAGGAACTTGAAGTATGTCTCGGTTGGACGTGAGGTTGCTTTGGTGGATGCACAGAGGGCTCGGGAGGAGCTGACCACCAGGTTAGAGGTAGTAGTAGCGTGAGACTTAGCTCAGCATACCCAGGAGTTGGATGTCGCAAGGGCAGCGCGAGTGGCTATCGAGGACAAATTGGCTAGGGAGACAGTATCATTTGAGTAGCAGTTGGTGGAGGCTGAGACTGAAAAGCGTGTTTTCAAGACAAGTTTGGTTTAGGCACAGGAGGACTGTGATGTCAAAGGAAGCAATAATGGTGAAATCTGCACTTGAGCATCGGATGATAGCAAAAAAGGGTTTTCAGGCGAGGACGCAACAAGTGTATAAGTTCCGGGCTCGACTGGCGTCAGCAGTTCCTGCCGTTCATCTCTATTTTGTATTAAGTCGTTCGGAGTCGACTTCTTTTCTTGGGGGGGATGATGTTGTCGGGAATAATCATAATGTTATGTTGTCATATTATGTTTATGTTGTCGTCGGTAATAATGAGTTACGGCGATCAGTTAGTTAGTCGTCCCGAAGGGCAATTGGACGCGACGATTGGTTGCACCCCTTCGGGTATTATATATTGCGTACCTTTCCTTCGAAGTGGCATCATGAGAGTCGTGTCTGGTTTAATGTTATAAGCACTTGATGTACATGGACTATTGAATTAATACAGAGACTGGTTATTTAATATATTTCCATTATGTTCTGTGCATTTACTTTCTGCATTTAATCATTTACCGTATGTCCCAAACAAAATCTATTTTAGGCATCACTTTTCCAGCAATCTACAATTATTTTTTTGGAAACTCAAGTTAGGGATTTATTTATTAATTAGATGCTTTAGAAGAAAGTCGGTCACAATGTTTGGGTTAAGTTTTTTTTGGAGATTTAAGAATTGTTTTTAGAGGGTGTGATCTGCTGGCTTATTCACTCAGATTCTAGTTTTAGTTTTAGTTTTAGTTTTAGTTTGAAACACAAAGTTAGAGAATTGCATAAAAGGCATCTTATTTTAGGAGTTTACTTAGTTGTTTTTATCTACTGTTTTTAGGAGATTAAATTCTACATTAGACAAATTGTTTCAATCTGTTTGCAAGTGATTCAGACAAAGAAACTCAAATTGCAATCCAGACTCAAGGAAATCAATTTCAAAATAAATAAGTGTTTTTTTGGGGTGTTAATTTCTGAGCAGCCTTGTTCCATACAAATATACCAGTAGTGGTATCATAGCCACGTTTTATTAGCACAAGAGTGTTACCATGTAAGTGAAAATTACATTGGACAAGTTTAGATCTGAAGGTCCTTCGCCAAAGTTCAAGATCCTGAGACTATGAAAGAAATCCTCAACTTTTTTGATAGCTATAATGGCAACAAGCAATGATGCAGGGTCAGTTCCATAGTTTTAAGGTAAGAATTTTGATTATTGGAAAGTTCAATTGAAAAAGGTATCAATATGGAAAGGAGCATGAGACTTCATAGCGAGAATGTTAAATCTCAAGATTGGAGTGTATTAAGTGTAAAAGATAAGACAAAAAAGAGAAAAAAGAGGAGAAAAAGGATTCTAAAGCATTCTTCTATATTCAACATGCAATCCATACAAATCTTTATCCAAGAATTGTGAGCTGTATGACAGCGAACGAAGCACGGACAATGTTAGAAAGTTCAACTCAAAGTACAAAGCAGGTAAGAGTTGCAAAGCTTCAAAGCTTGAGAATAAATTTTGGGAGTTTTAAGAATGAAGGGTAATGAAAATATTGAAGATTATTGTGTTAAGGTCATATAGATACAATGAATAAGATGAGAAAATCTCGCGAGTCAATGAAAAATGATGTAGTTGTGAAGAAGATCTTGAGATCTCTTACACCCAACCGGATGCATATTGTGATTATCTTAGAAGAGTGCAAATATTTATATATTTCAAAAGTTGAAGAGCTGATTGGATCTTTACTTACTCATGATGAGAAGGTAAAGAGTAGCATCACGTTAACATGGGAGTAGCCATGGTGGCAATCGCGTTGAGTGACTCCATGATGAACTCTTTTCCACAAATGGGAGTAGCCATTGTGGATGTCATGATTGAAAGACTCCATGACATGTATATATGGAAAGATACCTCCCTAGCTAAGAGGGAGTGTTAATGTTATAGCAGCAGGAGATATCTTTCCCCTGACTGCTGTAATAACCTTTATTAACAGTTTATTTATTTCCTTATGATCGCTGTCCTATATCAGCGATTTTATTACTTCTCTAACTATTATTTTATAAGTTCTCTTTGTGTTAATATCCATTTTGCTAGTGGATAACTAATATCAATTACATATTGATCGTATAATGTATCGGGTGTTTGCTCATAACTAATCACACCCTTTCTTAGTGACTCCCCTGATTGGGGACATGTCAGTCCATGTTCCCTTATCGGGTATTTTATCTCCAAGTCGTGGCATTAGGAAACACGATAAGAAGAATAAAAGGTATATACTTCGATCTGAGTGATTGTTCTGCCAAGTGTGTTGGGTAAAGGCTGCGACATATATATATATATATGCTATGTAAGAATAATACATACTGAGCGGTGGATAATATACAGCGGCAATTATAACTTATAGGTGTGCGTAGAGAAATAGCAAAACATATCAATGCGTGGAATACTAGACAGCTGTGCGTGAAAGATCTTTGTGGTATCAAAATTAATATTCTGAACTTCTGCAAATTTAAAAATCTGATCCAAAATTTAACATGGTATCAGAGCGAATCGAGCAAAGATCGTGATCAGAATTATTTAACAAGCATTATATTCTTCTCTTCTTCTTAAGGCATCTATCCTAACATCAAAAATGGTGAATGGACTCAAGGTTGAAGATAGACTTGATGGTGCCTCTAACTTCACCTCTTGGAAATTTAGAGTCCTAATTGCGTTAGAAGAAAACAATATTCTTGAATATGTGGAGAAAGAAGTTCCCGAGCCTGCTGATGAGACTGAGAAAACACAATGGAGGAAGAATGGCACGAAGGCCAAGAAGATATTAATTGATTCTGTAAAGGATCACCTTGTACCTATTATATCCAAGTTGAAGATGGCCAAAGACATGTTCAAGACTCTACAAGGCATGTATGAGATAAACAACACCAGCAAAGCTCTTGCATTGAGACGACAACTTCATCATATTAAAATGGCTAAAGGAGAATTTGTCATATCCTTCTTCGTGAAGATCACCGAGTTGAAGGATTAGCTAAGTGCCATAGGAGATGAAGTCGAAAACAGAGACCTGGTTATGTTGGCTTTAAATGGTCTTCCACAATCTTGGGAGCCTTTCATTCAAAGTATCAGTGGAAGATCTAAATTGCCAAAGTTTGATCGCCTTAGAGCAGATTGCATTCAAGAAGAATCCAGGTTGCAACAAGAGGTATTGGTCATGGCTCTCACAATGAAGACAATTATGTTCTTGCTACTCAAACTTCAAAGAGGAAAAGAAGAGAAGGGAGAAAAGGAAATTTCAAGAAAAATAGAGACAGGAAATCAAATGCTCCTAAATCAAAGAAGAAGAGGGATCTCTCCCATATTCAGTGCTTCAGATGTGACAAGTATAGTCACTATGCTAAAGATTGTCCAACTAGACCAAAGCATCATGCCTCTACTGTGGATGCGGATGATGTCTCTCCTCTGAAGGAATCAAGAGATAACTCAAGTAGATTTCTATTCATTTCGACTCTAGCAATGTCCCAACCAACAATAACACTTGGTTGATTGATAGTGGTGCTTCATGTCACATTACAAGATATCGAGAGCATCTTTCTGACTTAGTAGATAGAGAAACCAACTTGAAAGTGATAATCGGAGATGATGCTTGCTATTCAGTGAAAGGTGCTAGAACCACCTCTCTACATCTAGATTCCTGCATCCCTCTTCATTTGAGTGATGTCTTGTTTGTACCAGGTATCAAGAGGAACCTTGTATCAATTTCAGCTTTGGTAGACAAAGGATATCAAGTTGCATTCTCAGAAGAGAAAGTTCTTGCGTGGCCAAAGAACCCTAGCATTAAAACAGCCCAGTTCAAGCATTGGTGCATGATTCCACCAGTTTGAGTGAGAAATGGCATAGGAGAATTGCTCACCTTCACTTCAGAGCTCTTCCATCCATGGAGAAGATGGTTACCGGTCTTCCAAAACTCAGTCAAGAGCATGATGGTACTTGTAGAGGATGTGAAATGGGTAAGAATACTAAGGGTCCTTTTCATAGTAGTGAAAGTAGATCAAAATGTATTCAAGATCTTGTTCATTCTGATTTGTGTGGTCCAATGTCTGTGGCATCCTTAAGTGGTTTTTGGTATTATGTAACTTTCATTGATGACTACTCTAGAAAGACTTGGACTTATTTTTTTAGTCCAAGGAATTTGACGAAATTGAGTGAATCTAAAGCTAGTTCAAATCCGGTAGATCCCACCATGTACAGGCAGTTGATTGGATCATTGATGTATCTAGTCAATACTAGACCAGACATTTGCTATGTAGTGAGTGCCCTCAGTCAGTTCATGTGTGAACCAAGGCAAATTCATCTAGTTGCAGCTAAGCATATCTTGAGATACTTGCGTGGCAGAGTTGGATATGGTTTGAGATATTCTTCCAGTATAGATCTAAAGCTACAAGGGTACTCAGATTCTGATTGGGTCGGGAGTGTAGTTGACAAAAAGAGCACCTCTAGATGTTGCTTTAGCTTGGGTTCTGCAATGATTTCTTGGTGCAGTAGGAAGCAATCTTCAGTGGCACTAAGCATAGCGAAGGCAGAATATATTGCAGCATGTGCAGCAGCTAGAGAAGCAATGTGGCTTCGAAAGCTCCTTGCAGGATTGTTTGGACAATCACTGGAGCCAACTATTATTCATTGTGACAATCAAAGTTGTGTGAAGCTATTTGTCAATCCAATGTTCCATGACAGAACAAAACATGTTGAGATCAAATACCATTACATCAGAGATATGGTATTGAGGTAAGCTATTCAGTTAAGATATATTTGCATTGGTGAACAGACGGTTGATATTCTCACCAAGCCTCTCTCCAGAGTGAAGTTTGTGCATTTTCGAGAAAATCTTGGAGTTGTGGAGAATGAAGCCCTTGCTGAGTGGGAGTCTCAGCATCAATGATCTTTTATGATTTAATGCATCTTTCTCTATGACAAAGAAATTTGAGGTGAAAGCCCTTGTCCATCTCTAAGACAGAGATGTGGTTCTTTCCACCCTCTGGGAGTAGCCATGGTGGATGTCATGTTGAGTGACTCCATGACAACATCACGTTGACAGACTCCATGATGATTCTCTTGTACTTGTGTTTATCCACCCTCTGGGAGTAGCCATGGTGGATGTCATGTTGAGAGACTCGATGACGACATCACGTTGAGTGACTCCGTGATGGGCACTTGTGCACTTGTTCCCTTCCACACATGGGAGTAGCCATGGTGGACATCACGTTGAGTGACTACATGATGAACTCTTTTCCACAAATGGGAGTACCCATTGTGGATGTCATGATTGAGAGACTCCATGACATGTATACATGGAAAGTTACCTCCCTAGCTATGTAAGAACCCTGCTGGTTCTAACTCTCATGAAATACTATTGTTGTTGTCTTTTTGGATCTTTTCAAGGTTTTTGAACAATTTTAAAGCAAAAAATAACAAGTATGTCAGGCAAGAATTGCACATAAAACTGAATAGAAACATAATTGAGAGCAACTGCAACTAAATTATGAATAAGATAACAGTTACAATTAATTCTACTACTAATAGCATACCCGTAGGTCCTCCGCTTATTTTAAATGAAGAATTTTGGAGTTTGCCAACCAAAACTAGGAGACTAACCAAAATGAGAGTACAAACCCAAAATGTGATTTCTATGAGCCAGAAAAATGATGGAATAGCCTGAATAAGCTTGGCATTGGGAACTGTGCACTTAGAATGCAAAATAGGGAGCCGTTTCAGCCTCCAATCAAAAACGTCCTTCCTAGAACCCCCACGTGGCAAGCTGAAAGTGTACGGCCAACAAAGGAGAAGTGTACAGCTGCTTTTATTGAAATCAAAATGCTGCAAATGGGATGCCTAAACCTGAATATCCCTCTTCTTATTCAAAATCTGCACATAACTGAATACATTAATCTTTGATGAAGCACATAAAGACTCCTAAATGAAGCCCTCTCAGTTTGCAATAATTTAGTTGATCTTTCACAGCCTCAGAATCACATATCCATGAAGAATGCACATTCTTCAATAGCAAACCCTCTGAAACCCTTGTCTCAGACAATCCACAAAGCAAAATCAAGCAATGTCAAATAATCAATAATAGAGTTTGAATTGCTTCCAATTTCCTTATAATCCCAAATGGCACAATTTTCACTAAGTACGCCCAAATGCATTTTAAATACATTATAATGTATTTAATTAACTTTGCATAGTTTAATAGTCAACTTGGGCACCCAAATTATTTAAGTGATTTAATAGAAATCACTTTATAATATTAAGTGGCTGATAACTAATATCAATTACATATTGATTGCATAATGTATCGGGTGTTTGCTCATAACTAATCGCACCCTTTCTTAGTGACTCCCCGATTGGGGACATGTCAGTCCATGTTCCCTTATCGGGTATTTCATCTCCAAGTCGTGGGCATTAGGAAACACGATAAGAAGAATAAAAGGTATATGCTGCGATCTGAGTGATTGGTCTGCCAGGTGTGTTTGGGTAAAGTCTGCAACATATATATATATATATGCTACGTAAGAATAATACATACTAAGCGGTGGATAATATATAGCGGCAAATATAACTTATAGCTGTGCATAGAGAAATAGCGATACATATCAGTGCGTAGAATACTAGACAGCTGTGCGTGAAAGATCTCTGTGGTTATATGCTGCGTTAAGATCTTTGTGGTTTATATGCTGAGTGGAATATCTCTGTGAATTCTACACTGTGTATATTCAATCAGCAATCTGAACATTCAACTCAAACATATTTTTGAAAACTGGCAATTAAAGGATAGATTTATATCTTCAGATTAATCAATAAAATAAATATTGTATCAGAATTGATACATATCAAAATTAATATTCTGAACTTCTGCAAATTTAAAAATCTGATCCAAAATTTAACACCATGAAGGGTGAAAAAATAACTATTCCGAAGAGTACACAAGGGATCCAAATAAAAGTTGAAGACAAGATTGCAATGTCCCTTTACTAGCTTTATCAATGCTACTTTACCAGCTTTATCAATATCCATACCAACACTTTGGGAAACTCCAACTTTCTCGGAGAGTACTAGCTTTATCAAGAAGCTAATCAATCAGTTGTAGAGAGTCCGTAGAGCCAAGGTGACTACAATGCTACTTTCCATGTGTGGATCCAACAGTTTGGGAGAGTTCCACACTTCTTGGAGAGGTCCATCATCTTCAGAGAATGCCAAATTTCAAATAGACATTTGTCATATGCACTTTTGGTGTTGGTGGTGAGGTCGAAAATTATATTTAGCCTGTTTTAATATTATTCGTAACAATGATGGTTGTGAGGAAAATAATTAAAATATTAAATGGTTAAATATTTAAGTTGTTGAAAAATACAAAATTAAAAGACAACTAATATTTTATTTCAATAATATATTTTCCAAAAAAAAAAAGAAATTTGGGATGCCCCCGCAACGTTACGGTAAATCATGAGCCCTATTGATAGAGTGGTCACGAGTTCAAAACTCGTGCCTTTCATCCCGCAAGCGCCCCCGACAAGGCACACGCTAGCAGCGTGGAGACACTAATGATGACGTGGAGGGAACTGCTGGCAAAAGCAATGTGTGATGGACTGGAGTTATAAGGAGAGGGCACTGCCACCGTGGAGAGATAAGGAGATAATTGCGCACGGCAATGGAGAGATAAGGTGATGCCTGTGAACGGTGACAAAGAGATAAGGTTTCACTTGAGCGAGGCAGAGGAGATATAAGGGTGAGCTGCCATGTGCGTGCAACAGAATGATAAGGTGGAGATGCCATGCGGTGCGACATAGTGATAAGGTGGAGATGCCATGCATGCGCAATGGCAAAAAATATCTTTGAGGATGAGGTCCCTCAAAAATGTGGCCTCGCTTCGGCCCCTTACCAATAAAAAAAAACAAAATAATATATTATTTCAGACAGCCTTTGTTATTTAAATTTTGCAAATTTAAAAGCCAAAGAAAAAGAAAGGAATTGTGGGAATCATAACACCAAATTCCTGGAAAACAAAAATATTTCAAGAATTGTAAGGATTTTGCAAAAGGAATATTTCAATAGTATCAGAGTAGATTTCTTGCCAGCTGTGGGAAATAATTTTGTGTAAAAATTTTTAGAGCCGACTTCAAGCAAGTGACAAAGAAAGCAGGTGTTATAACAGAGAAAGAAGGAAAGATTCAGATCAGTGGGAAATTATTGTAGGACAGAAGGATGCAGAGGAACCTCAAAAAGACAAGGAGGTAATGCAAAATTAGAAGACAACTAATACTTAATTTCAATTTTATCAATACTATTTTATTTCAATAAAATGTTGTAAATACATATTTTTAAAGGGAAAATAAAAGGAAATAATAAATTATTTGAAAGCAAAAAAGAGAAAAAAGGAATTGTGAGAATCATAAAATCAGATTCTTGGAAAACAAAAATATTTTGGGAATTGTAAGATTTGTAAAAGGAATATTGTAATGGTATCAAAGCAGATTTCTTACCAATTGCGGGACATAATTTTGTGAAAAATTTTAAAACAAACTTCAGGCATGGAAATGACAAAGAAATCAAGCATTATCAAAGAGAAAGGAGGAAATATTCAGATCAGCTGAAAACTATTACAAGCAACACGACACAGAGGAACCTCGAAAAGATAAAGAGGTAATGGGTCAAAATAACAGGGATGCAGATAATGCCCAATTTGAGAGTCTTGCACAAGGACAGGAACAGTTAGCAAATATTCAAGAATAGTTGGTTTCAACTATGCAAAATAACAACATATTGAGGGCACACAATAATGAAGTCAGCTAGTCACAGGCAAACATTCACCAAAACACTCAAAGAATAGTTGTAAGTTCTACTGCGAGACCTTTCCAACATAAGTTCATCTCTCGTGAAGAAGTAATTGTTGAACCGGAAATCTAGACTTCCATACTTGTGGACAGTGGCCAATTACGAGGAGTATAGACTCCCACCAACTGAAATTAAGGAGGCCATGTCACTTACAAATTTTATGAGCAAGAAAAAAAACAAGGGTGGTTAGAGAGAGGAGATGAGACAACAAACAAATCCACGAGACCTCAAAAGGGCATTGGGTAAGTTGACACTTCCTACATTTGATAGCTCAGAAAAGTGTACCACACACTCCTAGATTATAATACTAGACACATTTTTATCATTGAAACCCATGACAGAGGATGAGGCCATCAAATTTGGGAATTATGAGAATTTTGTAGAAGGAATATTTCCCAAGATACAAATAAAGATACCTAAAGTGTTCTTAATGAGCATGCTAGCAATGTTGTGATTGTCTAATAAATTTTAAACCCATTATGAAATCTCTTATAAGGTCATGTAACAGTGGACACTACCAATCCTTGATCAGATTGTAAAGGCGATGTTGATAGATAGGTCAGGTACAGAGCAAGAAAAGCTTGAGCAAACAGTGTTGAACATTTTCACATGGAAGAGCACTGATCATACCATTGCAGCTGCTTTAGCTCTTTCTTAATAGAAGATGATCTCATGACTTGCTCATATTTTAAATAAAGAAATAAAGAAATTCTAGGCAGCTCCATTAAGTCAACTATGACATGCTAGAGGGCAAAAGAAAGCAAAAAGCAGTGAATAGAGAGATAACAGGCCATTAAGGGTAGAGGATGAGTTTTGATCATTGTAGCAGTTCCTGAAGAAGCAGATCTTGCAAGAAGGGATGGCAAACATATTATGCATGATTCTTGAGTGTCATCCGGAGTTAGAAAAGCAGAGTTTACAACCTTATGAAAAATCAACAATGACATGAAGTCAAGTTCAGTCCATAATATTATTCATGGAAGTTATTAGTACTGCTATTCATGGATGAACAGAAGATATACCTATTCAAGGACAATCACTTGGGCAAAATCAGGGCCATATGAGGAGACAACTCAACGAGTGACAGTCTTTTGCAAAAGAAGATAGCAGAAAATGAAAGATCAGTCAAGCATGCCAAGAAAAACATCATAATGATATTTAGTTTAGAGACTACAGGTTTGGTTTGTGAATGGATTACGGCAAGGGTTGTCAGTTGAAGACAAATATGCAGAGTCATAGGTGGAGGGACAGTCATAAACAGATTGTCAAAGAACATGTTTGGCATTGTGTGAGTTTTCCCAAGAGATAAAGAAACTTCAAAACATATTTCAAGGGGATATATGGCAAGTGTGAAGAGCTTTTGTAATGCAAATCATGACTGTTAACTATGAAAATGGTGTAAGCAAAGAGCAGATCCAAGGAGGTTAGACACTGTGAAAGCCCTTACCAGCCACAAAGCAAACTATTTCTTTCAGTCAGAACTATCAACACTCAAAGTAATCTCCATGTTGTGTTGGCGAACCTTGAAAAAAGTAACGCAAGGGTTCTAAACATGTCTGCTAAAAAGCTTTTTGAAGGTTTGTTTATTAATATAGGATTGCAAATATGAATCAAAAAAAAAGGATTGCAAATGCTCTTGAAGGTGGTTGAAGACTTAAAGAGACTGTAATGGTTGTACAAGGGACAGTCCTATGCAAGAAAAGGGACGGTTCAGAGGTCTGTTACATGACAATCATTAATTCTGATATACATGAATCTCGGCTGCAAAAAATTTCCATAAAGAGTGGTTGTAATTGACAAGAGGGAGAGTTGATGTTACAGAGTAGACTTGTGTTGTTTCTTCAATTTAACTGGTGCATTGTGTTGCTGCTAAAGTGTGCCTTAGTACTACATTTTTATGACTTCTCGGTACTGGTGTTGTGATACCGATTGTTATACCAAGTTGTGGATGCATATGTTGAAGAATGAGGTTGCCCTGCACTTGGAAAATGCTTGTGATAACACCTGATGTAGTTGTTGATATTGGTAAAGTTGATACACTTTTGTTGCAGCTTCTACTATTGATATTTGTTGTTCATGAAGCCTTACGCAAAGGAAGACTACTGCCCTATGTTGAGAATGGCAAGAAGTTTTATAATGTTTTGTCATCATAATCAGTTTGTTAGATTTATTGGTTGGCAATGTACAGTGGCACAAATGTTGCATTATGACAATCTAGGCAACCTACAAGTAGACATTGCTAAAAGAACAATTCCCTCTGTTACATGTCCAAGAAAACCTAATGGCAGTCATAAGAGGATGCAGTAGGTATGAAAGGAGGAGAATAAGCAGAGATGATAGTTAAAGAATTCAGAGAGAAAGAGCACCACAAGAGGGAAAAATATCACAAATGCAGTGGACAGAGCTTCAAAAGGGCAACATTCAGTGAGATTAAAATAAACCATCATGAGCTAATAGCAGGGAAATGATATACAAGGGAAGTGATGCATGACAGAGTTTGGAGGTAAAGCATCAACCATGTGTGATAGTGAGCTCAAAGTTTTGTCATAGAGATGGAAGTGTCAAGTATGAAATTACAGTCCCTTATAAGACAGTTGCGTGACAGGACAAAAGAAATCATGAAGGGAAACCTTAAGATATTCCAAACAGTCACAGTATGTTTGAAAAGGGATTCATAATTAGCAAGGGTATGATGATATAGCTGAAAGCACACAGCGGTATAATGACAAAGAAGTGGCAACATCAAATCATAGCATTCCTTTATCCTCAAGGGCAACATCACCTATAGGGCATTTTGAAGACTTTTTCAAGTGGTTGAGAGAATTTTGAAAGCTTTTTGATTCAGTTGAGCATCATCCAAGCATCTAGAAGTTGTTTAAAGAACCTTAATTGATAGATAAGGTTAGAGAAACAACTTTTCTTTATTCAAACAACATTTACGAGCACTTTTGAAGGCTTAATAATGGGAGCAACTCAGTTGGACGCCCAAGGAGTTTGACTCAGCAAGTAATGTAACAAACGCCTTTATTTCTTCAAGCACATGTTTCTTTATTGTAGCAAGTTGTTGCACAGCTATACAGCTCAACTTCAAGCTCATTTTCTAAGTTAGTTCTTGCTGTTTAGGCTGGGCACTGTAACTTGAAATAGATTCTTTCTTGCCTACAATGCATTGTAACTTGAAATAGGTTCTTTCTTGCCTACTATGCATTGTAACTCAAATTTCAAATTTTTATAGTGTTGTACAACTACTTTATCAATAAAAGAAGTTATTTTGCCTTCAAAGAAGCTATTTTATTGTGTGTTATCAAATGATCAATGTATTTTCATTGTGGTTTATATAAAAATCCTTAAAACTATGTCTCATTATCACCACCCAAATGCAGAAAATATATGTCTTATGCAGTTTATAGGCTGTGTAAATGGTACTAACAGTGATAGTTGTGAAGAATATATTATTTTCCTTCTAAGATAATTAGTATTGTGACCTTCCTATGAAGTATTAATGTGTAACATGTAAAAACTTCTGATTTGTGCATAGAGCAGCCTTATCACTGGTTAGTTGTGTGTCTAAAACAGTATTATATGTTTGAAACTCATTTGGTGCATCACATTAATAGTTATAGGTCTTTTTCAAAACATTCTTCTTTCCCTTTTCTCAACGAGCAGTAGATTAGGTGAAGTGCTGAAAGGAACCAGCCTTCTTTCGAGGTTCATCTCCACTATAGGTCACCCACAACCTGGAGATAATCTAATGTGTTACAAGGATGCTGAGTTAATAGATCACTAAAGGTTGCAGGCTTTTGTGATAACACTTACTGCTTTTAGTAAGTTTCAATCTGGACACCAATTAGGTCAGTTGGGAGTTTTGGATGACTCACTATTTCTAGCATATTTCTATTTATAGTAAGTGCTATTTATAGTAAGTGCTATTTCTGGCAACTGGTCAATGTTTCAGTTTCCCTTCAGCTATAGAGTGCAGAGTCTTCAGTTTCAAGAATTAACAAATTTCCTAAGGCTGGGAAATAATATTTTATTATTTCACTTAAATATTTTTAAAAAGTTACTTTATCACTTAAGTGAATAAAGTGGACGTCAAAGCTAAGGAGTTAAAATAATATTTTAACATCATTTGGTGTGGCCTTTTAAAGTGAAAAGAAAATAAAGATTTAAATGATATTTTATAAGCATAAATGGTTGACATCCACTTGAGGAGAGATGAGTGAAATATTAAAAAAGGGCACAGGTTATTATTTTATATATTGGACATTTAGCCTTCATTTTAATTATGTTGAAACTTATTATTTTCTGATTTTTCTCTTGTCATTGAAAAGAAAAAACTATGCTTAGTTCAAGAGATCGAACGTGGTTCATCTCAAGCCTTTGGAGAACAAAAAGTCTCTTTTGGAAATCAGTTTCGGTAGTGGAAGATTTACCCTAGCTGATATTTGTTGGAAATATCTTACAGGTATTTTACATTGCTTTCAGATTTGAGTTTTCTTGTCTGGCTTCTTTAAGTGACTGGATTGTAGGAAAGATTTTGACATAGACTTTTAGAGGTTTCAGAGGCAACATTTTCCACATCTTCTTGGTGTGGGTTTACTTCGTTTCTTGGCAGGTGTGAGTTTACTTCATTTCTTGGCAAGGGTTTTATTATATCTCTTGGTTTTGAAATTCTATCTCCATTCCTGATGTGGATTTCCCATATTCCTTGGCATGGTTTATTCTTATTTTGTTTGGTGGCATCTTGTATCAAAGTGATCCCTTATCAGGCATAAGGCTACTATATCCTTTGACATGGTATTTTTAGAGAGATTGGGACTTCATTCTTGTTCTAGCAATAGCTTGGTGCTGCTCCTTCAAACCAAGCATGAGTCTTTCCTTGAGATGTGGAGAATATTTGGCATTTTATGGAGACATGAGGGAGAAGAAGTTCTTATTCTGAATAAGACAAACTAGGTTTGTCTCTAGCGCCACATCAGCTTTCAAGGTAAAGAGAGGATAAAGACAATATTCAGATAGGGGAGAGGGACCAATAGATGAGAGGATAAAGACTATATCCTTTGACATGGTATTTTTAGAGAGATTGGGACTTCATTCTTGTTCTAGCAATAGCTTGGTGCTGCTCCTTCAAACCAAGCATGAGTCTTTCCTTGAGATGTGGAGAATATTTGGCATTTTATGGAGACATGAGGGAGAAGAAGTTCTTATTCTGAATAAGACAAACTAGGTTTGTCTCTAGCGCCACATCAGCTTTCAAGGTAAAGAGAGGATAAAGACAATATTCAGATAGGGGAGATGGACCAATAGATGAGAGGGATCCAATACATGCTATGGTAGTTGAACAAAATGGGACCAATAGTGGTGCCCTAAAAATGTCATGTCAATGCTTATCCCCAAAAAAGTACCTCTAAAATTCAAAAAATAACCAATCATGTGATGCCACATCAGTGCACAAGTAAACATGACTTAGTGCATACCTATTGGTCTTATCACAATTTGGGACCATTTTGGACACCTTCACAAAAATGCATGCTGATGTTGCATCATATTTGGCCATGTGGACTTGAAATGATTTTTTTAAGTAGAAGACTTGACAAGTCAACTGCTGTACAAAATTAAGAAAAATTTGAAATATCCACAGGATTTTGAGAAGCACAAAGTTAGGGTGCACGCATATAGGACCCTCTCCCCTAATCTCTGATTTTGATGAAGTCAAAAACCAGAAAAAGACGAAAAAATCAGATTAAGACAAAAAACAGGACAAACTCATATTGCAGGTAAAGACAAAGCAGAAAGAAACAAATTGTGCACGATTATAATCTGAAGTTGGACGAGTCAAAGTGCAAAGACAAAGGAGAAGAAAAGACAAAATAACCTTAGAATGAATCGTGGAAACTTGCCTTACATGCACATGACAGTTTGACAAAGCTGTGTGCAGCAACTTCATTCAGAGAAGTGGTTTCTGTAATTCTGAAGCAATAAATATTCCTTTACAGTTTGATACTTGCATACTTATAAGTTGAAGAGGATAAAGGTTGCTGGGCTAGATTTAAATTGTAAGGTTGAACTGAGAATAAACAGAGAAGATAGCTGCTTCTGGGTAGATAACTGAGTCTAAAGAGCTTATTGCAGACCTGTGTAAGTGTATAATTTCAGACTTTATACTTCTGAGTTTAATTGTTAATAGAAGCATTACATATTGGACATCACTGTTATGCATTGATTGCAATGGGAGTAATTTGTTAAGAACCTGTGCACATTATCATCAACTTCCAGCTATATACTTGTTTTTCTATTATGAAATCTTCTTGCAGTTGTGGGTATTGTTTTTGATAGTAAAGGGTATAAATCCATAATATGTGCATGAGTGCGTAGAACTATTTCTACAAGAAATAAAGATCAGGATGTCAAGTTTATTTTCTGCTGCTTTATGTTATATTACTGTTCAGATTGTTAATGAATATTGATGCAAAATTGATTTACAATGTGTACATCAAGTTACGCGTTTCCATTGATTTACAAGATTGCAAGCAAACTGTTTGACAAAAATAACTTAGTGTAAAGGGCAAAAAAAAATAGTAGCAAACAGGGTGGGACACTCCAGATTACATATGTTGCATAAAAGAAATATGGTAGATAGGTTACAAAAGATTCAAACAAGAAAAAAGGAAGTGTGTAAGGGTCGTCCACTTCAAAGACACCATAGAGTCGAGTTTTTCAAAAGTGTTTGGAGAGCAAGTCGGTCCTTGCAACTTATTCATTCAAATTTGTGTGGTCCCATGTCCAAGGCAAGCATAATATGTATGGGTTTATTTTTTAAAGAGTAATACTTGCTTTTGAAGCCCTCAAAATGTTTTTAAGGGTTGGGTAGCAAAAGAAAGTGAAAGACACAAAGTATTTAAGAACTAATTGAGAGGTGAATTTTGTTAGGAAGAATTTAATGAATTTTGTGCAAAAAATGGAATCAAGATAGTTAATAACACCTTATACACCACAACAAATTCATGTGACAGAAAGTAAGAAAAGAACATTAATAGAATTAGGAAGAAGCATGCTAGAAGCAAAGAATGTGGACAATTGAAAGATAAAAAGCTAGTCGGTTGCAAAAGAGGATATGCTATAGAGTCTATATACTATGAAGAGACCTCTCCAAATGCTGCAAGTCGTGACATTATAAGATTGATATTATTGGTAGCATGAAAAGGGTGGAAAGTACACTACCTATTGTACAAAGTGCATTTTTGAAAGAATACAATAGAAAGGAAGTGTATATGGATCAGCCACAAGGATTTGAAGAAGGGAAAGAAGATTATGTTTACAAGTTGAAGAAAGCAATCTATGGTTTTGAAACAAGCACCATGTGCATGGTATTCAAGAATCGATACACAGTTTTTAGCGATTGGATATGTAACAAGCAGCAAGAATGAGTCCACACCATATTTCAATAAGGAAGGTTATGATACAATATATGTTTGTCTAACTGTTGATGATCTAAATTAGTTAGGAAGACCAAACAAGATGAAGAAAGAATTCAAAGAGGCGATGATGAAAGGATTTGAAATGATTGATTTAGGACTGATGCAATATTTTATTGGCATGAAAAGTATCTTAATCTCATGGTAAGGTCTTTATTTGTCAAGCTAAGTATGTGCGAGATATATTTAAGACATTTTAATATATTAGATTGTAATGGAGTTGATGCACCACTTGCACATGGAGAAAAATTGATGAAAGAAGATGGGTCACCGAAGGTAGATGAAAGGAATTACAAAAGTATTGTTGTAAGATTAATGTATTTGATAGTTAAAAGGCAAGATATTATGTTCGCATCATCAGTTTCAGGGTATATGAGTGAACCTGCAAAAAGGCGTTACAAGCAGCAAAGAGAATACTAAGGTATGTGAAAGGAACAAAGGATCAAGGACTACATCATCATTCAGTTGACAATTCAAACTTGTTTGGCTGTTCAAATGCAGGTTGGGAAAATCATCAAATGATAAAAATTGCACATCTAAATATTGTTTTATACTAAGAAGTGGATTGCCTACATGAAGTTCAAATACAAGGAATAAAGTGAATTATTAGATAGAGAGGAAAAATATGTTGCATTACCAGCAACATGTACACAAGCAAATTAGTTGAAAAGATTTTTGGAGGATCTAGGAGATGAAAAAAATCCTACGCTGACATTTTGTGGCAATGGTGGAGAAATATAGTTAAGCAAATTTTCAATTTTTCATGCAAGGGCAAAACATATCAAACTAAAGCATCATTATGTAAGAAAGTTGGTGCAAGAGAAGAAAGTTGAAATTCAGAGTCAATAGAGTAATAGGCAAATTTTAGGACTAAAGAGCTAGGAAAGATAACACATTTAGGTTTGAAGAGAAGTTGCAAATACAGGGATTTGAAGTCAAGAGGGCAAATGTAGGAAAATTTGATGTCAAACAACAAAAGTTAATGAAGATGAACTATTGATGTTGATGAAGTCAGATTATTACTAATGAGGATATTTCAGTTGCTGCAGAAAATGACATGAAGATGACAACAATTGTTGACAAAGACATTTTACTCCATTCTACAATTCACTGAAACTTCTGGTGCATTCAATAAAAGAAGATTATGTTTTATGCATTGCTTCTGTAGTAATCTAAAAGTATTTTTAGGAAACCAAATTTAAGGATTTATTTATTGATTAGATGTATCATGTTTTAGAAGAAAGCCAATCCCTATCTTTAGGATAAGCTTTTTTTGGAGATTTAGAAACTATCTTTAGGGGGTACGATCTGTGATTATTCACTCAGACTTGTTTTATTTTGGTTTAAAATGTCCAATTGAAGAATTGCATGTAAGACAAATTATTTTAGTCAAATGTTTAGGTGTTTTTTGTCCACTATTTTTGGATCCAATTCTAAATTAGACACATTGTTTCAGTCTGTTTGCAATCGATTGAAAGGAAAAAAATCAGATTGTAATTCAGACTCAAGGAAGCAATTTCAAAACAAATAAGTGTTTATTTGGGGTGTGTTAATTAATGATTTGAGAAGCCCCTGTCCAGTACAAAATTTAATAACATGCTGAACATAGTGCAAACTCTCATCACATGTGGAGTGATATTTTAAATGATACATCCACAAAATGTGAATGATCAATGCAATTCACCACCTTAGAATATTCATCTACCTAAGGATGAAATGAAATTGACTTCATCAACTTGGTGTGCATCATGACCAATATTGCTAACTAGAATTTGTTGAAGAACCTTCTATCCCTATCAAAAATAATAGCCTAGAACGGATCAATACGGACCCAAACATTCTCAAACAAAAGCTTGTTAATTAATGTCTTTTGCAAAAACCTCTTTCGTATAAGCTACATGATGGTTATTTTTGAGAATCTATCAACCACCACATAAACACAATCATGGCCATTTTTTGGTCATAGAAAGGCCTAACATGAAATCCATGGAGCCAAAGTGCCAAGACCTGTCAAGTTTTGAAGGAGGTGCATGCAATCCTTTTTTTAATTTGTAGGCTTTGCAACAACACAACTTGTGCAAGATTGAACGTACAAGATGCAACTTTGGCTAGTAGAAATACTTTTAAAGTATAGCAATTGTCTTCTCTCTCCCAAAGTGTCTTGCAATAGCTGTATTGCTCTTCCCAAATCATAGTTCTTTGTTCCTCAATAGGGACACATATGTGCCCCATGTCACAAAGGATTTTGTCTTGCAATTTGTGACAAGTGACCTATCTATCATCTATTATCTTTTGTAGATGTCAACAAAATCAAGATCAGTATCTTATAGTTGAGGCCAATCTACTGTCTAGCATCCATGAGAGTCTAGCACTACTTTTAGAGTTGTGATTGGGAGTGTCAACTCAAATAATCTGCAATTTTGTCAATGATAACCTTTTTGGGGTAAATATTGAGATAAAATATCCTAGAGGTAGGCGGACCACCTTTAATGTCGATCATTACAAAAATTCCATTGTGTCTATATGAATTGGAGAGCCTTGTGGTCTATGTAATGACAATCTTTCTCCACAAAATACGGTGCTTCCATTGTATATAGACTCGAACAATGGCATACAACTCCTTGTAATATGTGGAGGGAAGCCAACAACTCTCCTCTTTAGTAACCACTGAAAGTTTCAAAGGCCAATTCCCCTCCAAATTTCTTAAAAAATGCAAATTACAAAAACATAGAAAATATTGCAATATTAGATTTCTCTATTTCCAACATATAGCCATGCAAATGCCATTGGATGTCAATCAAATCATTAGTATCTTGGGCCAAAAAAAGTTAAAAACATTCAATGAAATAGGGACAAAAAATCCTAATAGGAGAAAAGAAGCAGCAGTCAAACATTTTGACACATCATTGCATTCGTGTCAATGAAGGAAGATTCCTCCCCTATTTTAGTTTTAGAAACAAAACTAGAAGAGTAGATGTTATATGATCATATAGAAGGGAAAGGAGACGAAAGGTTAAAATGGGAAACAAAGTCCCATCATAGGTATATGCTACAGTAGTAAACAACATGTCAATCAGAAATATCACGAGTAACAGCCACAAGCTCAAGAGGCACACAAATAATTGCACCAACATTGCAAGAAATGTTATTACCTCAGAGAGGGAGTATGCTACCACTTTAACCAAGGACTAGCCCCAGAAGCCTACTTTCTTTAAAGGAAAAAATACAAATTTAAATCCTAGTGCAGTGCCATTAAGCACAAATTTAGAAATATTAAGCATGTAACCAAGAGTTGGAATCAAAATGCACTTTACAAAAATGTTTAAACAAAGATATGCATAAAATATGTATTAAAGCTAGTAAGAAAAAAAAATTTAATAAGCCATGATATTGTGGCATTCAAAAAAATGGGAACTTTCTTAATTGCCACTTAATAATACACGGGGAACTATAGCGGGTATACAACTAAATTGGGGCTACACTATGAAGAAAGAAAACTACTTATAAAAACAATCATTCATTTAACCTTTGGGAAAACTTTATCATAATAATCATGATTAAACAAGTTTGATGTAGACATAGAACTTTATGAATGGCAGGCGTGTTCTAAGACTTGCCTCTCAAACATCACTATCCACCTATTTCAAACTGCAAAGCAAAATCGATTACTACTTACCACATCCCAAGGAGACAGAGATTGACGATGAGTTGAGTAAATGAAGAAGCCAGCAAAACTAAAAAGGAAAATGAAAAAATGCCCTGCAACAAAATAACCGGTATTGAACAAATCATTATGCTGATAATACATATAATTTCCCTGATTTATTACAGTAAATTCTGATTAATCAAGACAAATCAAGTTATGGTCCTAGTAGTTCGTGATATATATATAGATATATATAAAAATGGTCACAATGGTCCAAGAGGTAAATGGCTTTAGACATGAGGTGGCTACATGTAGCAATCAGCCCATCACAACTAAAGAGGTATTGAACAAATCATTATGCTGAGAATACATATAATTTCCCTGATTTATTACAGTAAATTCTGATTAATCAAGACAAATCAAGTTATCATCCTAGTGGTTTGTGATATAAATGGTCGCAATGGTCCAAGAGGTAAATGGCTTTAAATGTGTGGCAGTTACATGTATCAATCAGCCCATCACAACTAACAAGGAAAAATGAAAAATATACCCTGCAATAAAATATCTGATATTAATTATTAAACAAATTGTTATGTTGAGAACATATCTAACTGCCCTGATTTGTTACTGTAAATAGTGATTAATCAAAACAGATCAAGTTATGGCTCTAGATGTAAGAGAGTCTGACTTCATCGGTTAACAAGAACAATGATGCAAGATGTAAATGACTTCAGACGCAACGAGCTTAGAAATCAGTTACAAATCATAAGAACCATACAGTTTGCAACTAGCTAACAATCACAAAATCAATTAGAAAAACTTCCCCATTTTCATAAAATCTTTTACATTTTATAAAAAAGTTGAACAAGGATTGAAGATAAAAATTGTGGAGAGAATTTTAAAATATTTTCCAATTTTCTTCAGATTCTATACAGTTTATGCAAGTTTTAGCGGATATTAGATGGATAGGAATTGGACTAAACCTTATTTTCGGTTGACAAATACTTTTTGGAAGTTTTCTTTATAAAAACTAGACAGCTAAAAAATATTAGCCATTAAAACTTCCCAAATTATCACTTAAAATGAGAAAAAGTTGAATGTACTGCCACATGCAGCTCTGCAGTGCGTGACTCTTCTCAAAAGACTCAACCATCTTCACTTGTTCTATTACAAAATTTACAGTCACTTGACTCTGTGAACTTGTATAGATGTTAATTCTAGTATAACAGCTAATGATTTTGCATTGCTTTAAATTTTAACCATCCAAATTAGGCATCAGATAAATTTTGGACAATGACAGATTGGATGTTGTAAAGAACATATAGCAACCTGATCATGTAATCTCGTTTAAATGTTATTTTATTATAAAAGCATGACCTAGGTTCAAAATTTGACACACTCCAGTCAGACTTTGATTTTGATATGTTGAGGACAGGTTTCAAATGCATGCCCAATGTTTCTTACACTCATCCAAGTTACTTCCCTGCCTTCTAGACACTCACTAGATTTCCACTCCAGTTTGCAGCACTAGTTAATACACACCAGTCTCACAAGCAATCTGAGCAACCCCAATAATACTCCAAATTGCAGGAAGAATAACTACAACCCTGCAAACGATGGCTTCCCCACACAATTGGGAGTTCACAATAGAATGCCTATGGGGCAGGTGATACGCACCAGTCTCACAAGCAATCTGAACAACCCCAAGAATACTCCAAATTGCAGGAAGAATAACTCCAACCCTGCAAACTATAAAAGGTCCATGAGCCTCACCTTTGCAAATATGGCAAAAGGGGCTTCCCTACACACTTTGGGGTTTGCAATAGAATGCCTACGAGACAGGTAGGGAGGTAGTAGTGCAATGGCTGTAGAATAGATTCAAATTTGATCTGTACAATCGCACATATTTCGTCACCAAAGATTCAAATCATAATGGTTAATTGCCTCAATTAATGCAAAACGAGACCTATAATTTATATGAAGGATTATATGTTTCGGGCTGTGGTCCAGGGATGCTATCATGGGTAAGATCAAATTTCAAATTCAGGCGAGCTTCAGGGTAAGAATGTGTTGGAATTTAGAAGTGTATTCATTAAAAAATCCACAGAAAAAAAGGAAACTGAGATCCCATAACCCTGACTTACTGAGATTAAAATAAAAAGAAATGTTTACAATGTTAAAATTATTGAAAAAAGAACATATACAGAGTCAGAGAGGAGATGGAGATGAATTACCTTGAGTTTCAAGTGGTTGAATATCATCGTATGAAGGCAAGGACTCCTCCTCTGATAATCTCTGCAAGGCCACCTTCATTCGCTTCATCCTAGCCTTCCCTCTATACCAAAATTGAGAGACTCTGAAAACAAGGACCTGGTTTATTCATTAAATAATCCAAAAACACAAAAGGAAACTGAGATCCCATAACCATAAGGGAAATTCAAATAAAAAGAAATGGTTACCACGTTAAAATTATTGGAAAAAGAACATACATAGAGTGGGAGAGGAGATGGTGCTGAATTACCTTGAGTTTCAAGTGGTTGAATATGCAGAGATTCATTCGCTTCATCCTGGCCTTCCCTCTATACCGAAACAGAGGAACTCTGAAAACGAGGACTCGGTTTAAATGTCATCTTCGACACAATTCCATGATATTTATTGTTTGGCGCGTCTAACGGAACCCTTTGTTTAAACGGTAAAATTTGCTTTTTTGTTTTGTTTTTTTAAATTGTGCAATCTTAATTTGTTTTATTTTATTTTATTTTATATATATATATGTTTTGTTTAGCATAAAATTTAATTGTTTTGATATATTTGTAAGTCAAATTATTTTATAATTAAAATATGTTATATTGTTTTTTCAAAATCTAGAATTTATTTTATACTTAAAATGTGTCATATTATTCTCTCAAGAATTTTTCTAATATAATTTTTAGAAATATGCTCACCTTAGATAAGATTATAATCCATGATCTTTCTTTCCCATAAGGTTATATGTATTTAAATTTGAATTCTTGTATTCTAAAGTTGACATTCTTGGGATTTGACTGCAACCCATCAACATAAGTATCTAAATTTAAAAGGTGTATTTAGATTTATGTATTTATATGGTGTACCAAGGAATATGATATTGTAATCTATGATTTGATGGAGATGCTAATGTGTGGCACGTCCATTGAGTTAGTTAAATTAGATAAGGTGAACAAGTTTTGCAATCATTTATTTTGAATAGTATACCTACATGAAATTAAGTGGTTTAACCTTCCATTGTGTTATTAGGAAGTCTTTATAAGGGAAGTGAATATTATTGTAGGGGATATGAAAAGAATATCATATGCTTCTAATATCTCTTAGTGACTTCTTTCTTGAGGAGTATTGTATAGTGTTATCCTACCTCGAAGATTCATTCTATTTCTACAAATATTGAATATTAGAACATCTTGGCCCATAAACAAAGCATGTGTAGTGTTTAATCTCTCTTTTATGTTATCTTATAGGTAGTACTATATTCTTGGATCTTAACAAATTATATTAGAGCTTTGACTTAACATAGTAAATTGGTTACTAGTTTTTTTCTGTTTTTTAAACAATCAAAATTATTGTTGATGGTCTTGCATCTCACATGTGTCTTCAAGCAAAAGGATTCTAAATTCATTGGAAAGAGAAAGGGAGAGCTTTCTAAAAAGTAATTACATTGAAGATTTGAAGTGGTATCAAAAGAGATGTGGTGATCTAAATTTGTCCTATAATTTTGACTTTTAATATTTTTTTAACATACAACTTTAAGGTAAATTGTGGTATATTGCAAACCAAGTGAGAAAAACAACTTCCAACTATTAAAAAAAAGTTGAAAGCCTAGTTTCAATGGGCTTCTCAATTTTATCTTTTCTGAGTAGTTGGTTTACTGTCTTCTTTTAACTTGTATATTTCCTTTGATAGTGATTGATTTAGTAGTCATGTAAAGTGATTTTATGTTTGTTATTTTTTTTATCATTCCTCAATGTTGTGCCATTATTCTTCAATCATGAACCTTCTTTGTGGTTGTTAAAATTATTTGTTCTTTATTTTGACTATGTGGCATTTTCTTCTACATTTTTCTTATTTACTAATTGAGTCCTTCAATGACATCCTATGATGTTACCTTATTTTCCTTGATTGAAAAAAAATCTCTTTGTTGCATTATGGCATTTCATCACTCCTCAGTCATGTGACATTTAGCTATATTTTCCATGGTTGATAGATTTATTTAATATTGAAAAGTGTTTATGAATATTTTTTTCATATAAGCATCAATATGAGACCAATACAAGCTCTTGTGAGTACAACCATGAGACTAATACAAACTACTTTTCACCAACCACACTAGAAACCACCTATTGAAGACAAAGACTCACCATTTAGAAATCCATTTAAATCACTCTCACATTAGAAGCCAACTATGGAAAACCAAGAGTCGCAACTTAGAATTCCATATTCTATGTCACCTTGGATTTTAAAATTTGGTCTATACCTTGGATAGATTTTCTCTTTGTTGCATTGTGTTATTTGATCATTCCTTACTTATATGACATTTGACTAAATTTTCCTTGGTTGTTTCTTGCATTTGGAGGAAAGACATTAAATTATCTAATAGCATGGAATTATTTTAATCCCTCCTTGTTTGATCCATTATTGGATGAGGTATTTTGTTATAAGGTCTCATTTGGCTTTTCTTCCACATTCTTAAGTTGTGATTGTCATGCAAGAGAATCTAGGTGCACACATGATCATCTATTGTGTTAGGAATTAGGTGTTGTACTCCTTGCATAATACTTTTAATGTTTAATTTATTTGTGTGTTTGGTTCACCTAGGGGACCTAGATGGACATGCATCACCAGGAATTAACATTCATGGGGCCACTTTATGTATTGCATGTAACATGGAATGTTTTTATTTAATACTGAGAAAAAATAATTACTAAAGTACCTAATATAAAATTTGGGGTCAGTCATTTTGTGATATCATGGTATTAGTCACATAGTTTTATGTAATACCACCTGGTGGTTTTGTGTGGGCTTGTTTCTATAAAAGCTAACACAAGGGTAGTTGTTTCAAGAAATTGGTTATTTTGGCTAAAGGGGTTGAGAGCATCTCTTGTTTAGAATTTCTAAGGGTTTGAAGCATGACATGGATATGTGTAAACATGCTTATTCGCATCCAAAGTGCTTGTAGAAAGCTTGCATTTCAGAAGTGTTCATGGAGGACTTTAAAGATGTATTGCAATGACTTCATTGCTCAATAATACATGGAGTATAGATGATTTTGAAGGTTATTTTTCCCTCTTGATAGTTTTCCCAAGCTATATCTCGTGTTAGTTTTGATGGATGTGTTGTTTATTATCTTGCATGTAGATTTTGGATACTTTTTTGCATAGATTTCTCTTTTGGGTTACGCTGAAATTGTCATTAAAAGGCTGCAAGTTTCGTTTCATTTAATATCAAAGCCTTAGTTGTAGTTGTTATAACCCTTGGTGGAGTAAATCTTTGTTAAGTTTGAATCTATGGCTTGCATGAAAGAATAGAGGCATGGCAAGATATGAGGTATTGTGTAGGTTGTTCTTTGCAAATTTAAACTTTTGGGGTTGTAGATTTGTGGTCATTTTTTGTAGATTTGATTTTATGAATCTTTGTTTGAAAAAGGGTTTTTGGGTGTTCATTATGAGGGTTTTGGGAGGAAGGTTTCACAATGACTCACAAAAAATAAATAAAAACCTCACCATTGAATCTAGGATGCCTAAGAGACAAAGATTGATATAAAATTTGCCCTATTTGGGAAAAGTTAAAGAAAGGGCAAAAAAATATGCCTCGATATGCATAATGGAACTATTGAAGAATAAATAAATAAAATATGTGTATCCTACATAAAAAAAAATGGAATAAAAAATATTGATCTATGGCAGGGAGTGCATAGAAACCCCCATACTCTCCATATTGTGCACTTTGTATATTGAGTACGGGGTTGATAGGCCTTGTTCAACAGCATCAGCTAGTGGTGTCAAGTTAGTAGGGATAAGCCCCCAGTCTCTCGGCCTCGGTTCGATGGATCCTATGTCCACAAAAACTTTATTTAAGTCACCTCAAAACTAAAATTCAAATTGCCACCACAAACTTTAATTAAATTTGATCTACTTTAGCAATTAGGTTTTGGCATGATTTTTTAGTACTACCTAAGGAAACATAACCACCAACAAGCCGCTCGAGGGCCACCAATGTGCCACCACTAGTTAGCATATAAAGTCTAATTTGCAAAAATCTCAATTGGGCATAAATTGGGCATATGGTATCAACTTTTTGACTTCTTTTAGTTGTTGAAAAGGTGGTTTTGAGCACTACACAATGGTGCGATTCATTTTTGTCAAAATTTTCATTTTAATAGTGAGATTCTTGTTAGGGGCTATATATTGTTTTTCAACTTTAAGATGTCGTAACTTGTGCAAACAAAGTCAGTTTTTGGAATTTAAATAGTCAACAAAAATCTTGTTCAAAGTACTACACGATGGATCAAATTTGGAGTTATCCTAGCATAGTTTATTTGTTGTTTTTCCTATCTGATTTTTTTATGGGTTTCTGTGACTATAATGATTCTATGAGTTTATGGAAAATTTAATATTTGACTCATTGTATGCTCAATTGTGTATCTCAAATTACCCTTATTTTGAAATGGTTATTAGTATTTGCTTGGATTTGTATGTTACATTATTAGGTTGACAAATTGAGCAATGTTGTACATGGTTTATACTTATAGGTTGTATAAGTGGCTTGGATATGGTTTTTTTGTACCCATATACCTATCAATATTGATGTATATTTAGATTGGTAGCTTGGTTTAGTCACTTGGTTTACTAGTTTGATTGTCGTGATTGAGGAGGAGAGATGGTGTTACTAGGTATAATCATGGTTTGGGACCTACATTGTTGACTATATGATGTAGACAGGTGTGACATAATGAGAGTTAGATACTTGTTCAGTTGGTGAAAACCATGGTGTCATGGATGTCCCTTGTTCTTTGGGAGTTTAGCATGACATGGATATATTTTTGGGTGCTTTGTTGGTGGTGTTAGATTAATTTCTAATTAGTTATGGAAGTGTATCTTCTTGTTTGAGGATACAGGTTTTTCTTATTTTTCAAATAAAAGACATTGTTGTCACAAGGCCATGGATAGCTTGATTACACGCTCCAATGGGAGATTATGATAGTGATGTTTGGTAGTGGCATATCTTCTTGGTTTGGATATGGTGGTTTGACTCTTCCCTTTGGGAGCTTTTGGTGTTGAGTTATTTAATTATATTTGGCAATAGATGATCTCCAATTAGAAGATGTTTTGCCATGATACCATTGAGAGGTTGATATCACAATTTAGTGGGAGCTCATGGCAGTGATCTTGGATTCACCATTGAATGGTGGATGATCTTATTCAATGTTTTTCATGTCATGGATGGGCTCTTGGATTCTATTTCATTTGCATTAAAGGTTCTTTGTTATCTTGGGTTTCACTAATGGGAAATGATTATTTTTAGATGATTTGGAGATGTTGACATCTTGGAGCCATGTTGGACACTTGGAGTCTTTTGTTGATGTGTTGTATATGTTTCCTTTTGACATGTTATCCTTGTTTGATAGGATTTTTACTATTATATCATGGTATACTCTTGATCACTAGTTTAGAGTTGTGGCATGATATAGGTTCTTTATATATTGATTAAAGCATATGTTCTTCCTTTGTAGAGATGTGAGATCACGATTTCATGTTTATGTTCTTGATTTTGCAATTGGACTTTGACATTGATCTTGTTTAGTTCTCTTTGTATTGAGTACATGACCATTTGCTTGATTACTTCATGATGGTGCTATGTTGCATTTTCTAGTTTGTCATGGATTGATCGATTATAGGTGGCCATGGATACTTTGAGACATGGGTAAGGCTTTTAGATCTCTTATTATTAGAGACATCTGTCGAGATGGATACTCTTGATGGGATTTTTCATAAGAAAGTTTGAGGATTATACACCTTGGTTGGACGTGAGTTCAACATGGATCTCTTAGGAGATTGTTCTCAAATGAATCACGAGTACTTAGATATCTTGATGGAGCATTCTCATTCACCACTCATAGTGCACTCAATAATTTATCTCTTGAGAGGTATTGTCCATTGTTACATTCAGGTGCATTATGATTTATGCTTGCCTTCTCATGCATATAGATCTTAAACTATCAATTGTTTGGTTTTGGAGTGTTAATTTGAGAAGTGTATGGCATGTTTATCTCCTTAAGCATTGTGATTTTTTTCATTGATTTTGAGTTTAGGAGATGGTTTTGGGCTTATTCCCTTAGATTAGGAATGTTATTGGTATAATCTTCTTTGGTTTGCGAGGCTTACATCCATGTTGATTACACGATATATGCTTTATTTGATCTATGGGTTTGAATAGATGGCTTTTTTTATGTTATTCTCTTTAGGGTTTCATGAAGGAGATCATTCTTGTCACAACTTAGCGTTTAAAGGTGTTCATAAAGGATGTGATACAATTTTTTATTTACAATTTATCTCTTTGGTCTTGGTTATCTTCCAAGATGTTTGGTTCCACACAAAATTGGTTTTGAGGTTTGGTTGGAGCTATGGTGATCACTATTTTGTGGTCATATGTTGCAACTTGGTTTTTGGGTGATGGCATGGAGGTTCCTTTATCTCTTTCCTTTGTTGGGTGTGAAGAACTTATGAGAGCTATGGAAACATATGGTGAGATTTGTACTTGCAAGTTACTATTTTGTAGGTTTTGCATATCTTTGTGGATGTTCCTTGGTACTACATGATGATGATGATGATGATTAAACATTCTATATAATGATATTAGTGGATCTTTGGATGTCTTGACCATTTTCAGACTTGACATTACCTATGCAGCGAGAGTTCCTATGTGTATGCTCTTCAATGATAGGTTTGGCACTTTGTGCTTATGACTTTATGTTATGGGTTGTATATGATGATGGCATGAGATTCACTTGATATGATTGTATACCTTTGATTTTTGGATAGTTGGATGTCCTAGCACTTTATGTGGGTGTTATTTCAACTATGAATATGGTTTCTTGATAGCTATTGGTGCATATTGATACCATTGGATTGGGTGTTTGTGTTTGTGATATTAGTTGAGATAGGATTTATGCTTTGTTGTTACAGATAGTGTGGATTCTCTTTGGATAAATTCTTATCTCTATGCATTGGCATGATGAAGAATAGAGTTTTTATGTTTGAGATGGTGGTCACCTTGTTTCTTGTTACAATTATCTTGATGGAGCACACGGAACCTTTTGATTCCTTGACAATATATGTGGCTATAGAGATTGTTGTCTTCTTCATGTTCAAGATTACTCATCACCCCTTACACAATGTATACAACGGCCATTGTACACATTGCATATTTTTTTTTATAATATTTAATTTATTTATGTGTGTGGTACACCTGGGTGACCTAGATGGATGTGTATCACTAGGAGTTAAAATTATTGGGGCAATTTTATGTCTTGTATGTAATATAAAATATATTTATCTAATATTGGGAAAATTTAATTAATAAATTATGCAATATTAAATTGGGTATGAATGGTTTTTTAATCTCATGCTCTTAGTCAAATGGTTTTATGTAATACCACTCGGTGGTATTTCGAGAGTGTGTTTCTATAAAAGAAAACAAAAGGGCGATTGTTTTAGGAGGTTGACTCTTATTACTAAATGGGTTGAGAGCATATATTGTCTATCATTTGTGAGGATTTAAATCATGGCATGGGATGTGTGATTACATGCTTATTCATGTGGAGTGCTATTAGAGAGCTTATGTTTCAAAGAGTTCATGGAGGACTCTAAAGATGTATTGTAATGACTTCATTGCTAACTAATACGTGGAGTATATATTTCTTTTAGAGGTTGGGTTTTTTCCTCTTGAAGATTATCTCAAGGCATATCTTATGTCGTATTTGACGAGTGTGTTGTATATTCTCTTGCATGTTGATTCTAAATACTTGTTTACATATATTTCTATTTTGGATTATGTGGAAGTTGTCATGGAGTCTGGTTAGGGTGATTGTCATTTTTCTTCAACAATAATATTGTTCTTCAAATGTTCGTATCACTATTGTATCTCATTACCATATCAACTATACCAACATGTTAGAATCTGTTATTGATTTTTTTTTGAAATGACCATAATTGTTAAATCTCATCATTGATATTGCCTTTGAGATGGTTAACACGTTACAATGGAACACATAAAATTATTGATATGCATTCAAAGGAATATGACGAACATTGTGGGGTTCATCAAGGGAGCCAACTAAAGGCATTTAGTTATGTTGAAATAATTATTTGAAGACTACAAATATCACTAGACATTATAAAAAGTAGAGTAAGTGTTAAATAAGTGCGAGTGGCTAATTTATGATGGATACCCTTCCAAAGGAGTAAAAAAATATAACTTTATGGAGATGCTAATTGTTGATGTTCTAGTATTTTAACCATAAACCATCTAGCATGCTTAATTTTAGAAAAATATAAGAGAGATGACAGGTTTGGTTAGGGTAGTTCTGGTATTGTTGGGAGAAGTATTGATATTTTAACAATCAAATAATAGAGTATATAGTTGTATTAATATTATAACAAATAAAGAACAAAATATATAACTGAATGGATGTTGCACATATTGATGAATCTAGGATCATGATGGACCAAACAATTAGAAAATAGACATCCATTTTGAAAAGCCCAAAAAAGCACGCTTTAGCAAAATGGGCATAAATTTTGCATTGCTTATCAAAATTTTAATTTTCACAAGCATTGGAAGGGTAATTCTTAGCTATATATAATGGATAAAGTAATCTTAATATATATAGCACCAAAAATTAATTATAATCATTTTAAGTCATTCCTTCATTTTTTAAACTTTAAATACTCCAACTTTTGCATACAATACCTTTGTTGTGATATTTAGATATTTAACTCACTCTCTCTCTCTCTCTCTCTCTCTCTCTCTCTCTCTCTCTCTCTCTCTCTCTCTCTCTCTCTCTCTCTCTCTCTCTCTCTCTCTCTCTCTCTCTCTCTCTCTCTCTCTCTACCCATTATTCTCTTTGTCTCTACCTTTATCTCACAATCTATCCTTATCTATCTCACTCTCTTCCTCCCTCCTATATATCCTCCATTTATCTCTCTATGTCTATCTCTACCTCTCTCTCTTTCTCTTCCCATTCTCTATCTCTCTTTGTCTTTATTTCTCTTTGATGATATATCTTGCCATCTATATATTTCTATCTCTTCCTCTTCCTCTATATCTCTATCTCTCCTTCTATATGGATCCCCCTCTCTCTTTACCTTTATCTATCTCCCTCTATCTTTGTATTCATATCTCCCTCTTTATATGCACTCCTCTCTTCCCAGACATTTATATCTATATCTTTATTTTCCTTGCTATCTTTCTACCTCTCCCTTTCTTTATCCCCATCCCTTTATCTTTCCATCTATCTTTACTCCTATCTCTATCTGTATCTTTCTATATCTCCCTCTCTCATTCTATCCATCTCTATATATTTATCTATTTCATCTATCTTTGTCCCTCCCCTTCCTCCTTATCTCTTTCCATCTACATCTACATCTCTCTTTATATCTTTATTTTCTTTTTTATCTTACTCTCTATTGGTAATGAAGCTTACTTATCTCCTTCATTTAGAGAATTTATTTTCAACTATATTTAAATCTCAATTCTTGATGGGAGTGTAGGATGGCTTGCCCATCCCACATCTATTGTTCAACATGACTTGAGAAATATAGAAGGGGGAAGACAAAGAGAGAGATGGGTACAGAGAGAGGGAGAGGGAGTGTGAGAGAGATATATATAATTAGATATAGACACTTGGAGAGAGATAGAGAAAAAAATCCAAAAGGTACACTTTAATATTGAAAAATTAGAAATATCAACAATGCATCAAATATGAAAATGAAACCCTTATGTGGTTACCAAGGCTGAGTAGGTTAAGTAAAATATATTTTACAACCAAGATAATTAAAAATATGTAATAATATATAAAATCAATGAAGAATTAGTCATGAAAATAGTTTCGAACATAAAATTGAGATGTAAATGTCATAAAAGTATAGATCTAAGAAACCTTAATACATATAAGGAACTCTAAAAGAAAAATAGGTTGGATAAGATTGATAGGGTTCTCTAAAATACAAAGAGGTCTAAAGAGGGACAAATAGAGAGAGAGAGAGAGAGAGAGAGAGAGAGAGAGAGAGAGAGAGAGAGAGAGAGAGAGAGAGAGAGAGAGAGAGAGAGAGAGAGAGAGAGAGAGAGAGAGAGAGATGATGATAGATTTTTTACTCTCCTTAGTACATGTTATCCTTTACAAACACACCTCATTAAAAATGTGGACTCTCCCTCTCTTTTTTAGTTTTTGGCTTGGGTTCTTTCCTAATCCATGCTCTTGAGAGAGTTTTTGTCTTAAAAGGGGTTTGAAAATTTAATAATGATTTATTATGATCCAAGGGGTTTTTTTAATTTGATATTTAAAGCATGAGTGTCTTAGAGTATTCTTACATCTCAAAACTTTTATATTGTCAAAGTATTACAAAGTTTTCCAATTGGGATATTTTATACCCATTTTCTATTAAAAAAATGTCATGCACAAGGAAAATCTTCTAAATTAACCTCCAAAATCCCAAAATATTTTTCTTATGAGAATTTTGGTAATTTTATCGCAAACTTAACATTAGTGGACTTCATGTTGTTCCATACTAACAATCATTAGTGATGGTCAATTTAATTCTTAAAGAATTTTTTGAGGATTTTAAGGCTCCTTTTAATTAACAATGTTCGTGTTTGAAGTTTACAACTAAGTTTGAGGAGTGATTTCTTTAAATTTTATTAGTCAATCAAATTAGTGAACAAATCAATTCCATTTACTAGGTATGCTTGTTAAATTTGGTCACCTATTTTTTGATTTCACGAGGGTTTGAAGTTTTCTTTTAATGAAAATTTCTAGAACTCTATGATTTGTGCCTTTGTGAGTTATGGTGAGTAAGAGGGGTTAATGATTTGTGAGCAATGCTAACACAAATTAGTAGAGCTTGATGATTCTTTTTGTAAACCACATGCATCATAAATTCCTATATTTTAAAGAATACCATTTGTGGTTGTTCAATGGTCTCACGTGGTTTACACCATTCAAAAGGGTCTAAGCTTTAATAAATAATAATATCTAAATACCTAAATATTGTGAGGGTTTCACATTTAATCAAAGGAATCCTTTTAATTTTGAGTATTATCTGAGCTAAAATGATAACCTTTTTTAAAATCACAAAATTATAACCTTGATATTTGCTATTGTACCCTAATTCCTAAACATAGTAAATATTAGTTTATCATGGTACTTAATGATTTTTCACCATCAAATTCTTATAATAGCTCTTTGTGTTGCTTTTACTGCAATGTAGTTTCATAATATGGAATCTCAACCCTATATTTCTACTATTAGCTTTTAAAGTTACAAATTTTCAAGTTTCCATTTTGTTCACAAATTCCTTAAAAAAAATTGCATTTAAGAAACTCTTATACCAATTTTCTAATGTGAAAATTTCATCCTTGTTTTCTAATTGTAGAACTTTGACCATATTTTTCTGAAGTCCAAACCCATGTTGAAGTTCCACAATCCAAGATTCCTTTTGAAAACTCACAACTACCTTTTGGGATCATTAAACCAAAACTTGAGGAATCTAATAGAATTTTCTAATGTTTGGCTATACCCAAATTCTCTACAATTATCTAGTACCTCTTGGATCCACGGTTACATAAAAAGGCATTTTAAATGGAAAAAAAAATGGTTTATAATGATCATTTTGAGAATGTGAAAGTTAAATAATCTTGATGAATGGAATAACAGACATTAATTTATTTTGAATGGAAAACATACATTAATTTTTGTTTAGTAATTATTTTTATAATCCAAATTAATGTTTTGAGGATTATTATTGTTCAATTTCTGATATCATGGGTCTCTTGCAAAAGTATTAACTGTATATGGTTATATTGAATATTCAATAGGGTTTATTCTTATATATCAAATGTCAAAGATTTTAAAGACTACACAAATGAAATATGAATCCAAAGAAGTTTCTTTTCCACCTAAACTCACTTCAAATTGAACCCTAATAGGAGACGCTAACTTAGGCCATGTAGACATGGATGAGTTTAAAGAGATAATGTATGGGAAGAATAACTCTATGGAATCAAAGAAATTAGTTGAGGATGGGATTGCCCAAGTTGTGGGCTTTCAATCATCAATCCAATTTTTGAAATTGATTATGAAATGTGGTGAGCACTATTTGGCTTCTTCAAGGAAGATTATTCCTCTTAATGATAGGATTGTGGAAAACGTATCAATTGAGGCATTTGCAAAAGCTTTTGAAATTTCTCACTTACCCTATAATAATAGATGCAACCAAAGATGAAGCATAAAGAAGATTTATGAATAAAGAATTGATAAATGTTGAAATATATATTAATGAAAGTTGAATGTTGAGACCTAAGACATCATATGTTAGATTTCCTAAAAAAATATTCAAAAGTGATTTTTATCTCGAAATAAATGATACTGCTATCCTACTTAGTAGAATAATGGTATTTAGCTCTATTTCTACTTTTGAAGGACAGTTGTTCTTCTTTGTTGAAGAGGTGATAAATGGAAGTGAGAATATCCACTAGGCTAAAATTGTTAGTGACAATCCTCATGCCCAGTATATGATGCTCAAAAACACCTAATATTTTTTTATATGAGTTCATATGTAGTGTTGATGGCCTAAAATAAATAATGCAATATAGATTAAGTATCTTACCCAAGCTCTCCTTAAAGAAGTGATAAATGGTGAGGTTTGTCACTCCCCCAGGTCTCGGGAGTTCAGTCACAATGGTATTGTTTAGGCTAATGGTCTGATGAGGTTTGATTATTCAAGGAGGTATGTTGGTCTTGATAGTCAAACTATAAGATTTGCTAAACTACTCCTAACTAACCATATTTTAAAGAAATATCAAAAGATAGATGAAGGGAAACAAGTGAGGAATGTTATTAATATTAAATTTCACTAATTCAATTTATCAAGTCCGGAGAAGAATGTAAAATAGTTATATCATCAATAACTAGATCAATTTTACAATTCAATCTAACTTACTAACCATATGAGATTCAAAGAGTTACTTTCAAAATATTAAATGTATTTGCTCAAACCAAACACCATGTGCATGTGCAATTTAGCTTCAAGAAAATAATATTAATTTAGAACACAATTACTTCTCCAAATTTATCAAAGAAATTAAATTAGAGAACAAGACCAAGCACAAGGGAGACAATTACTCATATACAATCTCCAGCACCATCATCTTCATTAATTCTTTAATAGTGAAAGATATCAATGTACATTCATTGATATGAGTTTACAATCTTCAAAGTATATTTGCCTAAAACTAGGAAAGGAAAAGAAATCTTCAAAGTATATTTGCCTAAAACTTCTAAGTTATCTATGGCCCTTTAATCACTCTTTTATTTTTAAACCTTTACAAAGAGTTTCAAATGAAGACTTATAAAAGGTGACTCCAAAAATATAGGAAATTCCTATCCAAAATCAAACAACTAAGGCATCGGTTAGCACACAAGTTTTTACCTTTGTTTGTAGTTTTGATCTAGCAATTAAATTACAACTTAGAAATTGTTCCCAAAGAGACTCTAGCTAGAAATAGAACCACGGTTATGTGCTGGAAAAGACAATCTTGGAGTGTTGCATGCTAAAACATGCCCTTGTGTTAAGGAAAGAATTCATGTTGACTAGAAGAATCGTCAGTTTATGCCATATAAGGAGATTGTAGTTGAAAGAATATAAGTTACTTGTTGACTATGTGGAATATGGGGACCCACCAAAACTACCACATCACTAAGAGTTAAAATATACTAAACCTTATGTACAAAACCACTAAAGAATGATTAAAGAATTGAAGGATATTATTTAACAAAATAACAATGATGCACGTCGGAATAGGATGCAAGATATCACAAGAATCAAACATTAGCGTTGTTAAAAATAATAAAAAAGGAAAGAGAAATGAAGCTACAATCCTAAGCATGCATATCAAGAGGGATATTAAACAAATTATGGAAAGCACACAAAAATGGAGGAAAGACACAAACCCTCCCAAATGCTTGCCAACATGCTCATAGTTGCTCCTCCCTTGCTTCCCTCCTCTCCAAGTTCCACATGAGTGTAGCCCTCAACTTTTTGCACTACTATGGATGTCTTATGGATATTCATGATTATGAATAATGAAGATAAAAGACTATGCAAATGCAAACAAACTAGATATGAGAAAATACCTAATTAATCTATATAGATTTTAGCCAAAATAAAAAAAATTAGATATGATTTGCTCCTAAATGCTCTCTCAATTTTACTATAAGTTAGATGCGTACAAGATTTCTGGATGTAGATATGAAGGAAATGGGCTCTATTTATAGGAAAAATAGAGAAATGGATGGTGGAGATTGAGTAATCTCAACAAGGGTCAAGATTGATGGGTTTATGATCCATATGAGGGTTTTCAACCCAATCCCAGGATGAAAAATGTCAACATGAGATGGCTTGAGAGGAGAGGGAAGAAGAATTAAATGCTTGAGATGACATGGGGTTTACCTTAGGAGTTAATGTTAGGCTTGATTTTATGAACAAAGCTTTTATCCAATGAACAATGTTTGTATCCAATGGACAAACTCTTGTGCAAGAGTTAGTGGGGATAACCATGGTCAAAGCAATGAATTCTTGAAGAGACCCATGAATTAAATGGACGTTGAGTTAGAGGGAAAACCTCTAACCACGTGGGCAAGTGGAATTTAACCATTAATGGTTATGTAAGAGCCATTAATGGTTTGGAAGACTTTAGGGGTTAACTTGTTGGAGACATGAAGCATTTAATACTTTTCAAAGACTTTGGAGGCTTTGAGAAGTGACTTCAAGTTGCTAAGGAATGTGAAAATAATTAGGGAGGGTGATTAGGCTAATTAGGAATGGTTAGAAGAGTCTAGAAGGGGATTAGAAGAACAAGTGGGTTTGGTGGGTGAGGGAAAATTGGATTTTATTTAAAATAAAATTACTTTATTTTAATAATATAGGTGCAACTTGCATTTGGAGGAGAATGCAAGTGGGGGTTAGTTTAGGGATTTAAATAAATATTTTATTATTTATTTAAATGAGAAAAGGGGGTTAAATTAAATAAATATGTTTTATTTAATTAATTGATTTAGAGTGTGGCTTAGTGAATTAATTTAAATTTATTTAGTTAATAGAAGAAGAGTTTGAGGATGAATTAATTAAATATTAATTTAATTAATTGATTATTGATGGTTAATTAATTAAATAAATATTAAATATGCATTTAATTAAGTGGACAAATTTATGTGTCTACATTTGCCCCTCTTTGAGACGGTGTTGTTTATCGTGTTGTTTCAAAGAAAGAAAAATAGGTGTGAAAAAATATGCCCCATAAATGTTAATTTAGTAGGTGGTATGCCCCCTCGAGAGATGGGCCGAACAATTTCAAAAAATCAGGCGATCTCTCAAAAAATAGAAAGAAGTGGAAGAGAGGTAGAGGAGAATAATTTAGAGATAATGGTTAAAGAATGAAAGAAAATGGGGGTAAAACAGAGAAATGAGAGGCGTTTGAAGTTCACAGGGACCACAGCGATGAGCGGGGTGAATTAGGGTTAGGTTTGGAGGGTATATATGGAGGGGAAGGGGTAAAAATGAACTCATTTGCACCTATCTCCCTAGCAGTTTGGAGCTCTGATAGTGACCTTTTGTGAAGGAGTGAGTAGCAGTCATCATGCATGTGCCTATAGCAGATCATCGGCTAGAGTGGATTCGTCGATACCAGCGACCAAATGGCTATGGACCAGCAATACGCAAATTTTGAATTTTGTTTTTTTATGCATTTTTGTCATGTTTTTTCAAGCGTCAAAGTCCAAGTAAGACAATAGCACTAAAACTGTGTTTTAGCGCTTGTCGCCTAAAATAGCGCTATTGTGCTGCAATGGCACTATTGCCTAATTGTTGTAGCGCTATTGTTTGTTTAGCACTTGTGGGTCATAGTTATAGCGTGTTTGTAATTTTAACGTGGTCGGGTAGAGGTTGTAGCACCTTTGTCATGAAGTAGCGCTATGGTGTAGTTGTATTAGTGCGGTTGTTTGTTTTAGCGCTTTTGTGCACAAGTTGTAGCGCTATTGTCATAGATGCTCTAGTGTTTAGATACAATATCCTATGATGCTTGTGTTGATGGATGGATGATTTGTTTTGGTGAATCATATCAGCCCCGTTGAGACTAAGGTCATTGTGATAAATGCCTAATGTAGTCTAGGATTACCATGATCGATTACCTGTTGAGACCCAAAGATACTTGATCAGAGTATCTGTTGATAGTCTAGGTTTGAAACTAAAGAAAGTTTTTAGAAAAACAACTAATGTTTGTGTTGATATGTGTACGAGGATATTCATGTCTTACAGATGAGGGAGGGGCATCCCACCACACAACAATTGCGGGAGCAGTTGACAAAGACAAAGGTAGATTGTGTCTGTATGACTGGGTTGTATGACATGATGTATTTACCCGTGATTTAGATGAATTGCGGTCTATTGACAGCATTAGCGAAGTGATGGCATAGCGAGACATGCTCCTTTCACTTGTCGATGGGAGAGATGACAGTGACTCTGGAGGATGTATGGAGGATTTTGCACATCTCGATTAGAGGGGAGCTGGTTACATATGATCGTCATTTAGGAACGACAGGTATAGAGAGGATATTTGCAGAGGATGTATACATCGAGGATAGCTCTATTGTGTGGGAGGAGATAGCAGCGTTGTATGAGCCTATACCTGTAGTTCTAGCAGGTATCGTTGGGGGTTTACTATGCCTGATTGATAGTCACATGGATTGGCGGTTGGGTGGGGTCAGGTAATAAAGTAGATGGTGATAGAGGGGACCCGCTATGCATGGGGGCCATGTGTACTAGCACACCTTTAAAAGGATCTACACGAGGCAGTGTATCGAGAGATGAGATCACTCGGGGTAGGGATCACTTTGCTACACATCTAGGCTTGGGAGCATCTACCAGTCATGCGATAGGCATGCTTGAGATTTAGGGTGATAGATCGGCCCTATGTGTGTATGAACAAAGGGATGATGACCTAGCCCCATTTAGGGAAGCTGGAGTTTTGGTGTTGATCTTTAGACGACCTACACACAGTTATATGGAGGTCGTACCTTGATTGTGAGCCTTGGGAGGATGATGGAGAGGCGCTACCATATGTTTTTGTGGCACGTTTTTTGATTGGTCGCACATCTTACTATGTAGAGAGATAGTTTCCAGGGAGGGTGATGAGGTAGTTTGGGAGGAGACAGGTGTTACTGAGGGGTTTGGGAGAGTATGCACGGGTAGTGCGAGAGAGGTTTCAATGGGGGCCAGTGTTACCTTATGATCAGGCCTTGACAGAGTTTTGGACACTATAGGCGAGAGTATGGCCAATGCGGCCAAAGATTGTAGATGGCTGGGTGATGAAGGAGTACACACAGTATCATACTGCACATCCTATTCCGTGGATTTCAGATCATGCCAAGCCCATACCACCTTTTGAGGACGACAGGAGAAGATGATGGAGGAGGAGATGGATAAGGTGGAGAAGGAGGAGGTGGTGGAGGAGGTGGAGGAGGTTTTGGTGGTGCAGGAAGAGGTGGAGGGGGTGGAGGGGATTTGGAGGTGGTGGTGGTGGAGGAGGATGATTACAGAGGAGAGGCAGAGGTGGGCAACCTTTGCGACTGTCATAGGGTCCATTGATACAGGGTGCAGCTAGAGGAGGTAGGGATGTGGGTGGGGGAGAGGATCCTATGGAGATGGGAGGGGGAGACCTGTGGGAGAACATGATTTTACACTTGCAGACTTGACTGACAGCAACCGAGGCACAGAGGATAGGGATGCAAACATTGTAGCTAGGGATGTCCAGTTGTTTGCATGGGAGGCTGAGTTGAGGGTAGTGATACGAGAGAGAGATGATTTGGTGGACAGATTAAGGGAGGTGCAGGATAGAGTTCGAGTGTTGGAGGGAGCACAGGGACAAGGTCCGACTGAGGCAGTGTTGAGGGAGATGCGACGAGCAGGTGGAGAGATTGACTATTGGCAAGGATTGTATGAGCAGGTTGTGCCAATTAGTCAGTGAGTGATGAGTTATTCCCAGATGCGGAGGGCGAGATCAAAGTGGTCTTAGAGGGTTCAAAGCAGCAATGGTGTTATGGGTCCTCCTTGACAAGATGGTGAGGGTGGTGGGGGAGCAACATCTAGTCAGAGTGCCATTTGAGAGATTTGGATACATTTTTGCTTTGTTATTGAGATCGATACTTGGATGGCTCATGGTAGGTGATGTGTTGGACATCATTATACTCTGATACATGTATTCTTTTTTATGCGATATATGAGGAGATCTCATTCTTTTGGTGAAGATATGATATGTATCTATGTGATGACATGTATGTTTTTATGTAGGATGATGATATATGTTTTGGATGATTTGCTTTTTAGATGTATGTGTTGATTTCTATATGCATGCTATGGATGATGTGCTAACATGTGGATGCAGGTTAATAGATGGATGATGCTTTTGTAATGCTTTTAATGTGATGTAATGATGACAATGTATGCTAAATGATGAGTTTAGATAATAAATAATGATATTTATGATAGATAATACTTGTTTATGTTTTATGATATGACGTGATGATATGAGTAAATGATGCATGTTTTTAAGATGAATCGAAATGAATCAAATGTTTATGAAGATGTCATGTATGCTTCTAGATGAATGCACTTAAAATGGATGAACAAATGTGTATGAAAATGTTATGTATGAATGCACTTTAATGGATGAACAAATGTGTATGAAAATGTTATGTATGAATGCACTTTAATGGATGAACAAATGTGTATACAAATGTTATGTATGAATGCACTTTTAAATGGATGAACAAATATGTATACAAATGTTATGTATAAATGCACTTTTAAATGAATGCATCTAAATGATGTGATGTTGTGAGATGTATCTAAATGAATCTAAATGACTAAAATGATTCAAAATATAACTAAGTGATAAATGAGATTAAATGATAATGCAAATAAATGCAACTAAGAGATAATGAATAACTGCACCTTACTGCAATTAAAGGATAATGTATAATTGTACCTTAATGCAATTAAAGGATAATGAATAACTGCAGCTTAATGCAATTAAAGGATAATGAATGCATCTTATGAATCTAGAGGAAACTCAATGGTTTAAAATGAACCTACTAAATGAATCTAAATGATAATGAAAGGAATGCATATTTAATGATTGAATGCACTAAATGGATAAATGAATGTTCTTGATAACGGAGAAACAAATTCACCTAAATTAAATGCAAGTAAATGATAATAAATGCACTTTTATTGATGAATAAACAAATGCACTTAAATGAACATCTAAATGGATTTAATGTATCTAAATGTAAGTAAATGATAGTGAATTGAATGCAGTTGATGTAACTACATGATAATGTCATGCCTTCATGATATATGAATGCAAGTTGATGAGAAATTGTGGATGTGGAATGAAGATGTAAGATGATGTATTAGAGAACTCCGTTGTGATTGTACCCAAGACAAATGTATATTAGGTGCTTTCTCAAAGAAACCTGAATCATTTGCATGCAAACAACAAATTTGAATAATGAATGATAAAATAGATGGGTGATATGCAATGGAATGCAATATAAATAGATGAGATGAAATGACGATCCATAGTGTATTAATAGTGCTTTATTTTCCTCATCGAGCATGATAGTATCATTCTTGGCTGAGGTAGCATGAACCAAGTTTGAGCATTTCACCTGCAAGCAAGCATCACAAATAAAGAAAATTACCCTCCATTCTGGTTCATGCACAAATGGTCAAGGTATATGTTGTAGTTAGTAAGCCATAGTGATCCATGACTATATTTTGCATAGGATCACGTAGCTTAGTGAACTTCCCATGTAGACACCATTAGTACATGCCCCAAAACTTCATTGGAACAATCTATAGACAACAAACAAAAAAAGATATAAGGAACCATCCTGGCTACTCTAATCACTTGTAGATATCCTGGAGTAGCGTAGGAACCCGATATGAATAAAATAAAGACATAACAAATCAACCAAGTACTTAGTTGCTTAAACAGAATTTTGTTGTCAAAGAAAATGTTACCATGTCTTTATTTTGTAAGGAAGGATGCATCCTTGTGAAGATAGTCGTGTGTAAATGTTTTGATTAAGTTGGTTGATTTGATAAGTGATCATCATTTGAGTAGCTCAAAATGTTTGTTTGGTGTCTATTGCAATGTGTATGTACAAAGAATAATATACGTTACAATGTTTTTTATTGATGTTTTTGTTATTTTCTCGAGTTTTTGTGAATGTTTTTGGTATTTATCTCACGACACTTTTGAATAAGGAATTCAATGAATCACAAGCGATGTATAATCCACTTTCATTAGTAGGTTAAGAGCATTGCCCCCAGTTAGATGTTGCTATGAAAGTGAGATGCAAGACACATGAAGTAATAACCCTGATTGCAGATCAATAACAATCCATGGTTTGAAAGATGGATGGACGGATGCAATGGATGTCTTGGATGCAATCACAATGAGCTTGAAAGACAATGAAGCCATAACTTTTATGAATGATGCTTGTTTACCAGGTTTTCACCATCGCACTTACCCAAGTCGCCACCCAAGTGGTTTTCACCATTTGGATGCATGATTTTTCTTTACTATTTTCTTGATTTTTTTGTATTTTCTTCAGGACATTTTTCTAAATGTTTTTGGTATTTTTCTAGTATATGGTGGAGCCTGATGCTCTGTACAACTTACCTATGAAACCATTTGAGGTGCATGTTGTTGATCAAATCTACTAGCAGCTCCCCTTCTGAAGTTGCCGATAGATATGCCCCAGACCTGAAGATAGCAATGATTACATACAAACCCAACCAATTTGATTCAAACTTCCCTTGATGTTCTTTGTTTGGTTGGTTATGAGGGTTATCTTTGAGAACAAGATCGCCTACCTCAAATGTATGAGGTTTAACTCGATGATTATAGCTTTTGCTCATGTGTTGTTGATAGGCTTTTAGGTGGTTGTATGCAGTTTGTCGCCTTTCATCAAGTAGTTCCAAGTCTTGAAGGCATGAGACTCGGTATGCTTCATCATCTATCAGATTGTGCAAGGAGACCCATAGGGATGGTATCTCAACCTCAATAGGAAATATAGCTTCTTCTCCATAAACCAATGAGTAGGGAGTTGCGCCCGTAGGGGTTTGAATGCTGGTTTGATATGCCCATAGTGCTAGATTTAATCGAATGTGCCAATCATGGCCAGCATCATTGACTGTCTTCTTGAGGATCCTCAATATGTTCTTGTTTGATGCTTCGACCTGGCCATTTCCTTGTGGGTAATATGGGGTGGAAAAGTGATTTTGGATATGAAACATTTCACAAAGGTCATGGACATCTTTATTTTTGAAGGGGAGTCTATTATCTATGATGATGGACATGGGTACACCATATCAACAGATGATGTAATTAATGATAAATGAGGCGATCTGCTTATCGGTGACTTGGGTAAGTGGAATGGCTTCGATCCACTTTGTGAAGTATTCGGTGGTGGTACTAATAAATTTGTGGTCGTTGAATGAAGATGTATAGATTTTACCCACAAGGTTAAGTCCCCATTGACAAAAGGGGCATGGTGTTGTGATTGGTTGCAATTCCTGTGTTGGGGCATGTATCAGATCTTCCTGAACTTGGCATTTTTTTCACTTTCTGACAAAGTAGTAGGAGTCTTTTTCCATAGAGGGCCAATAGTATCTAGCTTGCATGATTTTATTTGTTAGCGAGGGACCGCTTGAGTGAGCCCCACAAATTCCTTCATGTACCTCTTCCAAGGCCTTTGTTGTCTCATCTTGTTCCAAACATCAAAGGAGAGTACCATCAATACTTTGCCGGTATAGGGTTTTGACAATGATGGTGTATCGAGTGGTTTGGGGAATATTGGTTTTGCGTTGGTTATTTGATTGGTTGGGAGGAAGTGTGTAATCATGTAGGTAAGTTAAGAACTCACCATACCATGGGGAATTGAAACCAATGAGGTGACATATCATTTCCATTTCGGGGATATCATAAGCGGGGATCCAAATTTGTTCTACCAAGAACTCAACATGTTGAATTTTGCGAAAGATCCAGGAGAGATACAATTGTAGCCATTGCATTGACAACTTGATTCTGATCTCTAGGTACTTTCTCAAATGTGATAGTCGTAAATGAGTCTTTGAAACTATCCACCATCTTTTTGTATGACATGAGTTTATCATCCTTCATCTAGTATTCATCAGTGACTTGTCAGATGACTAGTTGAGAATCTTCATAAACCTGTAGCTCTTTTAGATGCCATTGTATAGCCAATCTGAGTCTTGTGATTAAGGCCTCATATTCAGGAATATTATTTGTGCATGGAAAGATAAGCCTGTATGACTTCGAGATGCTGTCACCTTGAGGTGTGATGAAAAGAATACCTGCCCCCGAGCCATGTCTAGTGTAGGAGCCATCAAAATATAACTTCCAGGGTTGTGTGGCTGTAATCATGAAGAGTTGTTCATCCAGATAGTTAGAAACAAGAGGATGGTCACCTGTGAGTGGTGCATCGACCAACTGATCTGCAATAACCTACCCTTTGATAGCCTTGCAATCCATATACTCAATGTCAAATTCATTCAGAATCATAACCCAATTGGCCAAGTGGCCTATCAATGTTGCCTTGCTGAGTAGGTACTTGAGTGGATCGATTTTAGCAATGAGTTGTACCTTGTGTGTTAACATGTAATGCCTCAATTTGGTGGCTGCCAAGATAACTACTAGGAAATCTCACTCAATAGGTCTATAATTAAGTTCATAGCCTACCAGTGTGTGAGAGATATAGTATTCAACACACTCTTTTCCTTCTGCATTGTGTTGTGCCAGCAGTACTCCTAATGTTATATTTGTAGCTGAAATATATATCAATAGAGGTCTACTTGGATATGGTGGGATCAATAAGGGTGTATTCATCAGGTAGAATTTAAGCATTTGGAATGCTTACTGGCACTTTGTGTGTGAGCTTGAATTTCATCCTTAGAATGTTACCTGTAATAAGTTAGTTTCACAAAATACAATGGAAATGCATACAGGAAATCCAAAATCCACCAATGAAACTGCATGAAATACGTACTAAAATAAAACATTATTTTACCTTCATGGCTTATGTCTCATTGTGTCCTAACTCCACTGTTCCTGGTTGCAGATGGTGTGCTCTCAGACAATGCACTGTTGGCTTCCAAGATGGCATATGAAGAATGGACTGATAACTTGTAGTTAACTGATGCTATGATATGTAAAATGCTCCATGATTATACTAAATGATTATGCTAAATGATACTATATGATAATTGTTATTTGCTTCAAAACTAAAACTCACGGATGCATATGATTGATTTGAAGACTATTTTGAAGACTATCTCTCTCAACCGAAGCTCTTGATTTTATAGATTTTGAGAGGATAAGATGATGTGGCTCAGATCAACGGTCATGATCAGATCTATAGATTTGAATGGTTGTGAGCAAAGGTGAAGGTTGAGAGAAAGGGGAAAGGAGAAGACAAGTGTCACTCGTCTCACCTTGACTGGGTTGCTAACTGAGAGAATCTAGGGATGGTTGGAGAAAATTTAGGCATGAGAGGACAAGTGGACTCAAGTCCTTCCTAAGATGTAGGGGTGTTGGAGAGAATATAGGAAATGGTTATGAAATGTGGGTACGTAAACAATTTTCGTTAAATTTTGGAAGTTGGAGATAAATGATAAATTAATATTTAAGAAATATTAATTTCCTTAGCCACATGTTTGATGAGTTGGCAAAGGCAAGATGAAGTGGAGATGAAAGAATGAGTTGGAAAAGGGACTAAATAATTTAATAATTATTTAATATTTGAGACTATAGGATAAGAGAATAACTATTAAATATTAGATATTTAATTAATTAGAAGAATAGGATAGATGAATTAATTAATAGAAAGACATGAAATGAATTAAATAGATTAATCTTTTCAAATTAACTATTTAATAGAAGAATAAATATTAAATGAATATTAAATAAATATAGAATATTTATTTAATTGCTCATAGCCAATTTTAGGTGTATACACTTTGTATCCCATTGAAAGCGGATATTCTTGTGTAATAGATGGGTAAAGGGATGACACTTATCAGCCAATTATGCAATGAATCTTCAAATTGATTGTAGTTGTCGTTGTAGTGTCCTTAATTGATTGATGTTATTTGGAGGGGACATGTCCATGATTGCTTTGACTTTCGTCGGATCTACTTCAATGCCTTTGCTTGATACAATGTATCCTAAGATCTTCCTGGAGGTTACTAAAGACACATTTCTTTGGATTAAGACGAACATGATATTGTTCTAATCTATCAAAGATTTGACCTAGTATTGCAAGATGACCTTCTCTTGTGAGCGATTTAGAGAGTAAATCATCCACATAATCTTCCATTATGGTGTGCATCATATCGTGAAAGATGGTAGTCATAGCTCTTTGATATGTTTCCCCCGCATTCTTTAGACCAAAAGGCATCATATTCCAATAGTATGTTCCCCATGGGCATGTAAAAGTAGTTTTGTGTTGATCCTTTGGAGCAATCTTGATTTGGTTGTACCCTGAAAAGTTGTCCATAAGAGAAAGAATTGCATGACCTGCTATCAAATCGACAATCATGTCGATGTTTGGTAATGGGAAGTCATCTTTAAGGCATGCCTTATTCAAATCTCTGAAGTCTATATAGATACAAATGCTCACATTAGGTTTACCGATAGGTACAATTTTGGAGATCCAATCTGCATAATCGATTGGTCTGATGAAACCAACATCCAAGAGATTTTTGAGTTCAGCTTTGACAAGGACAACAATATGTGGGTGCATCTTTCAGAGCTTTTGTTTGATAGTTTTAGCTCCTTTTGCGATAGTTAGGTGATGAATGACCAAATCTGGATCCAAGTCGAGCATGTCTGCATAAGACCATGCAAAGTTGGTTTGACACTGCTGGAAGAATTCTACGAATTTAGGATGTTCCTCTAGAGTTAATAGAGATGCCAAATGTATTTGGTGAGGATTCTCAGGGGTCTCCACATTGAATTCTTTTATCTCTTCGATTAGGATTGTTGATCTCTTTTGATTTGTACTAAAGGGGAGGATGTCAAACCTTTCATACTCAGGAGACTCGTAGAGGTTTTCACCTTTGGATACGCTCTTTATTTTTACTTTTTGGCGATCAACAAATGCCACTGTGTGGTTTTCACTAGAAGATTCATGTTTTATTGTGATATTTTTGCAGCTAAAAGGTTTGGCATTTGCCCCAAAGTATGTTGCACTATTGAGTTCAATGGAAAACCCAGCTTTGTGATCCCCACTTGGTATGTTATCCCACAATTCTAAAAAGTCTATGAGCGCTTCATCATTTTGGAAATGATTAAGATGTGGGGGATTTGGTTGGTTCTAGTCGATGAGTTCGGGGTGGATGATAGGCATTACCTCATCAATTAAGTTGAGTTCAAAGGAGGCGTTAGTGAGGTTTAATATAGATGAGTGTAGTGCATCGATGGTACTCTCCTTGTCAGATTCTGGGGTGGGATGTGATGTAGAGCTTGTGGAAGTGTCTACGAGCTCAGAAACCCAAAAAGTTTTTATCCATGCTTCTCCATACACAGGTATATCTTTACGAGGTGGTGAAAGTGATGTGTCTTCCTCATCTTAAGTATTTAGATTCATTGAATCCCATTCCCATTCCCATTCATGTGAGTCTGTCTCAGAGTCACTTTCTAGCATAGAGTTACTGTACCAAGCTGGGATGTCCTTTGAATTCAATAGTGCATTAGTTACAAGTTTATGCACTTTTGGAGTTGGAGTTGCTAGTGTCTTAGGTATAATTGGTGTTACTAATGTTGTTGATGAGATTAGTGGGTCCATAGATGTTGTGGGTGCAATTGATGTTGTTTTTGGGGTTAGCAGTTTTGTTGGTGCTACTGATAAGGTTGTTGGTGTTGTTGGTGTGATTGATGCTACTAATGAGATCATTGGTGTTGTTGGTGCAGTTGGTGCGACTGATGGGATGATCACTTTTGTTGGTGTTGCAGATACAGTCAAGGATGGTCTCCTTGGAGTAACTGGTTGATAGAGCCCCTGGGTTTTTTGGGTTTCCCTTTGAATTGTAGCTTAGGAAGAGGTTCCTTTTGAAAACCTACTCCAGTTTTATCTTTGGGTTTCAACTCAAGTTCCAAGGGCTCATGTCATCCTTGTTTGCAATGTCCCAAAGCACTATGGGCATCATAGCCCATTATTTTCATGATGGTGAGGCCTTTACCATATTTGTCTGTGGGAAGCTTAGCCTTAGGGCTTTCGTTGTTGATAGGGTCTTTGTAGATCCATTCTACCAAGTCCTCATCCCTTGTTTCTTCCTCCTAACTTTTACCAGCAAGTTCTTTTGGCCAGTGGTGTTTGAAGCAACTATTGGGGTTTGCCATGAGTTCTAAGGGATATGAGTAATTGTCCAACACAAAAGAGTTGGCTAAGATTATATTCCCTAGGACCTTCCTCAGCCATTTTCATCTTCAATTTCTCCTGCTTTGGTGTAGGGGTTATTGAGCTGGAAAGCAAGGCTGGATTGACATATAAAGAGGAAGGAATAGATTCTCTGTTGTTAGGTACAGTGATCTCTGGCTAATGGTTAATATTATTACAATATGCAAATGGATTTTCATCGCCAAGGATTGTGATTTATACACTATTATGTGGGAACTTGATACATTGATGATAGGTGGAGGGAACAATTTGCATGGCATGTATCTAAGGTCTTCCTAATTAACAAGAGATTATATGGTAGAGGAAGGTCTAGAACTTCGCAGACTATATGTTTCACCACTAGCCCCACTCTGATAGGTAATACAACAGCTCCTCGAGAAGAATGCTCTGGATCATCATAGGCTTTAATCGTTATCTTTTTACTAGCATCCATAGATTCTACTGCATAGCCCAATGTTGTGACCAACTACAAGGTGCATATGTTTAGGCATGCTCCATTATCAATCAAGAATCGCTTGATTCAATGTTGGTTTATAAATCCTTCAATATGAAGGGATGCGTTATGAGGTTGTTGGAATGATGCATTGTCACTTTCAGTGAAAGTGAGACATGGTGATGACTTCAGACTACCGACCATGGCTTGAAATTGATCTATGTTGAGGTTGGCAAGGATAGATACTTATTGGAGAGCTTGGTCCAAGATTGTTTTGTGTGAGGGGATAAGCGCAAAAGTTCTAATATGGAGATAAGGGCTAGGGTCTTATCCAATTGTTCCACAAGATTATACTTTTTGGGCAAGGATGTCGTTCCTTGTGGTGCCACTCTAATGGTAATCTTGCTACGACGTGTAACAACGTTGCATGTAGGATTTGGATTTTTGATGGTAAGTGTTGCAACTTGTTCAACAACATCAAAAAGGTGATTCATAATATAATTATATGTAGCTTGGGTATAATTGGTTGTATTATCTGTGTTTCACCCTGAGGTGGAAGGACCCCTTTGATCATGTGATGGAAGTGGATTCTTGAACATTAGATGATCATCATTGGATGTTTTAGGGTCATGTCCTTCTATTTCAATTTCTCCTTTATCAATAAGATCTTGAACAAGATCTTTCAGTCGATGACAATTGCTTATTTTGTGTCCTCTTCCTTGGTGGAATTCACAATGTTCATTATCTCTCCATCATGGAGGCTTGACCCGAGGCTCATAATTAGATGTTTTTGGTAAGGTCACAAGATTTGAAGAGACCAATTGATGCAATATTATTTCGATGGGTTCCCCTAAGGGAGTGTGTGTGTTTTGGCTTGTAATTTTGTTGTCTTTGCTTTGGTGCCTCTTGTTGGGTATTGCGACCTTGATTTTGATTATTGATATTATTTTTAGGATGGGGATTTTGTCCTACAAATCTGACCACAGGCTATGCAGTCTTTACTATTCTTGCATCTACTATCCCATCATTGACAACGTTCTTATTCTTGTTCCAAAAATTTGGTTTATCACTATTAAAACATGGACGGGGGCCGTCTTTAGGTTCATTATAGATTTTGATGAGTCCCTTTTTAACGAGGGCCCTTTCACATTTCAATCCTTGGCTGATCATTTCTTCAAAGGATTTTTTACCCTTCATGTCCAAATGGAATTCCATCTCATCATTCAAGTTGGAAATGAATATTTCCACTAGTTCTTGCTCAGGAAAATGAGGAGAATGTCTGCTAGACAGTCGCCTCCTCTGTTGTAGGAAAGTTGAGAACAACTCCTTTGGTTTTTGTTTGGTGTTGCATAAATATGCCATGGTGACATCACATTCTATGTTATGTGCATAATGAGTGATGAACTTTGGACTAGTTCCTTAAATTTTCTAATGCCACTTGGTGATTGGGAAAACAATTGTGTGGTTGTGCCTCCCAAACTTTGAGGAAAGAGGCACATTAGATAGGTGTCCTCGTAGGCTACTTCTAAACAAGTTCAGCGGAATTCTCGTACATGATCTCTAGGATCTCCTTTGCCCCTATACTTTTCAAATTTGGGTGTTTCGAACGCACATGGAAAAGGTGGCATGTGCATGTTCCTATCAAAAGGATAGGGGAAAATATCATCAAGTGAAAGTCGAGTAGTCTTCACACCACTATTGAGTTGTTGAGCGAGATTTTCTACTTGTTGTCTCAACATGTCTATTTTTGTAGGAGGAGGAGGAGGATTCCCTTGATGATTAAGGTAATAGCGTAAATAATCTCTACCTCTTCCACCATCTTTACGGCTATGTTGCTTAGATGTTTGTTGTATTTGTGCAGTATCAAAGTTAGAGGATAGTTTGGCACCCTTTTTAGCAAGTCTCAGAAAATGAGAATCTACATTGTTTCTAAGGATTTTGTCAAAGAGTTTGTTGAACTTGGGATTATGTTGTGCTCTTTCTATGTCTTCGGGAGTTGGAGTGTTGGGTTCTTCATCATTAGTGCCTCCTCTGATGGCCTCATGAAAATCGTTGAGGTTTTCTTCCTCCTCTTCAATCTCTAGTTGTCGGTTTCTCATTGATCTTGTGTAAGCCATTTTGCTGAAAGTTTTTTATTTTGTGAAAATGATTACGAGATGATGATGAAGTGGTTTTTGGATGTAAGATAGATCTCTAACACTGAAGGTTGGATGTCAATAAGGTCCTTTGTGAATTTCTCTTGTGTTTTCAACAATTTTGATGTGATGAGGTATAGCAAGGTTTGAGATGTGTTAGAAACCAAACTACCTAGCAATGAGAGGATGCACTCATAAACTAGTTTTAACCTGCATACAAATGCCTCTTAGGATGATTGATCCTAGATGTAGAGACACCCTAAAAGTGATTTGTTGGTTTGATTTAAGCAATTTGAAAGTTTTTAAGGACAATAACCTTTTTGTGTTTTGAGTGTGGAATGGGTTTATGATGTGTGAAGGTGAAAGCGGGAAGAATATGGACCTCAATAAAAAACTTTATGTCACAAAGGGGGTTTCTACTTCTTCCTCTCTCTCAGGGGTTGGTGGTTCCCCTTTAGCTTCATTGTATGTGATACAAATTTTTGGAAAGAAATCAGGATTGATCTTGCCCCCGTTGTTTTTGTGATAATCCAAGGCTCTATACTGAGTAAAAGCTCTATTCTTCAAAGGCTCTTTGTCAAATTCGTTGGATTTTCTTTGAAGATACAAATGCATATGATGCAAGAAGGTTCTACGTGAGAGAAAAAAATGTCTATTGATATAGAAAAACTTCCTTCTTTTAATAAGAGCCTTTGAACTCAATTGTCTATTCTTCAAGTTGGTATTTTGATGAAGATTTCGTTTTCTCAAGATATGAGTGATGGTCATACAAACTGATATTTTGTTTCACTTTTGTTTATGTTTGTTTTTGTTGGTCAATGTTGATGTAAATTTGTTGGATTGATATTTGGTTTTAATTTGTTTTGAATTTCTTTGACAAGATAACATAGCAAGCACAATAATCTTGCCTCTTTTTAACAAAAGGCATAATAGGTGTGGGTCTAAATCAACCCAATCATGAACTTTTTGACACTTTTCAAATGTTTTTGTATGTTTTTCCAAAGCCTGAAGTCGGCTCAAATTGTTACTAGTCTGACACAAGATGAAGACAATTCAAACACACTTTTTTATCCCTAAGGTCAATGGCCAGTTGCGATATTTTTAGGTCACATCTTGATATTTCTTCGACTTTGGTACTACATACCTTATGAATCCCATCATGGTAAGGATGTGATATACTAAGTCTTGCACGAGCATAACTGATAGATAATCCCTATGATGTGGGAGTCACCACTTTTATCAAGTTACAAGTAGCCTTTCAAAAATCCCTATTTCTACTCAAGGAAATATGTATGGTGAGTATCTTGGGAGCAAAACCATCTATGCTCTTGCACTGAACTTTTCACAAATATCCTTAATCAATAGAATGGGTGGGCTTCTATAATAAAAGGTGTCTAGTAATGTTTGATGTCTTTGGATGTAAGTTCATTCTGCAGTGACTCACTTAAGAGCCTTGTAACTTGTGGTGGGGCCCATATGTCCTTTTGGCAAGTTACACTATAGGAACAATTACACCCAAGGCTACAACTTTCACTCTCGCCTGATTTCTAAAGCGTCTCAAAGGTTTTATCGCACAAGGTCATTCCCAAGAGTGATGTGTCTCTTGACAAGCCTCTCTTAAAAATAAAAATAAAAATTCGAGCGTTACTAACACTTTTCTCTTGCACCTAGGACCACGAGAGCCAAGGGAGAGGATAGTGTGTGTTAGAAATGGGACCACTCTACAGATTTTTGCACAAGTGTGCCAAACACTAAAAACACTTGTTCTTTTTAACTGGTTTATCGCAATGTGATCTATATGCTATTTGAAGAGTTTGCTCCAACAACCATGGTGTTCTTTTTATTCCCACAAGGCAATTTGTTTTCTAACTAGGAAATTGAAAATCCTGGTCAACAAAATTGAAAGCACGTTGCTCAGAGTAAAAGCGGTTTTGTAAACAAAATGGACAAGTTGTTTGTTCTTTTTAAATTGGAAAAATAAAAAGTTGATTGTGAATTTCACCCTTGCAAGAAATGAAAGTTGTTTGTTTATTTTAAGAACCAAAATAAAAAATTTGTTTCCTAACTTGCAAGAAAGAAACAAAGTTGTTTGTTTGATTTGTGGTTCTTTTTAAATTTGGAAAATGAAATTCTTTTTAAGCCCCAAATTGAAAATTTTGTTGATTTTTAGTCCAAAATGAAAGATGAAGTTGTTTTTAACCCAAAAAGGAAAGTGAATTATTTTTAATCCAACTTTAAAAGTAAAAGCTTAGAATGAAAAAGAAACAAACTTCCTAATTCCTAACTCCTCGAATCCTCCAAAATAAGAAGTTAGCAAACCTGCACAACAAAATAAAAATAGTTAGTTTTTGGTGGGCTTCTACAAGCCTAAAATTTTAATTTTCGGTTACTCAATATTTATTTTTTCAACTCTCTGTTACAAAATCACTATTTTATGTAAACACAAAAGCACGACTTTAATACAAAAGCGTTGAAAGACTGGCAAAGGCCCTAAAAGAATGACAAAAGTGCTACACTATGGACAAAAGCGCTAATTAAAAAGGTTGAACAAAATGAAATCTCTGTCACACAAAGAGCGCAAACGCACTAAAAGAGTTACAATAGCGCTATTTAACCAACAATAGCATTATAACTTAGATGAAGGCGCTGATTTTAAACCAAACGTGCTAGAACTCAGACTAAAATGCTAAATCCTCTGCAATCAAAGGCACTAAAATGCGTTCAATAGCGCTAAAGTGCAACCTGTGTGTGGAAATTTTATGGGAAAATTATAAAAAAAGTTAGTTTTTTAATCAGAAGATTGCATGTTCGATTCATGTCGGGGTCACCAAATGACACATGCCAGAAAGGGGATGCACAAGAACACAAGTTCAAATGTTAATATGTCAGTGATACAAACGAAACTATGATCCTAAGCATGCATATCAAGAGAGATATAAAACAGATAATGAAAAACATACAAAAACAAAGGAATGAAACAAAACTCTCCAAAATGCCCTCCAACATGCTCATAGTTGTTCCTCCCTTATTTCTCTCCTCTCCAAGTTCCACATGAGTGTAGCCCTCAGATTTTTGTACTATTATGGATGTCTTATGGAGATTCAAGATTATGAAAATAAATATAAAAGATTGTGCAAATGCAAGCAAGCTAAATATGAGAAAGTACCTAATTAATCTATGTTAATTTTATCCAAAATAACAAAGAAAGTACCTAATTAATCTATGTTAATATGTCAGTGACACAAATGAAAGACAAACAAAGGAAAGACAAACAAAACTATGATCTTATAAACTGAAGGTCCATAGTTTGATCCTACGTGGAGGCACCAAATGATGCACACCAGAATAGGATGCAAGATATCACAAGAATCAGATGTTAGTGTTGTTAGCAACAATAAAAAATGAAAGAGAAATGAAGCTAAAATCCCAAGCATGCATATCAAGAGAGATATTAAACAGATTATGGAAAGCACACAAAAACGGAGGAAAGACACAAAACCCTCCGAAATGCTTGCCAACATGCTCATAGTTGCTCCTCCCTTGTTCCTCTCCTCTCCAAGTTCCACATGAGTGTAACCCTCAAATTTTTGCACTACTATGGATGTCTTATGGAGATTCAATATTATGAATAATGAAGATAAAAGACTATGCAAATGCAAACAAACTAGATATGAGAAAATACCTAATTAATCTATATTGATTTTAGCCAAAATAACAAACTAGATATGATTTTCTCCTAAATGCTCTCTCAATTTTACTATAAGTTAGATGAATACAAGATTTATGGATCTGGATATGAAGGAAATGGGCTCTATTTATAGGAAAAATAAAGAAATGGATGGTTGAGATTGAGTAATCTCAACAAGGTTCAAGATTGATAGGTTTATGATCCATGTGAGGGTTTTCAACCCAATCCCAGGATGGAAAATGTCAACATGAGATGGCTTGAGAGGAGAGGGAAGAAGCATTAAATGCTTGAGATGGCATGGGGGTTACCTTAGAAGGTAAGGTTAGGCTTGAGTTTATGAACAAATCTTTTATCCAATGAATAATGTCTTTATCCAATGGACAACCTCTTGTGCAAGAGTTAGTGGGGATAACCATGGTCAAAGCAATGAATTCTTGAAGAGACCCATGATTTAAATGGAGGTTAAGTGAGAGGGAAAGCCTCTAACCATGTGGGCAAGTGAAATTTAACCATTAATAGTTATGTAAGAGCCATTAATGGTTTGGAAGACTTTAGGGGTTAACTTGTTGGAGACATAAAACATTTAATGCTTTTCAAATACTTTGGAGGCTTTGAGAAGTGACTTCAACTTGCTTAAGAATGTGACAATAATTAGGGAGGTTGATTAGGCTAATTAGGAATGTTTAGAAGAGTCTAGAAGGGGATTAGAAGAACAAGTGGGTTTGGTGGGTGAAGGAAAATAAGATTTTATTTAATATAAAATTACTTTATTTCAATAAAATAGGTGCAACTTGCATTTGTAGGAGAATGCAAGGAGGGAGTTGTTTAGGGATTTAAATAAATATTTGATTATTTATTTAAATGAGGAAAGGGGGTTAAATTAAATAAATATGTTTTATTTATTGAATTGATTTAGAGTGTGGCTTAATGAATTAATTTAAATAAATTAAATAATTTATTTAGTTAATAGAAGAAGAGGTTGAGGATGAATTAATTAAATATTAATTTAATTAATTGATTATTGATGGTTAATTAATCAAATAAATATTAAATATTAATTTAATTAAGTGGACATATTTATGTGTCTACAAACAGAATATTTCAAATTCAAATATTTAAAATTATGACAACTTTTTCTTCTTATTGTACTCTTGGTAGCTCACCAAGTTGTAACTTAAGGATTGCTCATCAAGGCAATCTACATAGCATCCCTTGAATTTTGCTACTTTAATAGCTCTTTGGAGATCACTCATGGATTTAATGGTTTACTCTTTAGCAAAAATTAATTTAAAGCATGCATCCAAAATTTGTTGGTAAAATTTCTTACTCCAGGGTTGAACTTTGTATTTACTATCTTGTTCCTTTGGGATAGGGCTACATCCTTGATGTGCAATCTATGTCTATCTCCCACATACAAATTAACATACACCATTCTAGTCAAAATATTCAAAAACTTTATATCCTACATATAAAGGAGGATGTTATTCAAATCTACAACTTTGTATTGGTCCATAATGTCTTTCTTGAAGTAAAGAACTTCTCTACTTTTCTCAACGAAGCCAAAATATTCTTCTCCAATAATTTCAGCTACCTCTACCTCTTTATCCATTTCTTCTATTTCTTCAATCAATTGAATTTTCTTTTCAAATTTGGGGATTTCCTTTTCCCAGTAGCCAACTAAAATGGATATATTTGCCTCTACTTTATTATCTTCTCCATAAATATAATATCCTTTAGTAAAAAATGTTCTTGCATAATGAAGTTGTTCTGTTTCCCATGTATTCATTATTGTCACTCTGTCCTTCATGGCATATGAGGTTTTCATCTCTTGTTTGTCCACCAAGGTAGGTACATCGGGAACTACAACTTAAGAAGCCAACGGGGTGATCAAGCCCTTAATATATTGTCTGATCTACTTTAATTGAGCCTTGAGCTCCTCTTTAATTTTTTGATCCTTTTGCATTGTGGACATCAAAGTTACTATTGTAAATTTAAAGGATGGAATCTCTTTCATTCTTGTTTGATCTCCAAGTTTAAAATTGATAATTATCTTAGGAGAACCATAATGTTAGCTATGTTATCTATTGTCTTCCCTTGATCAATAGTTCTGGGAGAGTACAAAGTTCTTTCTTTCCTTTTTTGCCTAGGCTTTTCCACTTCTACCATCATATTCTGCAAGTTAACAATTTTGACAATAACCTATATTCTCTTTTTTAAATTCAAATATAACCATGCTGGAGCATCGGGTGGAGGATTCTTATCTTGTAGTGTCTCATGTTGTTTTCCAACAAATTTCCCCTTATTAGAGGCTCATGATTGTTGTTCTCATTGTCTAGATGTTTATCCCTTTGGAGCCTCATCTTTTAAAGGAATGGGAGGAGGAGGTTTTTGTTATGAGATATTTGCCACTTGTTGGAGCTTTGAAGCCTTTTCCCTATATTTCTTTGCTTTTTCTTTCATGGATTTTATCAAGGATTGATAATATTCTATTATCAAGACCAAGTGGAGGCATCTTGTTCTCTACCACTATTAACTATCTTATCCCATTTCTTTTCCTCTTCCTCTTTGTATTTTTCCTGATCATCTTCCTTTTTCTCCTCTCTTGCAACTGTATCATGGAGTTTTGCTTGTATTTCCTCCATTCTTCTTTAAGCACCTCATTTTGTGATCCTTCATCCTAAGGGTTACTCTTAGTCCAAACCTATTCCTCATCGCCCTCATCTTCATCATCATATTCCCAATCTATATCCCTCATATTGATAAATTATTTTTTAGGTTTAGATGATTAGCTTGTTCTAGTGGCATATCCATATGCTCACTCTTGTTTTTCTCCAACTTTATCCGAGGTGATGATTATTTTTGAGGAGTTTCATTTATTTGTGTGTGGAATAAGAGGAACTTAAGTGTCTAAAGCTACCGATTCTTTTTCTCCCCCTAAATTCATGCCAAGTGTTGTTCTTATAGGTAAATTGTCTTATAGACCAAAAGTTACCCGAACACTCATCACTTTCACCATTTACTCTAAATATTTTATTTTCATCTTTAGTTAGTCCATTAGTTCTAGTAGTAATTGCTCTCGTGTTTCCTCAATATTCATCTTTTATCCCTTTCTCTTTTCCTTAGTCCTCTGCCTCTTATATTGTTTGGTGGCATGAGCTGAAGGAGGTCCCTTGGACTTTCTCTTGAGCCTACTTCAAGGATTGACACCTTTCAAATTTAAATCAATCTAGGTCAAACTCCTCTCTTTGACCTTTTTTGCAAATATGTCTATATCCACATCCTCATTTTGGGACCACTTGTTATAGGTAAGAGGCATGTTAGCTACATTATTATGCATAAACAAGGGATGAATGACCTCATCATCATCTCAAAATTTCTTAAAAATATTATCTTGAACTCAAAAATCCTTCATCTAATAGATTATCAATCTACAATACCTTTTTTTTCTTACCTCAAATTCATGTTGTGGGTTGGTTTAGAAGTCTTCCAATGCTAGATAATGGTCCAAGAAAGAGTTAGGTATGATTCCTTTAAGATTCCCTATAAGTTAATAGTTATACCTTTCACTATAGGTTCCCAAATCTAGTGCTTGTAACTAATAAATATTTGTTCTAGCTATTTGTACTGAAGAATGATCATAATGTCCTAGTTTGAAGGGGAAATTTATCCAAGCATATGTTTTGTAATGAGGAGGGCTTGTACCTCTATGATTTTCCTAGTAAAATATTATAGAAATACCATATTGTTAGAGCACCTTGGAAGTAGGATGGGTGCTTTGTGAAACCCACAAATTGATGTATGTCAACCTAGGCAACTAAAAAAACCAGCATCCCCATATGTTAATTATTTTCATGGCATCTTTTGTTAGCATATACCTAGTGTCTCCTATAAAATGGTTGATGATTACATATATGAATGCATCATTGACCCTTTTTAAGTGGGTATCAACAACCTTGTGCTTTAGTTGGGTGAATTAATCCCACACTTTATTCATCCTTGGCCCCTCTCGATTTCATTTTTATATAACCTGGTAAAAAACATAAGAAGTTGTATAGAATTTTCTTAGTTTCTTGCACATTAATCAACTATTTATGAATGTAGTCTAAGACAACCTTTCCCCATTCAATATGATATTTATCCTTTGAAATGGTATAGATGTAGTGGAACACACATTATGATATGTCCTTCATTCCTCCCTCCCTAAGCCTTTGTTTAGCATTATGATGAGGTTTGCTACCTCAGATTTGAATTTTGATCTTTATAGCTTGGTTGGAAATTTTACCACATACTTTTTTATAGTAGCCAGTGCCTATTCATATGCCTCACATTATTGATTTCAACCTTTTCAAATTCACCTTGAACCAAATTCTCTAAAATCCTTACCATTTATTGATAAGGGAGAAGGTGAAAAATCAATGAGACCATTTCTAGGGTGAGATCTAATATGACAGTGCCTTTGGATTCCACACAATTCTTGGTTTCTTTATTATAATGATGAGCAATTTCCAAGATAAAGTCAGGGCTTTTCATAGTTATCAAGAAGTTTCTTACATGAGCCAACCCTTAATTGGCTATCTTCTTGTAGTTGGAGGAGGTTTTCACCAAAGATGTCCTTTCGTTTTTTTGTAAATATGTGCCCAAGTTTAATATCTATAATATTTTTTTACCTTTGAGTCAAACTTGGACACACTAGGAACATTGTGATAAGTATACTTAATTGTGAGAGGCACCTTATCAATATTCTAAGACTTTCCTTTCTTTTGAGCTACTTTTGGGGATACTTCAATTGAAAAAACTTCCTCTTGAGACATTTGGATACCTATAAGTTCAATATCCATCATTACAAACCCAAAAGAGTCATTAAAATCTATTATCTTAGTCAAATTTTAGCATTTCTAAGTAATTCTAGGAACTCAGATTTCAAGAAGACAAAGAGTTTGGGGATCACAACCGCGAGTAGATCAAGGTTTCTTATATCTATATAAAAGGTCCTTATGGAATTTTAAATCTCACAAGGACAATTGTACTTGTAGTTAACCTTCCTCAAAAAATGGGTTCTTATAAGTTTTAAGGATTTATAATTATGATCGCTAAATCCCTTCGAGACTTCAAGTTCTGTAGGGATGTACTATAGGGATTTGTAATTTTTCATGTGAAGAAGGTTCCCTAGTAGCTAATGCATCTAAGGATAAAATCTCAAAATCCCAATATGCCTTCATGACCCATAGTCCCACAAGGATGTATTACAAATGTTTAAGTTTCAACCTGGAGAATGGGTTTTTGGGGATTTCATGACTCTTAGATCAAATATTCAAATCCCTTTGGGACTTGAAGTCTTGCAAAGCTATTCATATGACTAGGATTCTACATTATGCAGACTCGCATAAGTCTTTAGGCTTTTAAGATTATATCCTTAGATTTCTTTGGGACCTAAAGTCTTGGAGAGATATTTCACCAAAAATACTATGTACCATTGAGAAAGTCTTAAGGTCCTCCATGACTCAAAGTCTCATAACTTAATCTTGATGAAAATGATTTTAATATCCCTATAGAATGTAAAGTCCCAAAGGGTTCTTCTTGGGGTTTCAACTCTTAATTAATTTTTTAGATCTAGGGTATGAAAGTTTTTTTTTAATAGTGAGCCCTAGGGCATGCATGCTTCAAACTTCTACAAGAATATTCTCATGCACAAGTTATATTTGAAGTTTGATTCCAAGCAGGCTATGAGCATAAAAAGTTTTTCAATTGCAATTTGACAAGAACATAAGATTCATATGCCCACATGGTGATTTTTAAAATGAGGGCTGATTTAGGGCTATAACTCTCTTAGGGCCTAGGAAAATTAAAAATTGGGTCCAATTTATTCCACCTAATCTACAAATAGAAAATGAACCTATGCTAACCCTTACCTAGAAAATTAGGAAAATGGAAATAAACAAAAACACATAGTAAAAGACAAGAAAAAAATGAAACAAAGTGCAATAAATAGGTAGAAAACCCTACCTACATTTAGAGATTGAAAAACCGAAGGAACACAAAAACAAGTATGGCAACAAAAACTCAAACTTGGAGATGGTTAAGACACTAGGAACTCAAACTCTTTTAACATCAAAGGTTGATGGTTTGATAGCTTGATCGCTTTGGGGCTCTATTAACCTCTTTAGAAATCAAGGTAATCAAGATAAGGCTTAAAATTGACTCAATGGTTTTCAAATTTGGCAAACTAATATTAATCTATTGGCTGAGTTGGAATTGTCAGAATATTGTCATTGATGTCACTGATATTTTTAGATCCGAAAACATTGGTCTGGAACATTCCAACATAAGAGTCTCATGCAACACTATCCAACACAAGCTTCATATAGTCTAGTACTATTACTGGTCTGAAAATCATACAAGGCTTCAGGATCATGGTGTATACCTCTCCAGATGACTACGTCTGAAGATTAGGGTGTTGACATGTGATTACAACTTTGTTATGGTTTTAGTAATAAGGTACCCTATTTTGCTTGGTTAATGCACCGCATCATTTTTGGTCCGGTCCCAACCAGAATCATCAACAGTTTAGATATTTTGTATTTCAAGATATGAAGGAAGTCATTTTTTTCTTTTGGCTGACTTCTTTAATATAACATAAATAGTATGGCATGACATGTAAAGGATTTTGGAGCCTATCCTTTACTCTGGTTAAGGCTGACTTTATGAAGACATGTTTAGCATATAATGCACTTAGTGATCAGTGTTTAGATAGATGATCTTTTGATTATATGATGTAGTGTATAATATATGCAATTAGACAACAAATGTGAAAATGATTTTATATAGCGATTGTAATATAGATTATGCACTTAATTGGAACTGTATCTCATGCATGGGATAGATGAAAACATAAGAGTTCATTTTTGTACTATTGGATCTAATACATCATATATTGGAAAGTGAGTCCATTTGGCAGTGAGCCATTTTTTTTTGCATTACTATAACTAGTTAAATATTACTGAGAGTTAACCCTCTTTGTAGGTTTTCCCATCTTGGGTTTTCCACGTATAAGTCTTTGTGTTATGTGGTGTACTTTATTGTTTGCTATCTTGTTATTCCTTTAGCTAAGTAATGTTATGCAGTTGGCTGTTTAAATTTTTTTATAAGCTCAAAAGAATAATGATTCCCCCTCCCCTCTTAGTACTTTGGGTGTTCAATAATTGGTATCAGAGCTTGGTCCTTTAGAAGAGTTTGACTACTTAAAGGAGATCTAGAAAAATTAAACTTATGGATATTAGTGAAGAACTTAAAAATGCTCTTGAGGATCTTGAGGCAGTCAAAAATGAAAATAAATATCTGAAAGAAAATGTCCAGCTGGAAAATGATTGCATTGGAAAACTAAGAAAACAAATTCAAAAATTCAAGTTGAGACATAAGGAGGTTAGTGAAGAGCTCAAACAAGCAAACAACACTATTGCAAATCTAAAAACCAAAAGTGAAGATGATGATAAAACCAAGGAGTACTTAAACCAAATGATAAAATGCAAATAAGAGGAATATAAGAAACTAGAACAAGAAGTCACAACCTTGAAGTCAAATTTGGAAAAGTCAAAGAAACAAGAAGACAAACTTAAGGTAAGTTCGAGTAAGCCAGATTAGATGTTAGTTGTGCAAATATATTTAGAAATCAGAAGTGGTCTAGGATTCGAGACAGGAGAAAGCTCACAAAGAAACTTTAGAAATGAAGAAGGTTCCTCTCTAGAAAAATAAGTTGAGTCTGGAAAGTTATCTAAAAATGACAAAGGTAAGTTACCAAGTGAGCAATAGGTAAGTAAACAAAACACTTCTTTCAATAGACCTTGTTTTAATTGCAATAAATTAGGTCATAAAGCATTTGAATTTAGAAATAAAATAATTTAGAATTTAGCAATATGTGTGGATACAAGGCTAACCTGTGTAGGTCAAGACAAGGACAAAGGAATGACAGTTGCTACAAATGCAAAAATCCGATCACATTGCAAGGCAGTGTAGAGCAGAAGTGAAGCCAAGTGCAACAACAAAGAAAATCAACAAAGAAGATGTGAAGGAAGAAATGAAGAAATTATGGAGGAAAAAGGAATTTGAGGTTGCACCCAGCTCCGATGTAGACATTGAGTCCAGTAGCTGAGTATCAGAGGCTTTGGCCTAGGGGAGTTAAATCATGAAAAATCCATCCTTGGTAGAGAGCATAAGGTTGTAGTAACAATAGGAAGATATGCGTATTGTGGTGAGGACTCCAGTGCAAAAATGCAATCTTGATCAAATGTTGAGGTCCAAAAAGACTCTATGAACCCAGACAAAATATAAACTCAAAACAAGCTAATCTTATTTTGTATTGCATTTAATACACACAAGTAGGCTGAAAAGGCATAAAAGGAAGTTTACTAAGTATTTTTTTTTCACTCAAAAGTGATAGAGATATTTAGAGAAGAGAAACTAAAGCAAGGGTTAGGTTTTCCCAAGAAAGCAACAAAATGTATTTTCTGCAATTTTATTCTCAAACACTTTTATCCATGGCTACTCCTATAGTTGTCAAAATCAGTGCGTCGAAACAACTATCATTCAAGAAGTATTCAACCAAATCTCTTGAAAATGATTTGGAGGGTGGATTTTCAAGCATTCCATTTGAAGTTATTCTGGTAGAAGATGTCAGCACATATATTCATGTGAAATTGGATGAATTTGACCATGAAAAACTGGAAAAGTTATAGATAGACAAGTTGATTGGGAATGACCTTCAAAATAAAACCGAAATACAAAACCTTGGATGAGAAAATAATCCAAGTGTGGGACTACTTTCCCAATTTTTGTTTAGATGACAAATGTGTCAAAATTGCTATGAGTAGATTTCATGACAAATTCTTATGGTCGATGAACCATTCCAAATCACCAAGGATGTAATGAAGATAATTACCGATCTATGTGATATAGGTTCTATTTCGGCACCAAAATCAACAAAGAACAAGGAAGTTGAAAGGTTGACCAAGGCTACATATGACGGTCATTCCCTTAGGGTTGACACTATCACAAACCCTATCATACAATATGCTTCAATGATGAAAGGCAACAATATTTACTTTACCAATCAATAAAATTTGATCTCAGCTACTACAGTCAATATGGCATACAAAATGGTTGAGAAAGGTGTAGATTTTGATCTATGTGAAATTATAAAGTAACAATTTTTTGACAACTTGAAGCAATGCAGGGAGAAAAAGCATCCATTCAAGTACGGGTCACTAGCTCTATGTATCCTATTCTATTTCTTGCAAGAGATCCCTGGATGTGGAAAATTTGTATGGACAGAAGGCACTCTGGTAGCTCATCAAATCATAGATTGATTGAGAAGGTTTACAAATTTTATCTAAGAAAGAAGAGGCATTCATGAGCTACTTTGTATTATTTCAGCTTCAAATGCACAACAAGTAGAGAATCCCTAGATCTTCGTGCAAAAGTATAAAGATGATATCACATTCATGATTTCAATAGATAAATGCACTATGGAGGTTGTAGTTCCTAGAAGTCAATGGATTTTGGCTCTGGGATATGAAGTTTCTGAAGAAAGATTATAAGGACTCACAAAAGTCCTGTTGGAAAGTTCAATATATGAGACCAAAGAAAGATTTGGGACAACAAAAGAAAACTCCATGAAAATTCATATGGAGCAAACCGAGAAGGCAAGGAATAAAATTGTTCAAAAGGCTATCAACAAATCTCTAAAGCAATTTGGCCTTACTACTAAGTAATTGGAGAAATTCAAGAGTTCTAACAAGATCTCTACATCTTCTGATACTTTGGTGAGAGATAAAGACTCTCCAAGTGAAGAAACTAAAAAACATGTCTAGAGGAATAAGGAAAATCCTTCTCCATCCTTTTCCAAGAAGCCCAGGAGGGGCAATAGGGAAGTTAATGAAGTTAAGTCTAAATAAGAGGCATCAAAAGAAGAAACAAATATAGAGGGATTACGAATTCAAACTCGAAAAGCCAAAGATAAGTAGATAGTAATGGAACCCCTTGAATTAGAATCTGTGTATAATACGATAGTAATTGAAGGTCACTTAAAATAACTAGGTGCTATGTATATTGAAACTGACAATGAAGACAATGAAATAAAATTTGTAAATGCTTTCATTTAGTATCATGTTAGATTAAATGTTGTTTTAGAAGATTTTAAAAAAGATATTCCCCGAGATCTTTGGGAAATTCTTAATGAGATCAAAAGAAAAGCTATAGAAGATGACAAGGTGTGTAGGGGAAAAAGTGAGACTCAGTATGGAAACCCTAATCCCAATCTCATACGCACTCATAGAATACAAAAGAGTGCCCTAGTCCTAATAGGGTTCCTTGGTCCACTTAAGGAACCTTGGTCCCTATTCGAGATGATTAGTGGTGACATAGGATTAGGCAATTGAATGTAGGAATAGATAAGATGAATGTTTTGATTAGATAATGATGATGATCGATTATTGATAACAAAACGTTTCACTTTTGAAGACACTATCATACATCCATGAGCATACTATCGAGATCACCTTCTGAAGCCTTCAGAAGCAGATCCAAATGCTAAAATCGGGGGAGAGGGAGTTGCTACGTATGGTGGGCTTGTGGTATGTGATGTTTATGCTAGCCACCATATTCCATTATGTGATGCTTATGGCATTCATGGAGAGGTGGAATGTTGACACCTTAACATTCTTGTTGCATGTGGGGGAGATGATGGTCACCCTCAAGGATGTATACCACATCTTGAGCCTTCCCATCGGGGGAGAGATCGTGAGATATCGATTCGACCGTACTGAGGAGGATTATAGGAGAGAGCAAGTATATGTTGTGGGGAGAGTGATGCTTAGTGAGACTAGGGGCCGTATCATGGTTAGCTGGATCCTACACCTGACCAAAAAGGTTCCATTACTGAGGTGACTCATGATAGCTACCATCACATTGGTCATGTGCCCTAATGGGTGCGACCCACACATGCACACAGGCCTCATGTACACTATTTGAGCGATGGAGAGACACAACAGAGTATACTCTTGGGGTAAGAGCATGCTTGCACATCTCTATCATGACCTTGGAGGGTATGTATTTGGATAGGGATGCATTCTAATGGCATGCACACTACTACAAGTGTGAATTTTTTAGCACATTACATGTACTAGGCCTACTGGAGTCCCTATAGACTTAGTCCTAGAGTAGCCTAGGGTTTTTGCTTATCCACTTATCTATGAGTGGTGATTTGGTGATCTCCAGCATTAGAGATTGAGCTTAGACAAATTGACAACAAGCAGAGTCATATGGAGACCCTACCTTAGGATGTACATGTGGGCAAGGATACAAAGGAATTTGTTCTGCATGTAGAGGAACCATCTACTAGAGGGACGGTACAACCACATAGTCATCTCCTTCTACTTCAACTGAGTACGATGATAGTTTGGGTTTGAGCAGTGTGTTCCTACTGATGTACCTATGTGCATCTATCATTCTTGTGTGATGCCGAGGCCAAGAGCCATTCCTAGGCCCACTAGTGATGAGATCGACATCACAGATTTAGATGGGTCAGATTGAGATGATGCGACAAACTATAGAGACAATGTGGGCTCACACCGACGGCTCATCATATGGTGGTGGAGGACATATCTTGGAGCCATCTTACCAATAGACTTCTCTGGAGGGAACCCCAGACCATGGAGGAGGACCCGATACATCTGAGGAGTACTCAGATGATCAAGTTGATGATGCAAGAGAGCAAGAGGCAGGTGGAGATGGAAATGATCCTGATGCTGGAGAGGGAGATCAAGATGGAGATGAGGAGGATGAGGATGAGGATGAGGATGAGGACGAGGATGAGGATGAGGATGAGGATGAGGATGAGGATGAGGATGAGGATGAGGATGAGGATGAGGATGAGGAGGACAATAGGGAGGATGAGGAGGATGAGGAGGAGGAGGAGGAGGAGGAGGATGAATCAGATGCACTTCCTCATCACTTTGGGGATGACACCATAGCACTAGATCCACTGAGCATCCCATCGTAGGTGGAGAAGGACCCTATAAGGGGTCCTAATTCTAGTCCCCATCGGCCCATGCCCACTGTACAGAGACAGTATGAGCACGGAGAGCCTAGCGGGTCCAAGTTTCAAGTGGTCTTTGTCCATGATCCCTACTGGCAAGAGGGGGATCCAGGTAAGGTGTTTAATTTATGTATCTTATTAGTTTAAGATTTGATGATATAAAATTTTACTGATGAAAATCACTCTCCTTTCCCTGTAGCTACTGTCCAGGAGTGGCACTCTCTCATTCAGAACGCAGTGACAAACCTCATCATGACCGCACACATTCCCAGTTCCTCGTAGATAGTGCATATATTAGAGAGGAGTGTAGGACACCATTAGGATCTATTCACCCTTCTTCGGATGGAGATGGAGGTCCTGCAAGAGAGATTACATCGGACAGAGCATGATCTAGCAGCATCGCAGATAAAGGCAACCACATATTGCGGGATTATGATGGAGAGGGATCACAAGAGCTCCTCACAGTCCGTATCGCGATACACACCCATGGGCCCACCTCCACGACTAGATCAAGAGGGGACATCTAGCCACCATTCTCTAGCAACTAATCCCAGGGATAGGAGATGATCTTACTATGTCATGCAACATTTTTTTTTGATGTATATGTTACGATACTCATGGATATGTATTGATTTATGCTCATGTTATATCTCAAACATGTTATTTTAATACTTAAACAATGTATGCATTGCTTAGATTAAAAGTAACACATTTGGTGATGAACATTTATGTCTAATTTAATTTCCATGTGATTGATTTCTCAATGTTTTATGACTAAATTGATACATGTGTGATTTAACTAAGTATTTAATTAAATGCTACTTTGTTGATGTAGAAGAGGAATGTGTTAATATTAAGAACTATATGACTAATGTGATTTAATTAACTCCAATTAAACACAACATACTATAATCCTACTTAACACATAAGAAATTGTATAATATGCTAGCACATATAAAATGCAAATCTATTGCAATTTACATAGATTAATCCAAGACAAACAATAAAGTAAAGAAACATGCTTGTCAAGAATGAAGTAATGTAGATTAAACAATACAATATCATTTAATAGCACATACTTTAATGAAGATATGCTAACACATTATCCAATTTTGAAGAAAGAAAAGGTACAAAGAGAGAGGAGATAAACTAGAAAGAGATAAAGAGGGAGAGGAAGAAAGACAAGAACTAGGCATAGTATCTACGAAGGTGCATAACATTTATAGGTTCCTTGAGAGGTGTATCTTCCACATTTGCTATCCTGTAAGCACCTGATCCATAGACCTTGACAATGATGTATGTCCAAGCCAATTATTTCTGAATTTTCCTTTCTCTTCAGTAAAGCATTCACATTACACTAATTCTCATAAAGCACTAGATCACCTAACGAGATGGAACGTTGAATAACTTTATCATTTTAGCTCCTTTGCAAAGTTTTATGATATGCTTGAATATGCTCAAGAGCATTTAAATGTCAATCATCAAGTATTTAAAGTTCTTGAAGTCTTTGTTCTATATAAGAATCATCATCCATTATACCCCTAAGAGAAACTCTCAAAGAAGGAATTTATAACTCCAAAGGCATAATGGTATCAACACCATAAACAAGATTATAAAGAGTACAACCCATAGCAACATGTACACTTGTTTTATAGGCCCAAAGAGCATAGGTTAATTGAGTATGTCAATCCTTACCATGTTTGTTTACCATCTTTCAAAGAATCTGGTCAATTATCCTATTCGAAGACTCAACTTGACCATTTGATTAAGGGTAATAAGGTATAGAAAATTTATGTTGAATATGGTATTTGTCGAGAAACTTATTCACATCCTTATTTTTAAATGATGTTCCATTAATCAAAACTACATTAGAAGGTATTCCAAATCAGGAAATAATATTTTCCAAAATGAATTGACAAATTACTTTAGGGGTAGTGGATCGAAGAGGAACAACTTCCACCACTTCGTAAAGTAATCAGTTGCAGTTATGATGAAGGCATGCCCTTGAGATGAAGGAGGAAATATTTTACCAACAAGTTCCAAACCCCAAGTAGAAAAGGGCCAAGACGCTACTTGAGATTGAGTTTCTTGGGCAGGGGCATGGATCAAATTGCTATGCTATCAACATTGATGACATTTCTTAACAAACGCGAAGGAATCCTTTTCCATGGTTTGCCAATAATATCCCATTTGGAGCAACCTCTAAACTAAGGATCTACCCCCACAAGCACCTGAATGTGCTTCCTCAAGGGCAATAGGGATTTTGGCTTTGTTGAGACAATGAAGGAGAAGACCATTATAAACTCTCTTATAAAGAACATCAGAAAGGATAATGCATCTAGCAGCCAACTTGTGAATCCTAGCCCTAGTATTCTTGTTCGAAGATTTGAGAAAGGTACCATCACTCAAATATCTCACGATATGCGAGTACCATTCATCATAATCTATAATACAACAATATGCCACATCACTAGGATTGTCAGCAATAGCCGGGGTAGTGAGGTTGTGAATAGTGAATTTAAGATCTACCAAGAGATCCTCTAAAGATACAAGAGAGGATACACATACCACTGCATTAGCATGTCGATTACCTTTTTGAGGAACAGGCTTCATGGTATAAGAATCAAATTTATGTAACAAGGATATAGCTAAATCTCTATATTGCGATAACTTGTCTTTCTTAGCTTGATAAACTCCTATCACTTATCTTATGATTAGTTGAGAATCTCCATAGATATGTAGATGTTTTATATTTAATGCTAAGGCTGCTTTAATTCCCACTATAAGAGCCTCATATTCAACAATATTGTTGGCACACAAGAATTTGAGACGATATGATAAAGGGATAGGCTTCTTTTTAGGAGAAATTAAAAAACAAGTGGTGTGATCTAGAAGTAGCACAACTTGCTTGAATAGATCCTCTTCTGCACACTCAAAACTACATAACCAACATACTTAACACTTCTATGTTTGCATCAAATCATCTCATATCCTCTCTCTTATCATCTCTTATCATCATAATGTCATTATATAGACATTTAGATTTCATTTCATCCTTATAAATTATATCTCAATTTCCTAGGTGCAATGTATCTGGACAATCAAAGATAACTCATCACAAATTACCTCCAAGACTTGTCAGTTAGGATAACTCATCATGACCAGTGATAACTCATCACACAATCAGTGAATACTAGTTGGAACACTGATACCGGTTGGAGTTAACCATATCAACATATAAACTGATTGTACTCCATTGCTTCTTTGATAATCTACGTTGGATCTTCAAGCTGGTGTCAGGTCATTCCTGTATATACCGGTTGTCTTCATTAGTTGGTTTGACACCACCATAAACAAAGATTTTAATACCAATTGTAATACAAGTAACTTTTAAAAGTAATCTCGGTAGACAATGTGAACATATGTGTGTGTATACATGTTCCATCAATGAGAACATATGAAGTCATTCATTACAATCATCATCAAGCCAACAATCTCCCCCTTTGGCATTGATAGCAACACTTATAAAATTTTACAAGTGTACAACTAAGTGTGCTTACAAAATTTGTACACATATGCATTTAATCCCCCTTAATCAATACATACAAAATTTTCACAACACACATACATATTTCTACTCCCCCTTTGACAACAATGCCAAACTGAAAAGCAAAATACACACACACACGCACACACACATAGAAAAATTTGTAGCAAAATGTTTACATATACAAAATATTGAAAATCTAAATCAAGGAGTATTCATTGAAATTCTCATTAAAATGTCACTAAAAGTACGCTTCAATTGAGAAAAATCATTTTCCCACATCTCCAACAAAGTTTCAGTGATCTCTATTGCAGTCATGACTTGTGTACAAAATTCATTCATTGAATCTAGTGGACACGTCTCTGGAGTGGCCAAAATTGCTTTTGCATTCTTGTATGCTATTTGTAGCATGTCCAATTTTGGTCTGAGTAAATTATTCAACTCCTTCAGGGATCAGACTCTTTTTGCCTGTTTACAGTCATAGATATCTAATCGATTTTGCAAATCATCCATAGATTTGCCAAAAGCAAAGATTGAATCCTGTAGAGGTATTTAGGCACTGCATATCTTTTCTAATTCTTGCTCGGTCTTTGTTCACCTTTGATTGATATCAGTATAAAATAATGAAACATTGAATGTAAATGCAAGAATTTTTTCTCCTGTTTCAATAGAGTTTCTTAACAAATCTTTATTCAAGGATAGGGAAATTCTCCCTGTATCAATATCCTTCATGAGTTGTTCTCCTCTCTTCTTCCTGTAGCTCTTCTTTGCATAGGTCCATGCTTCTTCTTCAAGGGAATTAAGTTGGTCAGAGGCATCAGTAACCAACTGGCCAAGCTTGCCAATGGGAGTTGACAAGTTCCCTGTAGCAGTTTCTAGTAGAAGGCTTGAAAGAATATCTACAACATTTTGAATGGTTTCAGCTTCCATTCTCTATTCCTTAAGCCTCTTCTTCTAAGCTCTGGATTGCATGACCATGGCAATATCCATTAATTTTGATGCACTCATACCATCATCATCATCATCATCATCATCATCATCATCATCATCATCATCATCATCATCATCATCATCATCATCATCATCATCATCATCATCCTCCTCCTCCTCCTCCTCCTCCTCCTCCTCCTCCTCCTCCTCCTCATCATCATCATCATCATCATCATCATCATTCTGCTGTTTGACTAATGCCTTTTCCAGTTCAACAGGTTTCTCCTTAGTAGTCTTCTCTTCCTCTTATTCTTTCTCCTTTTCCAATGCAGAGATATGATCAATAACTTTTTCAGTAGGTTCCTCTTGAGTAGCCTATGAAACCGGTTGGGGTTTCACTAGTTGATCTTTTACCAGTGGGGGTGGAATATCCATACTTGGTTGAGTTGCTAGTATTTCCACTATATTAACCTGTGAATCAGTAATTTCAGGTGGATGCATATCTAGTTCAACGATGTTTCTAGATAGATCTATTGTATCTTGTATATTATCGAAAAAATTATCGGTTGGAAAGTAGTGTCATCCTCCTTCTTGATAGGATAGACAATATCAGCTTGCACTATATCTTCCTCATCCATTCCCAATCCTTCCACAGTATCTTGCTCATTAGCCTGTTGGGGCTCTATCAGTTTCCAAATATTCTGAATGTCCCTTGCTATCTGATGAGTATCAACTTAAATAGATTGTGTTGGGACCTATAAAATTCTGAGGGTTTAGGGTTTTTTCTTTTCTGTGAAAACATTTGAAAAAAATTAAGCCTTTGCAGTGCATTGTTGTAATTCATATTGAACTTGAACCCTTGAACCTTTTTGGTTCAAGGTTCAAGGTTCAACCGCTTCTCCTGCTTGTGTCGTGGCTTTGTATTGTTTTTTTTAATAAGACAGTGAGTATGCGTTATGTCTATTTTGAACCATTTGCAAATCGGTTCAAGGTTCAAGGTTCAAAATGTCCCTTTGCTTTTGATTAAAAGTCTTTGCTCGTCATGTTTTCACTTAAGTGGAAGGGTCTGTACGTCATCACGAGGGGCCCCCTTTTAAGTCTAGGCCTGAGTGGGTTCTGATAAGTTTTAATTTTGCCTAAGTCCTAAGTATTTTCCTATGTCTCTGTAGGGCTTCCTAAAGATTGAGCAGGTTCCTATTGATCTCATGGCTATCGCTATACCGCAATCCAGCTTGATGGTTATTCATTGTGACATGGTGACTAAGTGGTGGGACCCGTGAGAAAGGTGTGAAGTGCAGAAAATCTAAGATGATCGGAAGTTATGTTTTTAGACTATCCTGATGACCTGATGGAAAGGGCTAAGGAAAACCATTTATCCCACATTGGTGGTGGGGAGGGGCGTTTTAGTATTTAAACATAAAGCCATACACATTCATAGTGTCAAAGCTTAAAGGCTTTTGGCAAGTGGCAACTTAGAAGCGGTGGGTCCCCTGCACACATATCAAAGCACCCAAAATTTTGTAGTAAAAGGGCAAGTTAAAGAGCGAGTAGGTTGAATGCAGATCCACGATCATCGCTATACCGCCATGCAAAGGTGATCGACTGTTAATGGTCATGACTTGGTGATTGATGAGCTGGGAGGCCAAGTGGCACCGAGGTAAGCACTGAGAAAATCATGAGGTGCCACGTGTGACACACAATAGAAGAGTGGTGGACACATGGTGACACCGTGGCATAGGATGTTGCTGCTTAGAGGGGCTAAGGGTTGAGTAGATCAACAAAGATCAATGGTGATCAAGATGGATCCAAGGGCTGTTGCTATGTCATGACGTAAAAATGCTCACCAGATATCGCCTGCGACTTGGTGACAAACCACTAGTAGTGAACCATGGCCGATAGTTAATGCAAGCGATTAAGGCAGGTGGTTCATTTCGGTGGTTAGTGGAGGTTGTGCTAAGGTGTCAGATTGGAGAGCCTGAAATGAATACCCTCATGCCATGTGGCACCCAGTTGTAAACTCCAGAGCTAATCAAAGGGTGCCACATGGAAGACAGGTGGCATATCATCAAGGTGTATATCGAGCAGACCATGGTTTTGATAGATCTCAAAGTGAACTCACCGAAGGCATCAATTTCATCGAAATGAAGGGTTTCAGTGAAACTAAGGTGTCGATGAGATGTGAAAGCAGTTCACAAAATGGTTGGTTCCATTGACAAGGGCACATTGAGGAAACATCAACCGGTTCCATCGAAAGGTGAAGGCATCGATAAAACTGTGGTTTCAATGAGACAAAATGATGGCTAGTCAAAGAGGCAGTTTGGCTGAAAGGATGATGCCAAACAAGCCAAAGGAGGTGGTGGGCCCGGTGGAGATGACTTGGTGTCCTAAGTGGGTCAGGTAGCGAACCAAAGGTTGACAAGTGGAAGGTTTGACTGGACAAGTGGAGTCCAGGAAGATCTTAGAGCGAATCCAAAAATGCCAAGTGGTGACACCATGGCATAGGCGAGAGCCATTTAGAGAAGCTAAAGTCCTAGTGGGTTAAGGAGATTTGATGGTTGAGCGAGATGATCTAACGGTTGTCACCATGTCACGATGCGAAGGTGCTCGCCAGCTATCCCATGTGACTTGGCGACAAAGGACGTGTGCTAAAAGGAAAGTGGGCTAGGCGTTAAGGATTGAGCAGCTTGAGGGAAGATCTACGGTTGTTGCTATAGTGCCATGTGAAAGTGCCCGATGGTTATCACATGCAACATAGCGACTGTCCAAGTGGCAGTTGAGATGGCGGTCTAGGTGGGCTCAGGGCAAGTCAGGATGTGCCATGTAGCAAGAGTATAAGAAGAATCAGGGTGGGCCCAAGTCCAGTGGCAAGACTAGGTGGCCGTCGAGATGGATCCAAAGGCAAATCAGGATGTGCCACGTGTCGGGCCCGTTAGAAGAGAAAGTGATAGAGGGAGCCACTTAGGTGAGATAAGGGTCGGGTAAGTCAAGAAAGATCAATGGTGATCCGAGGGAAATCAACGGTTGTCGCCAAGTCACAATGAAAAGTTTCTTAATGGCTAAAACCCGCGAGTTGGCGACCAAGTGGTGGGGCCCAATAGAAAGGAAGAGCAGTTTGGAGGAAGTAAAGAACAAGCAAGTTCAAAGAAGATCTACGGTTATCTCCATACCGCAAGATGGAGGTGGTCATATGTTAATGGCCGCGACTTGGTGACTGATGAAGTGGCAGGATAGGTGGAGTCCAGAGGGACTCACGAGAAAACCAAAAGGTGACATGTGGCCGAGATTTGCGAGGGTTAATTTTTACCCAAATATGGATTTGTCAAATATCAGTGGATGGCTCTTGATCCGAGGAATCTAATTTTGTAGTCAAGTGCAACCCACGACAAGTATTTTTGGGATAGTGACCTCGGGATCTCAGGGTTTATTCTTTAGTCAGAAATAATGGATTTTCTATAGGCCAAGTGTAGTAGCGGTTAAGTTTTTAAACAGCTAGAGACCAGGTGGTGGGGCTTGTTTCTAAGCAGATTACTCGGGGAAGTTAAAAGTGTGTTATTTTCCCATGATCAGATGGTTGTCGCTATACCGCAAAAGAAATACATCTGAACTTTAAAGGCGATGACTTGGTGACTAAAGGAAAAGTGCTCAGAGAGAAGGCCTCTTGATCCATTGGCACCAAAGAATTTTAAATATTCAAAAGAAATATCGGTAGAGCTATGCAAGTTGCATATGATATTGCTTCAAGATGAAAATGGGTTGGTGAGAGGTACCCAGGAGATCTACAAGGAGATATGCGAAGAACATAATGGTGCGTTACTCTGTCATAAGAACTCATCAATGCTTTGGCACAAGATGATCCACCGACATTATGAAGCTGCCGGTTGTTGCAACCATTTTTGGGTAATAGGAGCCTACCCTTTCAACCCATTTCCAAGTGAATGCCTGGTGAATTAATGATGCACGCATCCCAAAAGGAATGTTAGATTTCTCCCTCAATTGAAATGACACATATATGTAACTTTTGCATTAAATGACTGTTAAGGTAAGATTTTTCTTCTAGGTGGTTTGAAGTTTGTTGCATCCTGATTTTTATAAAAGGATACCAAGGTTACCTAGAAAAGGGGACACAAAATTTTTGTAGCTAAACTCTGGCAAAATTAATACAGGCCTTTGTCTTAGCAATTTCTGAGTCAAATATGAAGTACTTGTAACCTTCTGATAGAGGAAAGAAATATACAGTTCAAAGAATAAAAATCAAGATTTGCATTGTCTCTATGTCACTATACTAGTGTTTATTTCATTTAAGTAATCAAGGATTGCTCATTTGAATGATTTGTCAAGCATCTAATGAAGTTTTTTTGAGTCTTTTTCTTAAGGAGAAAAATATTAAATACTTTGAACAAAGTCATTGATATCAGTACTCTTGGTGGGGATTGGATGATGAAGCCTAGTGCAGATTAGGACTCTGTATATGTCAGGCATATTCAAAGTTGATAGATCAAGAATTTGTGATTTGTGTATTAGTTTCTCTTGTCAGGTTGCATTATGTTATAGATGACTTTGTTGCCCAGATAAGGCACTGGTTTACCTGTTGGGTTTTTGGGTGCATTTTGTGATCCTTTTGAAAAGTCAAATCAACTTTCCATTTAAGTTTACTTGTATTGGTCAGTAAGGAAAGTTTGTAGGAATTTACACTGGTTTTTTTGCAAACCATTTACTATTTTTGTGAAAAAATAGTTTTTAAAAGGGTTCACCCGCCCAAGCTTTTGTAAGCTTAAAGTGTAGGAGGTTTCCTAATTCTGGAACCTCATATTGTTGTCTATTTCAAACGTTTGTTGTTCTCTTCCATTGCAGCACAGAGATAGTCATTTTTACTTTTAAAGAGAAGAAACAAAAGTTTTCAAAATGGAGAACAACAGGTTGCATCTTTCCACTTAATAGCTTTAATCTCCTTGTCTTAAAAGAAAATTGAGTTTTGTGTTTATCAAGTAAAGAAATTAACTCATCTTTTGACAAATCAGGAAAATATTGCACACACATTATCAATAATTTCTTTTTCTTTCTTCACAGCTTCTTCCCATTTATTCAAAAGAATAGTATATAAAGAATCAAAAATACATTTCTTAAGATCATGAGGTAATTTATTGTAATGACATAAATAGCTGATTACCTGTTCAACAATTTATTCCTTCTGATCTTTATCAAATGAATCAAAACATTCTTTGACATTATCAAATCTATTCCTTCTCAATGACTACCGTTCTCTCAAAAACAGTCATAGGCTTGTAAGACAAAGCATTAATAGGAATAGTCTGCTGAGAGGTAGCTTCAACTAGTTTGGACTCCTTTCCAGTTGACTTTACCTTCTTTGGTTCTTCCTCTTTATCAGTATCATTAGATTCTACTTGAAGAATCAGTTTCCAACCTCTTTTCTTTGTTGCAATTTGCTTCGTAGCAGTTACATTGGGTCCTTGTGTTGGCATATGTACAGAGCATGATGACATGTTAATATTGTATGTTGTCATTGATGTCAATATGCTGAGTGAACTGGTATATTGAATTTAAGCAATTGACAAAGAGAACCGATATGATGTTGTGAACCGACATATGTGAAAAAGTGAAGCGATATGCTTGTGAACCGGTATGTCGCAAAGAGAACAAGAGAACCGGTATGATGTTGTGAACCAGAATTGGTATGTCAGAATGAGAACCGATATATGGAATGTTTTGTATCAAGGGTTCATATGGCATGACTACCGATTGGTAGTCTCAGTCTTAGGGTTTTCGGTTGAAGTGAGAATTGTAATGGAGGTCAGAACATGTCGCCACGTCAGCCGTGTGCACATGAAGGATCTTGCATGAAGGAGATTGATCCTATCTACCTCGGGAATGTACGAAGTCTCTGCAAACAGTGGAGAACGCGTGATGGGTTATCGCCTCTAAGAAGCGGCGAAGAACGAATGATGGAGAATGTCTTGAGATCTATTCAAGACCATTGTATTCAAATGCAAAGTGTTCAATAGTCAAGATTGAACCACTAAATTTCTCAACCTAAGTGTTTAGGGTTTAGGGTTTATGCTACCGACCTGTCTATTTCCTATAAGGTTGATGTGGTGTTTCATGCTGAGGTTGTTGGTAAATGTTGTGTACGTATCTATGTGCAGAGATACGTGATTCTAGCTAGTCTAGTTGAGAAGATTGATACCTACATACATAGTGTGTGTGCAAAAGGAAGGAACTAAAGTGGATCTGCATTGGCATTGAGTGCTATTACCAGATCATTGTGATACCTGTTGATCTCTAACCACTTCAACAGTTGGAAAATCCCTTAATAGGGTAGCTTTAACCAGCTTGCTGCAAATCCTTTAACAGGATGACTCAAAGCCATTGAGTTCATAAAATCCTCTAACAAGGTAACCTCTAACAGGGTTTAACCCTTAACCGGGTGATCCCTAATAGGATCGGTTCCTAACAAAACCTGATGTAACAATTTTTAACCAGACCTGGCTCCTAATAGAGCGTGTTGGCATTACAATAGAAAAGGAGATTGTTGGCATTTCAATAAGGATATTGAGAAGGTTGTTGGAGATCATTGATATAACTGAAGAAGGATGATTACTATCTTAATAATATTATTTTGTCATTGATGTCAAGCAACTGATTTTTTGACTCAGAATGATGTTGCCATATCTTAAGAAGTATGTTTTGATGAAAATTAAGATGTCGGTAAGTGACTCAAAAAGAATGTGATAATGAAGGGGAATAATAAGTTATTGAATGGGCAACTATTGCCGAGTTAGACAATGATGAAATCATGTTGTTTTGATTGTTTTGATATCCTACATATGATGTTTAATACTGTACTATATCACCAAGCAAAGAACCTAGTCGGTAAACCCTAAGGTTATCGATATCGGTTAAAGAAGGTAGAATGTCTACCGAGTGAAGTTCAGTATTTACCGAGTAACAACTGAGTTATAATAGATCGCATTGGATGGATAAAAGCATTATTTAATAAAGGATGTTGATGAGATGGAGATGAATAAATGATTGGTATGCCGCGCATGAAGTATGTTGAGGATCGACGACATGGAAAATAAAAAAGGAAGATCTACAACATAGATTGAACCGCAATAACCTAGCACAAGTTCCAAGGAAGGAATGCAAGTTCCAAAGCAAGGTAAAAAGTTTTTCAGATCAAAGGATACATTGAACTTGGTCAAGTTTGAAGATTTGATGGCTAAGATTGATCATGGGAAATGTGATCAAGGAGATTTAGCGGTTAGAGATTGTTTATAAATAAGGAATTGTTGATGAACAATGTATGCGGGCAAATGTATATGATGCTATGGTAATGTTTACCGAGCACAGAAGCTTGAAGATCTGATTGAAGAACAGATTGAGAAGCCCAACAAGCCCAACAAGGGACAAGATAAGTCGTATGACAAGATTGTTTTGAGCAAATAGAATCTGCTTTAGTATTTCAGATGTGAAGTTGCAAATATATTTTATTACTATTGTTTATTTTGTAAGTGACAGAAAATCTCTTAACCGAGTGGACTTAACAGTCTTATTTGTAAACCCTCTAGCAAGGTAACATTCTAAATGAGTGTTTGAAATCCTTTGACAAGGTCACTTCTAACAAAGTGCAAGACTCTAACAAGTCTAAGGGAAATCCCTTAATCGGGTCACATCTAGCAATGTGTTTGTAATCTTTAATAGGATTTGCTTTTAACCGAGCATACTCTAGAAGGGTATATTTCTTAGTGGGTCCGAAATCCCATAGTAGTTTTTCCCTATTTGGGTTTCCACGTTAAATCTGGTGTTATATGTGTTATGATGTTTAAGTGTATTTTTTTATAAGTATTGAATGATTTATAGTCTTAGTTGCATATCAATAAAGGCTGCCGAGGTAGAATCTGTTGAATATATTGAAGATTAAGTTTTTATGATTCACCCCCCCCCCCTCTCATCTCAACTAACAATTGGTATCAGAGCTTTGGACTCTGGAAGAAAAGTTTAAAGGTACTTGAGGCAAAGATTCGAAGATGTACAAAAGGGATGCACCAAAGCTGAACAAGTCTAGTTTCTCCACATGGCAGAAAAGGATGAAGCTGCACTTATGAGGAATTGGAGAACATGCAACATATTATCTAGAGAATGATTACATAGCACCCAACACCAACCTGATGACAATGGAAGAGATAAAGGCAAAGAAAGAACATATTCAAGCTATGATTGAAATAACATCTGCATTAACCGACTCAGAGTTTAATGACCTAGAACGCTGCAATGATGCCAAAGCGATGTGGAACAAGCTCATATCTGTGTATGGTGGTGATGAACATGTTCAGAGAGAAAAAGTAGATATCCTAAGAGGTCAACTTGAATCCATGAGAATGAATGAAGGTGAGAACATAACCCAATACAGTACAAGGTTAAAGGAGACTGTCAATCAAATCAAAGGAGCAGGGGGAACTATTGAAGAAAAGGATGTAACAAGTAAGTTGTTTAGAACACTTCTACCTGCTTATGCTATTCGAGTCTCTGCAATCAATGAATTAAGATCTGTACCAAACATGTCAGTTTCTTTGGATGCTACTATTGGTAAGCTACATGCATTTGAGTTATGTAATTTTGATAATAGTGGGTCTTCGGTAAATAAAGTTAAATCTGCATTCAGTTCTTTTCATATTGGTGAATCTGATAATTACAATGATAGAATGTATAAGTATACTGAAGGAAATCACAGTGGAGCAAGTGAAAGATTTCGCAAAAACATGGAAGAGGTACACAAACTATATGAAGAAATCAAAAAACAAGAAGAGTTTGAAGCATTATTAGCCAGAAGGTTACCGAGAGGAAAAGGTAAGTATAAAGGAAAGATACCTTTAAAATGTTTTAATTGTGATAGAATAGGACATATGGCTTCTAACTGTCCTGACAAAGAATGTAGTGAAAAGAGAGACTACCGAGATGACAGACAGAAAGACAACCAATATAGAGGACACCGAGACTTCAGAAGGAAAGATAGAAAGACATGCCTAGTAGCTGATGAGGAAGCCAATGATCATAAATCTGATGGAACTGATACAGAGGAAGTTGTTTATGTGGCCATCAAAGATGGATCAGATGAAGAAAGGTATGAAGAAAAAGCCCTAATATCTCACATAAATAAAAATGATTCTTGGATCATAGATAGTGGATGCTCACATCACATGACAGGTGATAAACACAAGTTTGTTAAATTAGAAGGCTATGACGGAGGTTATGTAAGATTCAGTAACGATGCACCATGTCCGGTGAAAGGTAAAGGATCCATAACACTTCTTGACAATGATAAATGTGATGATGCATATTGGGTTGAAGGTTTGAAATACAATTTGTTGAGTGTATCACAGCTAAACAATACAGGATACTGAATAGAATTTCAGAAGGGATCTGTCAAAGTTCATGACAAACATGGAAAGCTAGCTACTACCAGGACACAAACAAAAGGTACTACATTTCATCTTGACTCAACTATGAACAATTGTTTGTATGCTAACATAGATGATACCTGGTTATGGCATAAAAGGTTTTGTCATATAAATTTTGATAACCTGATCAAAATAAGCAAGAAGCACCGACTAAGAGGTCTACCTAGCTTGGAAAAACTAGAGAATGCAATATATCATGGATGCTAGATGGGTAAGATGACAAGGTCAAGTTTTACAAGTAAGTCCTACACTTCTAAAGGAATTTTAGATCTTGTGCACACTGATCTTTGTGGTCCTATGAAAGTTCAAAGTTATTATGGAGATAGATACTTCATATTATTTGTGGATGATTACTCAAGAATGATGTGAGTTATGTTTTTAAAAGAGAAATCAGAAGCCTTTCAAATGTTCAAATGGTATAAGGCTAGAGTTGAAAAAGAAACAGGAAGACAGTTGAAATGTCTAAGATCTGATAGAGGAGGAGAATTCATTTATGATGAATTTAACCTATTTTGCAATGATCATGGTATAAAGAGACAAGTGTCTGTGCCGAGAACACCTCAGCAAAATGGGATAGCTGAAAGAAGAAATAGATCAATTGTAGATTGTGCCAGAACCCTGATGATAGAAAAGAGGGTACCTCAAACATTTTGGAGAGAAGCAATCAACACTGTAGTTTACACCCTGAACCGAGTACAACTGAAGAAAGGAACTTTGAAGACACCATATGAAATCTAGTATGATAAGAAACCCAATGTATGTTATTTTAAGATATTTGGAAGTAGATGTTGTGTTCACAAAGAGGACAGAAATGGAAAGTTTGATCAAAAAAGCGATGAAGGAACATTTCTTGGTTCTTCTTCTAGAAGCAAAGCATTTAAATGTCTGATAAAATCATCTAACAAAACAGTAGAAAGTGCAAATGTAAAAATTGATGAATTTGCAGAAAGAAATGATGAAGGAAATTCCAAAGAACCAAAAAATTATGAAGAATTTGTTTATGTTCAATCGAGAAATCCTACCGAGAAAGTTGATGAAGAAAATGAAGAGAATACTTAGTTATCGAGTGATGAAGAAGATCATATAGAGCCTACCGAGCCCATATTAGCCAAGTATGTCAAAAGAAATCATGCATCAAGTCAGATTATAGGAGATAAGGATGATCCAGTAATGACAAGGAACAAACTGACACAAAACACATGTCTGATATCTGAATTTGAACCAAGGATAGTAAAAGAGGCATTTAGTAATAAAGATTGGATAAATGCTATGACAGAAGAGATTGATCAAATCAAGAAGAATGAAACATGGACATTGGTCTCAAGACCAAAAGAGAAAAATGTAATCGGTACAAAGTGGATTTTTAGAAACAAGCTGAATGAAAAAGGTGAGGTCATTTGGAATAAAGAAAGACTAGTTTGCAAAGGTTATGCTCAATAAGAAGGAATTGATTATGGTGAGACTTTTGCACCTGTGGCAAGACTCGAAGGAGTGAGAACATTGTTGGCATATGCTGTTTGCAAAAATTTCAAAGTATATCAAATGGATGTTAAATCTGCATTTTTGAATGGTATATTAGAAGAAGAAGTTTACATTGAACAACCTGAAGGATTTATTGAAGACAAGAATAAAGATCAAGTATGTAAGCTGAACAAAGCATTATATGGTCTAAAGCAAGCACCCAGAGCATGGTATGAAAGACTGCACTCTTATTTGATCAAGATTGGATTTATAAGGACAAGTGAAAACAACAACATATATATGAAGAATGATGAGAACAATGGTATACTACTTTCAGCCATATTTGTTGATGATATTATTTTTTGTGGAAATGACTCCCTATGCAAGAACTTTGGAAATGAAATGTGCAAAGTGTAAGGAAGTTAAGTAGCGGAAACAACTTCCTACACTAACCTTGAGAGGAGGGTAATGCAAAACTTTTTCAGATCATTACAACAGTTACAGAAAATAGAAATAGATATAATAGCATTCATACCACAACACAATGATTTACGTGGGGAAAACCCTTTCGGGAGAAAAAACCCCACCCTCCAAAAGCAGCTCAATATTTTATTCAGTAATCAAAAACAGATTACAACATACTTCCAGAGTAAGCTCTTCGCAGGAGTACCACTAATCAGAGATTCAGAGGCAACTCAACAGCCATAAGACTCTTACACACAACCTCTATCTCTCACACCTCATAAATAGGAGATACAATACAAGAAACCGTCAAACGGTATTACAAAACCATGGGCTAAAACCACCCAATAAGGTGTAGCCAACCTTATCTCCCTTCTAGATTCCCTATGACATGTTAAAGCACACATCAACACATGTCGCTCCCTTTTACCGCTCATTTATGTATCCGATACAAATTATTTTTCCTATTTTAGGAGTACAAACTTCCGGAGGCCATAACTTGAGAACCGGGTGTCCGATTGACGAACCGTTTGAAGCGTCGGAAAGCTCGCGAAGTGCTCTATCACCTCGTAATAGCTTCGCCAGTTACAACCACTTTTCAGGGCGTTTCAGAGCCTCTAAAGTCCCCAAAATTAAGTTTAAATATTTTATTGCACCCCTCCAAGATGAAAACTTTAATATCTTCAAAACTAGCTGTGACCTTGCGACGAAACTTTACCGGAATGCTTATCTAGCCAACCAGAAGCTTCAGGGAGAGTTTCGCACCATTTCGTGCTCAAATGAAAACTTACTATAAATAGTAACCTCACATAAATGCAAGGTTGAGACACCATTTTTCCCAACACAAAGAATTTGAGATGTCATTAATCTATGAAATAAAGTATTTTATAGGTTTACAGATACTACAAATGAAAAATGAGATTTTCATTACTCAATCCAAGTATATAAAGGAAATCCTGAAGAAATTTGGAATGGAGGATTCTAAACCTGTAAGTACTGCTATGACTACCAACTGTAAACTATCAAATAATGATGAATCTGCATTTGTTGATGAGACACTTTACTAATCTATGATTGGAAAGTTGCAATATGTGGTTCACAACAGACCGGATATAGCACATGCAGTAGGTATAGTTGCAAGATTTTCTGCAGATCCCAAGGAAGCACATATGACAACAATCAAGAGAATTTTCAGATACCTGAAAGGCACTAAAGATTATGGCTTAGCATATCAAAAAGGGAATGTTTTTGACCTAAAAGTCTATATTGATGCTGGCTGGGTAGTAAAAATTGATGATAGGAAAAGCACAAGCGGTGGAGCTTTCTTCTTGGTAGATAGACTAGTAAGTTGGCTTAGCAAGAAACAAGGATGCATTTCACAGTCAATAGTTGAAGTTGAATATGTTGCTGCAGCATTGAATTGTACCAACATAGCATGAATCAAACAACTGTTGGAAGGTATGAATGAGAAAGTTACTGAACCAGTAACTATATTCTATGATAATACTAGTGCCATTAACATTTCAAAGAATCTAGTAATGCACTCTAAGACAAAGCATATCTCTATAAAGTATCATTATCTCAGAGAAGAAGTTCAAGAGAAGAAAGTTGTGCTGGAATATATCAGTTCAAAGGAACAAATAGCATATATTTTCACAAAGCCACTAACAAGGGACACTTTTGAGTACCTCAGAAGTCAGTTAGGGGTCCTACCCCTATCTAGTACTCACTGTCAGAGTTCGATGAAAGCATCAATTCTTTGAATCTAAAGAATAACTATCTATGAAGTTGATGCTGCTTTACACTTTAGGAGGTTGCCTAAAGTTGTACAATAAAAAGTGATTGAAGACAAAGATGCTCTAACCGTGAATGAGACTGCAAGGATATTACCTCACAAAGGAAGAAATCATGAATTAGTTTTTCTTCTTTTTGGCATTGTTGTCAAAGGGGGAGAAGACTAAATAGAGAGACTAATGACAGGAGAAGACTTCAGAAGAAATCTACACAGTTGGAGAAGTTGTCACAACAATTAGAATCCAAATCAATTGAATCAAATTAAGTTGGTTTTGCCATCAATGCCAAAGGGGGAGATTGTTGGCATTACAACAGAAAAGGAGATTGTTGGCATTTCAATAAGGATATTGAGAAGGTTTTTGGAGATCATTGATATAAATGAAGAAGGATGATTACTATCTTAATAATATTATTTTGTCATTGATGTCAAGCAACTAATTTTCTGACTCAGAATGATGTTGCCATATCTTAAGAAGTATGTTTTGATGAAAATTAAGAGGTCGGTAAGTGACTCAAAAAGAATGTGATAATGAAGGGGAATAATAAGTTATTGAATGGGCAACTATTACCGAGTTAGACAATGATGAGATCATGTTGTTTTGATTGTTTTGATATCCTACATATGATGTTTAATACTGTACTATATCACCGAGCAAAGAACCTAGTCGGTAAACCCTAAGGTTATCGATATCGGTTAAAGAAGGCAAAATGTCTACAGAGTGAAGTTCAGTATTTACCGAGTAACAACCGAGTTATAATAGATTGCATTGGATGGATAAAAGCATTATTTAATAAAGGATGTTGATGAGCTGAAGATGAATAAATGATTGGTATGCCGCGCATGAAGTATGTTGAGGATTGACGACATGGAAAATCAAAAAGGAAGATCTACAACACAGATTGAACCGCAATAACCTAGCACAAGTTCCAAGGAAGGAATGCAAGTTCCAAGGTAAGGTAAAACATTTTTCAAATCAAAGGATACATTGAACCTGGTCAAGTTTGAAGATCTGATGGCTAAGATTGATCATGGGAAATGTGATCAAAGAGATTTAGCGGTTAGAGATTGTTTATAAATAAGGAATTGTTGATGAACAATGTATGCGGGCAAATGTATGCACAATGATGTTGCGGTAATGTTTACTGAGCACAGAAGCTTGAAGATCTGATTGAAGAACAGATTGAGAAGCCCAACAAGCCCAACAAGGGACAAGATAAGTTGTATGACAAGATTGTTTTGAGCAAATAGAATCTGCTTTAGCATTTCAGATGTGAAGTTGCAAATATATTTTATTACTGTTGTTTATTTTGTAAGTGACAGAAAATATCTTAACCGAGTGGACTTAATAGTCTTATTTGTAAACCCTCTAGCAAGGTAACATTCTAAATGAGTGTTTGAAATCCTTTAACAAGGTCACTTCTAACAAAGTGCAAGACTCTAACAAGTCTAAGGGAAATCCCTTAATCGGGTCACATCTAGCAATGTGTTTGTAATCTTTAACAGGATTTTCTTTTAACCGAGCATACTCTAGAAGGGTATATTTCTTAGTGGGTCCAAAATCCCACAGTGATTTTTCCCTATTTGGGTTTCCACGTTAAATCTAGTGTTATATGTGTTATGATGTTTAAGTGTATCTGTTTATAAGTATTGAATGATTTACAGTCTTAGTTGCATATCAGTAAAGGCTACCGAGGTAGAATCTATTGAATATATTGAAGATTAAGTTATTATGATTCACCCCCCCTCTCATCTCAACTAACAGAGCAGACTTCTAAAGAGTTCAAAAATAGCTTGTGGGTATTCATCCCCACCGTAGTTTTTCCCAGTTGGGTTTCCACTTGAAAAATACGTGTGTCATGTGTGATGCCTCTTTCATGTGATGTTTTGTTATTTCTTGTTTAGTGGTAAATCATTGTATCTCTGATAATATATTATTTGTTTAGACATAAGGACAAAGTGGAAATGAGGGAGTAGGTTGTATGGAAAGCTAAGAAGATTGACCGGTTCATGTTTTTCATAGTTGCACTATGTTTAACCGGTAGTAATCTGGTTTGGACCGGTGTTAGGGATTGCCAATAGTTTACAGTCTGCAATCAAACCAGTTCAGAAAAAGAATTTGTGCCTGTACTGATTCACCCCCCCCTCTTAGTACCGGTTTGGTACTCACTGTTCATCATTGAGTTATCAATTGGTATCAGAGCACCCTCCAGGTCCTCTATGTTGTAAGCTTAACTGCTTGAGGGAAAGATCCTATTGTAATGATGAAGAGCGAAGGTCCAAAGTTTAACAGAGATAATTTTAAAATATGGAAAGACAGAATGAAGATATACATCAGAAGCATGGGTGCTCAACATTGGAGCTATGTTGAAAATGCCTATGCTATTCCTACCAGTATTCTCACCGATGATGAAAAGAGAGAGATCCAGGAGAATGGGCATGTCATGGAAGCCCTAATCAGCAACTTATTTGACATTGAGTTTATCGATGTCCAGGATAAAGAAAATCCCAAAGAAGTATGGGATACTCTTGAGAATATCTATGGCAGTGATGAGCATGTAAAACAAGCTAAGGAAGAAAGCCTTAGAGGGAAGTTTGAATACATGCAGATGGTTGAAGGTGAGACCATTCAATAATATGGAATAAGAATCAAGACTATTGTTGGATACATCAAGAGTGCAGGAGGGAAAATGGAATATTCTACTATTATTAGTAAAGTCCTGAGGTCCTTATTACTGGTCTATGCTATAAGGGTTGCTGCTATTCAGGAGTTGAGATCAATAGACAACACTAAGGTATCCCTAGACTCCATCATTACAAAATTAACAGCCTATGAGCTAAATAGTTTTTATGGCAGTGTTTAGAAGACTGAATCAGCTTTTAGAGCATCTGCTACACCATCCAGAAAAGGAAAAGAAGCAAGCACCAATGGTGAACCAAGACAGAGCAGAGAAATGGATGATGAGGAGATTCTGATGGAATTTGAAGCTCTTCTTGCCGAGAGACTTCCTAAGGGAACTAACAAATATGAAGGTAAGCTTCCTTTGAAATGCTTCTCTTTTAACCAGATAGGACACATCACTATAAACTATCCTAATGGTGACAACAAGGACAAACCGGAAAGGTTCAAGAAATTCAAAGGAGGAAATCAGAGAAATTGTTTTGTAGCAGTTGATGAAGGTGTCACAGATGAGGAATTAGAAGATGAAGAAAATGAAGATATTGTGTTTGTTGCAGTCAAGGAGGATGTGTCAGACAAGAAGGCTCTTGTCTCCTGCTTTGATAATTCCAATGAGTGGATTATTGACAGTGGTTGTTCTCACCATATGACTGGTGACCAGAGCAAGTTTATATCTCTGGAAGAGTATGATGGTTGTGTGGTTCATTTCTCTAATGATGCACCATGTATGGTCAAAGACAGAGGGTCCATCTCTCTAAATGGAAAGAGCAGTGCTGACAATGTGTATTGGGTGGAAGGTCTCAAATACAATCTATTGAGTGTTGCCTAGCTAAATGACAGTGGACTCACTCTGGAATTCAAAAATGGAGTGTGAAAAATCAAAGGAAAGAATGGTGAACTGATGGCCACCGGTATGTAGACCAAAGGTAACTTATTTCAGCTGAATGCAAATATAAGTACATGTCTTATGGCTAAGTTTGATGATAGATGTATATGGCATAGGAGACTTTGCCATATAAAATTTGATAACATAGTAAAGGCCAGTAAGATCAAGGTAGTTAGACGACTACTGATGCTGAGCAAACCAGAAAATCCTTTGTGCAGAGAATGTCAACTGGGGAAAATGTCTTTCTCAACCTTCAAAGGTAAATCTTTCACTACTGACAACTTACTTGATCTTGTGCATATTGATTTGTGTGGTCCTACGAAAACTTGGAGTGTGCAGGGAGATAGGTATTTTATGATTCTTATAGATGATTGCTCAAGAATGATGTGGGTCCCATTCTTGAAGGACAAGTCTGAAGCCTTTAGAAAGTTCAAATATTTCAGAGCACTGGTAGAAAAGGAAAGTGGTAGAAGAATCAAATGCCTTAGAACTGATGAAGGAGGGGAATTCACTTTCGATGAATTCAACAAATATTGTGAAGAAAGTGGCATCAAGAGGCAACTGTCTACCCCCCCAGACTCCATAGTAGAATGACCTAGTAGAGAGAAACAACCGGACTATTGTTGAAGCGGCTAGAACTATGTTGATCCAAGGAAAGGTCGCTCACACCTTTTGGAGAGAAGCGGTGAGCACTATAGTCTACACAATGAACCGGGTACTCATCAAGAAAGGAAAGGATAAGACTCCTTATGAGTACTGGACTGGTAAGACACCTGTGGTAAGCTAGTTTAGAGTATTTGGTAGCAAATGCTATATCAAGAGGAGTGAACATTAGAGAAAGTTCGATGCAAAATGTGATGAAGGACCATATCCGACACATGTTAGATCTGTCTACCTTTGCAACCATTAATTATTAATACATGCATTAAAAGAGAGCAACGGTCTTATTACAAGGCAGCAATCTAGATAGTATTAATAATGAAGACCAATTGCTACGATGGCTATATTTAACAAAGACAATTATATGAAGGGGCGGCGATTGTTATACTTTTGGCCAAGTTTAATCAAAGTAGCTGTCTTTTCTTGCAGTTTCAATATCTTTTTGCCACATTTATCCATAACTTCTGATCTTTCCCTTACTTTCTGGCATTTTTTAAGGATAGAAGATGTCTTAACTGTGCCATCAATGCAGCTCTTAATTCCCTTGGATGCCAAGTAGTTTTCACTGGTACTGTAGACTACTTGCAGAATTTGTTTTGTCATGACCTCTTTTGAATAAACATGTATGCTCTTCTCAATGTGCCCTTTGATTTTCATATAAATTAATCTTAGACTTTCATTTAATTCAAACCATTCACACAACTTTTCACTCCTTTGCATTATTTGCCCCCAAATGTTTTCTTGAATATACTTCATTGTATTTTTCATATTATCTTTCAATCTATCCACCAAAGTTTTTTAATTTTATCATTTGCATTGTGCAGGTCTTCTTTCATTTGTGCATATTTTTTTCTTTCTTCCTCTACTTCCTCTTCCAAATGTTTTTATTTTTCCTTCTCATGATCCAATAGGTCCTATATTTTTCTTATTTTGGTAGCAGCAGACTCATAACTTTTGTATAATTTTTTAAAACTAGCTCTTTCCTCATCAATTTTTTTATTGCTTTTAGCCAGTTTTTATCTCAGGTCCTTCAATTCTGCATCCATCTTTTCCTGCTCTGTAATTTCTACTGCAGAGCTCAAATTTTATCCTTTTCTATAAATCATTGCACTTGTTATATGTTGCTTTCCTCTTTAATTTTTTGTTTGCCAGGTCTACATATAACTTTTCTATTTGTTTCTCTAGTTTATTTTCTCTCTCTCCACCTTTACCAATGAAGTGTAGACCACTTCATTTTTTATTTTTGACACACTAATTTTGTCCACATTATGTACTTTGGAAAAATCCGTTTGGAGGGTGCTAACTTGAAATTTAGAGGGATATATCTGACTGTGTGGTGGATTTTTATCTTTAGTTGGGTGCATAATAACCATGAACTCCACCATATCTTTGTATGGGTCATATGTTGGAAATACCTTGTTCCTTGCAGGTTGTTCATCTAAAACTTCAGTCAAGGCAACCCTATGAAATGCTCTCTCTTTTTTTCTTTATTTGCATTTGTTGTGTGTTCAATTTTTTCATAGTAATCACGAAATTGAAAATCTGGGCTTGCTGAAGCACTTAAATGTTTGAAAGGTGAAATAGGAATAGCAGAGGCTCCAGTTCTACTTATGCATGTGGTTTTATAATGAAAATGACATAATAAAACTCTCACCATAAACCACAAATGAATCCAACACAAAGTCTGGATGCCAAAGCTTTCTTCTTATTTCATCAAGTTTGTAAAATCACAATAGGAACACAAAGTTTCACTTTTTCTCTTGACTTCGATAGAGTTTTTGGCATATAGATTAAATATTCTAGATTTAAATTATAATAAGCAACCTCATATATATAGGAGAGGTGCGATGAGAAAATGGGGAAAAACTATGACTAATTCAAAGAATAGTCCTAATTGACTTTGAACTCATGCATTTCCTTAGTGAAAAAACTAAATTCAAAATGACACTTGAGGTGTCAAAGTCTTATTCAAAAAATGCATCTTCTATGAAAAATACTAAGTGTCACCAGACACTCCATTTTGATCCTACTTCATGAATTCTTCAAATTTTTGTAGAACTGCTTTCATCTATTCCTGATCAGGTCCTTTGGTGTGACTCATGATAACCTTGAGCCGGGTGATAGAATCTTTGAGGCTCATGTATTATTTCTTGTGTTTTTCAGAAGAGAGGCTAGATCATCTAAATTTACTTGGATGTCGATCAATTTATCAATTGAGAATAATGGGAAAGCTCGCTTGTCAACCTCTTCACCAATTAGCACACTGAATTCTTTGAGAATAATATCCTCATGAAGGGGCTTATGGTTCTCATTAAGGAAAGTGCAAGGAAGAGTTGATATCTTCTCAATGATGTCTTTACCTTTATCATTGCATTCTTTATGGGCTTTCCTCAAATGTTTGACAAACACATCAATTATGTTCATTTGTTGTTTCAGTATTTCTCTTTGCTTAATGTACATATCCCTTGAAGGGAGCACTCCATTGTCAACCAGAACATCTAATTGGAAATACTCTAACTTCAACCAAGAGTTGAAGTCCTCACGTGCTTCCAATTCATTTGAAAACAAATGCAAAGTTTTATCAATTTCAATTTTTACCTCCTCCAAGTTTTTCACAAGAGTAAATGTTGAACACATAAGATGAGTTCCTTGACTCAACAATCTATCCATCCATTCACTAACTGTTCTCCCATGAGAATTGACTTGTTCATATTGTTTAACAATTTGTTCATCCATTGAAGAATTGTCTGGTTCAATTACCTCTAATGATTTGGTAATCTTGATCAAGACTTCTGTGAGTTGATCAACCTGTTTTTTCAACTTATCTTTCTTGACTTTCTCTACATTGAATGTTGTCACAAGATGCTAGAAAGAAGTTTGAGCATCCTCAACTATACCTTCATGTGTTTGCTTGCCCAAATCAATTCTATTAATGAATAACCAGTAGACTACTTTATCTAAGTCTGTGTCCAGAGAAGGAATTGCCATTTCCACATACTTGTTCTTTGATTGATCTATTCTCAATATGGACAAAAGTCTTGGCCTTCTTTGTAAAATCGGGCTTAACAGGCACCAATTGGTTGAAATCAAAGTCATCTGGAGAGATGGAGTGTTTCTTTTTTTTAGGATTGTTAGACACTAGCCATGGTGGCAAAGATGTGTCATCATCTACTTTCGTAATCAACACTTGTTCTACCAATTCTTGAGATTGAACACTTGTAACAATGGTAGGTGAATTTGGAGCAATAGAAACTTGAGGGAGAACTTAGGTTTCTTACATGAATTTATCAAAATCTTCCAACATGGAAGAAGTAACCTAAGACAAACTGGGAAGGAAAACAATATCAAGGTTGTCATTAGGTGTATCAAGGGCACATTTACTTGTGGAAGTGTAAAGAATAACATGAATTTTAGGAGCTTGTGAAGAAAATGACATAGTGGAACCTAAAGCAATAGTATCAGTAACTAAGACTGAAGTAGCACCTGTGATATCACACGATGTAGGAGGAACACCTTCTTGTGTCTCTTGGGACTAAGAAGTACTTGGGATTTTAGGTAATCCTTCCTTGTCAAATTCTCCTTCTTCTTGTTCCTGCTCATTTTTAGGTTCATCTTCTTCCTGATGTTCATGTTCATTTTCTTCTTCTTCTCCTTCATCAACTTATTCATGAGGTTGATTCTCTTGCTTACCTTGGCTCTTACCTTTTGCAATAGTAAACTTACATTTTGGACCTTTAGGAGCCATAGAATCCTGCCTGTTCTTCGTGCTTAGTTAAAAATTAGTTCCCACGGGTCCTACGATGTCATCCTCAGATCTGGTCTCGAAAGGCTTCAACTGAACACCATGCAGATTCAGCCACACATTAGTATAGCAAGGACATTTTGGAATTTGGCCCTTATTGAAGTATTCTCCTTTTGGGACCATTAAAGAAGAGGCAAAGGTGATCCAACAACTTTGTCCTTTTTATACATAGGATCTAGTATGTCTCCATCCTCTTCAAGATCCTCAGGAACATCAACAAGATCAAAATTCTCAATGTGTTCTACTATCAGACAATAGTAATCAAGTCTTTGGATGTCCTCTTCAGTTTTGCAATCAATCCACACATATTCAATTTGGTGGATGTGAGTGTAACTCTTTTGTTCTTCATGCCCTTGTAATCAAAATATTATTTGGCCTTGAAGAATCTCATTTTTAATCTCCTCATCTCCTCCTCCATGACATGGCCCTTGTAGATGGAGTTGATGAAATATCTCCCTATGGTGATAGAGAACTTGAGACCCGTCTTATGAGCTCCATATTGACACTCATGGATTGATATCATTTGGTGAACCATCTCCATAAGAATAATCTTATCTGATGGATACCTTGAAAGCATGAAGGGTTCTCAATCAAAGCATCCAATCCTAATATATCTAAATATGGGGAATTGTAAGAAAATACAACTATATTCACTCACCACCTTCCAAGCCTCATCTAACACTCTCTCATTCTGAATATTTTTATCAAATAAACACATGTAATGAGAAAATAAGGCATCATTAATCCTCATGAAATGGTGCAAACTCTCCTTGAGAGTCAACTGAGTGAAGTACTTGTAAACAGGAACCTGACTCCTATCACCTATCGTAGATAAACCTAGAAAATGCCTCATCGAGGTGACTGCATAGAAAAGATAAGAAGTCATAAAAATTTAAGGTGGTTGGCACCGTAGTCAACTTCTCACACAAAGAATCCACAATCGACTTTCCCCAGAAGATCTCCTTCTTATTTTGTTTGATAATGTGAATGTATTGATACATGCACTTTTGGTAAGTGTTGGAAGTTGGGAGACCTTTCACCTTGCTGAGAAGAGTAATGAGATTATTGACCTCCTCAATGAAATCATTGTGAGGTAGAGTCTCTAGCCACCTTGAAATTGTATGCCTAGGTCTTTTTAACCAATTATCATTCATATTCCTTCTGTACTTATCTGAATTGTTGTCAAAGTAGGCCACTATTGATTGCATATCAATATTGGCATACTTCTCTATGGGTGGACACTTGAAAATTATATCAAATAATTCCTCATCAAGTTTAATTAGGGTCTTCTTTCCATCCGCATCCTTCACTGATCTTGTTGTAGGGTCATACCTATTAATAAGAGCTAACACAAATTCTAGATTCGGTGCTGACATAGGAAAGACCCCCACCAAATGAATTCAACTATTGATGGTGGACTCAATTTTGTTAGATACTAGTGACTCTTTGAATATTTACAAAAATTCGTCATGATCCACATGACCAATCTCCGTATATCTTATATTATCAATATTGGATGATACAGATGGAGGAAAAACTGGATAAATCTCTTTTTTCTTGAACTTCATTGATTTCTTACTAGGCGAGGGCTCTGTCATTTGCAATAAGTACACTACAACATGAAAATTTTATCACCATATTAAGATGATTAGCCTCCATAGGAATCTCATTTGATAAAACAAATGCCATCGATCCACCACAAATTGGCCCAAAACCACCAATTTGTAAGTGTGTGAATTAGGTGCAAATCAGACTTACAAGATATGCACTTAATTAAGTGTAAAATCAACAACAAGTGCATATCAGACTTATAAGCCTGATTTGCACTTGAATATAACAAAAAACCAACTTAGGTGTATATCAAGTTTATATCCTTGATCTACACCTAGGAAAGAAGGGGAAAAACCAAAGGTGCATATTGGGTTTGTATCCTCGATCTGCACTTCCTAAAGGTAAAAAATAATATATGGTATGAATTAGGGTTGTAACCTCAATTTACACCTAAAGGGACCAAAATGGTGTAAGTCAGGGATACAACCCCAACTAACACCTAAAACATGACAATTAAAATAACCAAGTGGTGTTGAGCAGGGTTCCAAACCTAATTGGCAGGGATAACTTTAAGAAACTACCCCCCGAGAAAAAGTGTAAAATCCTGGCGAATCAAACATTATTTTTTGGGGGAAATTTTCATATTGATGGCGATTTTTTTTTCAAAATAGGGAAAAAAATTATTTTGTATTTGCGATTTTTTTCTAGGGTACGAAAATTCCATAAATTTTTGGCGAATAATACCTTGTTCTATGGGGAGAATATATATTGTAGGAGGCAAATATTTTTTGTTTAAAGGAACAAATATATAATTCTATGGGCAAAAATTTTTACTTCGAAGGAAAATTTATTTAAATGTATTGGTGATTTTTATCCATCGCTTGAAAATTATTTAATTTGTTTGGCTAATATTTTGTTATTTATGAAAAATATATATTTTATTGGCGATTTCATGAATTCATTGTCATTAATAGACAAGGTACATCACATCACATCAGTACATCATATTGAGTCTAGACTCTACATGATGTATCAATAAGCGCAGCCTCTTTGACACGTGAAGGGTGACACGTACCTAAAATCCATCAATGATTTTAAACCGTTCAGTGATCTTAGATCAATGGCTAAAGTTTTATTTCGGCCCAATTTTCTGAAGAGAACAAAGTTCACCAGAAAGTGCACGGAATGGAATTGGATTCAATAGACATGTATCAAATGTCACGATCGATAATTTCAATCATTTAATATATGTCTAGTCACTAACTGAAATCTACTCTATCCCCATGACTTCCAATGTGGTACTTGCCAACTTGGTACTAGTTTATAGCTGTTTCCAATTTCGGACACTAGTGCATTTATGGGAAAGATTTGCAAAGATACGAAAGATTTAAAAACATTTAAAGGAATTAATACAATTAGAGAAGTAGTTATTACAATCAAGAGCTTCAACTATTTATATACAATCTCTGCTTCTTTCATCTTTAATTAGCCTTTGCCATTTGGTAGATAAATCGTCAGACCTCACGGTATTTAAATTCTGCCTCTAATTTAGGTCTATAGGCTTAGGTTGTTAAATTTGGTAATCTGATTTCTCAAGATGGACACTCCTATCCGCTTGAGAAACATTTATGCGGAGGACTAGAGGGCCTTTTTGGGCTTTGTTAAAGACCCAACCCTCTAATTAGCCTGCAAGGAGGTTGGGATGTTCACCAATGAGGCTGTGTAGATGGTGCTGGGCAGAGACTTTTTGCGTAATGACAAATAGATATCATGTAAACATGGACATTACATCCCAGTTCTTGACGTCTATTCTGGATCTCAGAGGAGATAAGGTGGATATGTTGATGCTGTTAAGGAAGGTTTTTAAAGAAGACTTCCTTGTAGAAGTAGGGGTGGGGATCCCTTGGGCAAGTGAATTAACCAAACTTCTCCTCCCTTACCAAACAGTGCCAGTGGCCAGGCAACTATTTCTTTTGAACCTGAATGCAGAGTAGTTGATGCGTCACAGGAAATGAGCTCGGATTGACAGGGACTTTCTTTGGAAATGGTTGCTCCTGGATGAATTTCCAAACTACAATTGGCTTGAAGAATTCTCTCAGCTTATGTTGTCTGAACAATTCTACATGGAGGGAGGGCCAGATTCTTAGGGTAGACCATCCACTACCTGTGCCCTAGCCCTGACCCCCCAGTAGTTTTTTTTTTGGGCTATGTCCTTGTAACCTCATAGGCTCAATGGCTCACACATTTTGACTTTAAAGTTTTTGAGGGACTCAAGTCTCAAACATGTAAAAATTGCAAATTTTTGAAACATAAATATTAATGATAATTTTGCAAATTTTAGTTCGTTTCAGTTTACCTCTTATGGATATAAAAATGCTTTCTATTTAATTTTATTAATGATAGTTTTGTAAGGAAGTTAAGTAGCGGAAACAACTTCCTACACTAACCTTGAGAGGAGGGTAATGCAAAACTTTTTCAGATCATTACAACAGTTACAGAAAATAGAAATAGATATAATAGCATTCATACCACAACACAGTGATTTACGTGGGGAAAACCCTTTCGGGAGAAAAACCCCACCCTCCAAAAGCAGCTCAATATTTTATTCAGCAATTAAAAATAGATTGCAACATACTTGCAGAGCAAGCTCTTCGCAGGAGTACCACTAATCAGAGATTCAGAGGCAACTCAATAGCCATAAGACTCTTACACACAACCTCTATCTCACACACCTCATAAATAGGAGATACAATACAAGAAACCGTCAAACGGTATTACAAAACCATGGGCTAAAACCACCCAATAAGGTGTAGCCGACCTTATCTCCCTTCTATGACATGTTAAAGCACACATCAACACGTGTCGCTCCCTTTTTACAGCTCATTTATGTATTCGATACAAATTATTTTTCCTATTTCAGGAGTACAAACTTCCGGAGGCCATAACTTGAGAACCGGGTGTCCGATTGACGAACCGTTTGAAGCGCCGGAAAGCTCGCGAAGTGCTCTATCACCTCGTAACCCGCTTCACCGGTTACGACCACTTTTTAGGGCGTTTCGGAGCCTCTAAAGTCCCCAAATTTAAGTTTAAACATTTTATTGCACCCCTCCAAGATGAAAACTTTAATATCTTCAAAACTAGCTGTGACCTTGCGACGCAACTTTACCGGAATGCTTATCTAGCCAACCAGAAGCTTCAGGGAGAGTTTCACACCATTTCGTGCTCAAATGAAGACTTACTATAAATAGTAACCTCCCATAAATGCAAGGTTGAGACACCATTTTTCCCAACAAATCTCCCACTTGTCGAACACCTTGCATGAGCGGAAGGGAATGTCAACACAATGAATCAATTGCTAGGGGCCATAAGGCCCATAAACTCTGAACACCATCTGAACTTCTCTGTGCTCACAACCTTAGTTAAAGCATCTGCAACATTCATCAAAGTTTCCACCTTAACCAGCTTCACCCTACCATCTTCGACCATATCTCTAACAAAATGATACTGAACATCAATATGTTTGGTCCGGGCATGAAATGTCGGGTTCTTAGCTAGGCTAATTGCACTCTGACTGTCACAGTAAATTGTCACTGTACCTTGTTTTATTCCAATATCTGAACACAGTCTCTTAAGCCAAATGGCCTCTTTACAAGCATGAGTAGCTGCCATATACTCTGCTTCAGTAGTGGATAGAGCAACCATAGCTTGTCGCTTACTCATCCAACTAATTGCACCACCAAACAAAGTAAACACATAAGCACTGGTGGATCTTCTTCTATCAATATCACCTGCCCAATCTGAATCCACATAACCATGGATATCAAGGGAAGTCATGTCTCCAACTGAATTACCATGATAACACAAAGAATACTCTGAAGTACCCTTCAAATATCTGAAGACTCTTTTGACTGCATCCTAATGAACTCTACCAGGATTAGACATATATCTAGAAAGTACTCCCACTGTTTGGGCAATGTCTGGTCTAGTACAAACCATAGCATACATCAAGCTTCCAACCGCACTTTGGTAAGGCACTCTGCTCATGTCTTCCATCTCCAATGGGGATGTAGGACAATCTGAAATAGATAGTTTCATTCCAACTGTAAAAGGAACACTCAATGGTCTACAATTCTGCATGTTGAACCTTTGTAACACTGAATTCACATACTTACTCTGGCCTAGCCATAGCTTTCTGTTCACCCTATCTCTTCTAATTTCCATCCCAAGGATGTGCTTTGCTGCACCAAGATCTTTCATTTCAAATTTAGCAGCGAGCTGAGACTTCAGTTCTGAAATCATACCTTTCCCTTTACCAATGAATAACATATCATCAACATACAATGCAATGAATAAGAAATGATCACCATAAGATTTATAATAAACATAGTGATCTGATTTAGAACGTTCAAATCCCAAACTCAACACATATGTATCAAATTTCTGGTACCACATCCTAGGACTTTATTTGAGGCCATACAAAGATTTCTTCAATTTACAGACCAAATTACTTTTGCCTTTCACCACATAGTGCTCCGGCTGTATCATATAAATATCTTCCTCCAAATCACCATGAAGGAAAGCAGTTTTCACATCCATTTGCTCAACCTCTAAATCATAAGCAGTAGCAATAGAAAGCAAAAATCTAATGGACGTCATTTTTGCAACAGGAGAAAATATCTCACCGTAATCAACACCCTCAACCTGAGAGTAGCCTTTTGCAACCAACCTTGCTTTATACTTCTCAATGCTTCCATCTGAACCAATCTTTTTCTTGAACACCCATTTACAACCAACAGGTTTTCGTCCTTCAGGCAATGGTACAAGATCCCATGTATCATTCTTTTTCAAAGCTGCCATTTCTTCCTCCATAGCAATCTTCCAGGATTCTGCATCATTCATACCTAATGCCTCTTCTACAGATTTTGGTTCATCCACACTAGTATTCAGAGCAAAAATACATCTCCAATCATCAGGTGAATACCTTTCAGGTGGTTGTCTATGTCTTGTAGACCTTCGAACAAGCTGAGTTGGAGGTTCTTCCTCCTCTTCTGAAGATTCAGAGCTAGATGAGCTCTCCTCAAATTCTTGCCTATCTAGGGGTCTCGATTCAACTCTTTCAGGTGTAGAAGGAAGTTGAATCACATCTTCTTTTTTAGTCTGTTCTGGCTGCAATGTAACAAAAGGAGACTTAATTTCTCTAAAAATAACACTTCTACTATGAATTACCTTTTGTGCAACAGGGTCCCAAAGCTTGTATCCTTTCACACCATAACTATACCCAATGAAGATACATTTCACAGCCTTGTTCTCCAACTTTGTTCGCTTCTCCTTTGGCACATGTGCATATGCCTCGCAACCAAAAACTCTAAGATGTCTCAATGAAGGCTTGTGACCTGACCATGCTTCCATAGGCGTTTTATCAACAAGAGCTGATGTAGGAGACCTGTTAATCAGGTAGCAAGCAGTGGCAACAGCTTCAGCCCAAAACTTTTGTTCGAGACCAGCACCACTCAACATACTCCTAGCTTTCTCCATCAGTGTCCTGTTCATTCTTTCTGCAACTCCATTCTGCTGTGGAGAATACGGAGTTGTCTTCTGCCTGTTAATTCCACAGTCTTTACAGAATCTATCAAAATCATTAGAGCAAAACTCACCGCCATTATCAGTTCTCAGACATTTTATTTTCTTTCCAGTCTGCAACTCAACCATTGCTTTAAATTCTTTAAAACGACTAAAAACTTCAAATTTACTCTTTAGAAAATAAACCCATGTCCTTCTACTAAAATCATCAATAAATGAAACATAATATGTGGATTTTCCAATCGAAGAGACATCTACTGGACCAAACACATCAGAATGGATAAGATCCAAAACACCACAAGTTTTATGAGAACTCGAGTAAAACTGAACGCGGTTTTGTTTTCCATAAATGCAATGCTCACAGAAATCAAAGTCAAGGTTACAGTCATTCAAACCTTCAACAAGATTTTTATTTTTCAAGGTCCTTAGACCCTTTTCTCCAATGTGGCCAAGTCTCTGGTGCCATAACATAGTCTTCTCTGCAGGTAACTTTGCTTCAGATGAAAGAGCACCCTTAGGTACCCAAAAACCATTTCCATCTTCTGAAGGTGAAACCTTCAAATCTTCCAGTGAAGTATCCACAGATTTACTTTTTACAGAAGTGCTATTACACTCAACAGTGTATGCTTCAAGCTTATACAAAGTGCCAAACCTGACACCTCTAGCAACTACCATAGCACCCTTAATCATCTTACATCCTGTTTCAGAAAAGACTACCTGCACACCTGCATCTATTAGTTTGCTCACAGATAACAGGTTTCGTTTTAATCCAGGGATATGCAGCACACCATTAATCCTTTTTATTCTACCATCAGAAAACCTGATTCTAACTTTACCTCGACCAACAATGTCTAGAGGTGAATCATCACCCAAGTACACCTTACCTCCATTAAATCCTTCATATTCAGAAAACCAATCTCTATTGGAAGTCATATGAAAAGATGCACATGAGTCAATTAGCCAGGCATCATTACCTGTATGAGTCGCCAAAGCCGCAATAAATGCATCGCCATCTTCCTTGTCGGACTCAGAATCAGAATCAAACCTTTTCTTTTTCTTCTTCTTCTTTTCTTCTTTGCAGTCCTTACGGATGTAACCCGGTTTACTGCAATTCCAGCAAATGACTTTGGACTTTCCAGGAGATTTCGATCTCCCTTTGGATTTGGACTTGTCGCACTTCTCATTCTTCTTGCCTTTCTCCTTAGGTCTTCCACGAACGGTTAGGGCTTCCTTTGAACTGATGGATACCTTCCTTCGCATCTCTTCACCGAGTAGGGCACCCACCACGTCTTCAGATTTCAAAACAACAGAAGTACTACCGATAGCCATAACAAGAGAATCCCACGAATCAGGCAAAGAGCAAAGCAAGATCTGACATTTCTCCTCCTCGTCCATCTTAACACCGACAGATACTAATTGAGCCACCAACATATTGAATGCTTCCAGGTGGTCTGCAATTCGTCCACCCTCTTCCATCTTCAAGGAATACAATTTCTTTCTTAAGAAAATTTGATTTAATAAAGATTTCACTTGATACATCTCACCAAGCTTAGTCCATAGCTTCTTTGCAGAGTTTTCTTCATGGACATTGATTAGAACAGAGTCTGCCAGGCACAGTCTGATTAGACCCTTGGCTTTTCGGTCCATAACATCATACTGAGCTGTCGCAGTAGGATCTGAGGGCCTTTGGACATTCGCATCAACAGCATCCCAAAGATCTCGATCTATTAGCAGATCTTCCATCTTCAGCTTCCACATCTCAAAATTACTTCCATTAAATTTCTCCACCTCTATTCTCCCTGACGAACTCGCCATCTGAATATTCCTACAACAAGATCAAAAAGTGTCTTCTGCACAAGCTCCCACTCAAATCTGGATTAGTTCAAAAAACCCAACTGCCCACAATTGAAACCAAAGGTGATCAGGCTCTGATACCACTTGTAAGGAAGTTAAGTAGCGGAAACAACTTCCTACACTAACCTTGAGAGGAGGGTAATGCAAAACTTTTTCAGATCATTACAACAGTTACAGAAAATAGAAATAGATATAATAGCATTCATACCACAACACAGTGATTTACGTGGGGAAAACCTTTTCGGGAGAAAAACCCCACCCTCCAAAAGCAGCTCAATATTTTATTCAGCAATCAAAAATAGATTGCAACATACTTGCAGAGCAAGCTCTTCGTAGGAGTACCACTAATCAGAGATTCAGAGGCAACTCAATAGCCATAAGACTCTTACACACAACCTCTATCTCACACACCTCATAAATAGGAGATACAATACAAGAAACCGTCAAACGGTATTACAAAACCATGGGCTAAAACCACCCAATAAGGTGTAGCCGACCTTATCTCCCTTCTATGACATGTTAAAGCACACATCAACACGTGTCGCTCCCTTTTTACAGCTCATTTATGTATTCGATACAAATTATTTTTCCTATTTCAGGAGTACAAACTTTCGGAGGCCATAACTTGAGAACCGGGTGTCCGATTGACGAACCGTTTGAAGCGCCGGAAAGCTCGCGAAGTGCTCTATCACCTCGTAACCCGCTTCGCTGGTTACGGCCACTTTTCAGGGCGTTTTGGAGCCTCTAAAGTCCCCAAATTTAAGTTTAAACATTTTATTGCACCCCTCCAAGACGAAAACTTTAATATCTTCAAAACTAGCTATGACCTTGCGACGCAACTTTACCGGAATGCTTATCTAGCCAACCAGAAGCTTCAGGGAGAGTTTCGCACCATTTCGTGCTCAAATGAAGACTTACTATAAATAGTAACCTCCCATAAATGCAAGGTTGAGACACCATTTTTTCCAACAAGTTTTGCAAATGCTTTTTGTCTATTAGCTACGTTATTTCAATATTTTGTTAAACAATGTAAATAAAATTAATACTGTGATCTTTTTTATGTAATGCTTCTCTCTCTCTCTCTATATATATATATATATATATATAAAATCCAGTTCATTCCATTAATTATTTGTACATTGATTATGGTTGATAACTTGATTATAATTTTATAAATATATAAAAAAAGATGTTTATCTCGCGAAAAACAAGTGAATTAAAAGTCCAACTTACTTGTGTGAGAGTTGAGAAATACAACACCACAGGAGCCCAAAAGATCTCTGCAAGCTGAAATAAACTTGTTACAAGGAGAAGCAAGGAAGCAACAAAGGAAAAACAAATACACATAAAATATGCTAAAAAATATGAGAGCTCAGTATTCACAAAATGTGTAATGTGATAATCAATGATACAAAGAAAATAATTAACCTCTAATAGGTCAAGAAACCCTAAAAGGGAAAACCCTAGGCTTGCACATAATAATTAATAAAAAAAATAATTATTATGCACCTAAAGTTAGCTTAAGTGTAAAAGAGATAAAGGGAACTTAAATAATTAAACAAATGTTGTTTAATTAATCAAGTAAAGACTCGATTACTCTAACACCCCCCTTAAGCTAGACTTAGGGAGAAGCTAAAACCTAGAATAGCTACTGAAAGCAGGAAAGATGTGTCCTGACAATAAGGCTTGATTAGGTACCGAAATACAACCAAATCTCTATGAATTGGAGAAATAGAGAAAACCACATGGGAAAAAAACTCTACTCCAAATAGAGATGGAAAAGCAAGAACACAACTAAAGCAAGAAATAGCTGCAAACACTATCGAAGAGTAACTGCTGATCCGAAGAACCTCCACTAAAATAGAACATGACCAGGTAGAGAAGACTGTAATCTGTATGAGTGCCCTCAAATGACACTACTCGAATCAGATGGTAAACAAAGGCAAACAACTGAACTCAAAGATACATATGGCATGAGAAACCAAAGCCTGAAGAGCTGATCAATCGAACTAAAGAAGCATTAAAACCACCAGGACAAACCTCCCCATAATGCTGAAAAGGGAGAGAGATAGGTACACTGAAAATAACAGCCAATAAGAATAACATGACAAAGAACCAGGAACAACGAAGGTGCAGAGAAAGTACATAGTGTCATGGAAGGAACACTCACTTGACACACATCATGAGGTGAATGTCATGGAAGGAACACTCACTGGACAAAGGCAGATGGCAAACAAAAGGCAAACATCAACCCCCCTGTGGCACTTTATAAGTAGTGCATGTACAATAAGGCACAAAATGTGCAAGATCCCAAGTAAACAATGCATGATGACACTTAATCTCAGTGCGTTTGCATAAATAAAATGCTACAATGATAAGAAGACTAGAAAAGGAAAGAATAGTCGAAACCAAGACATTCGATTCATAGAAAGAGATCCCAGGACCTAAAACAACCAAGATATTTACTAGAGTGTTGAAAAGCAAACAAAATGAAGAAAATATTCGTAGAGTAGAAGATAGAAAGAAAAATCATATGGCTGGAAAGTACACAAAACAAACTTTCCAACAATATAAAGTTTTTGAAAAATGGAGTTTGGATGCTCATTCTATGGCCCCGAAAGTGCAAAAAAGAGACCCCACTTTGACTAGAAAAAAGTACATTCAAATAGAAAAATTAGAAAAAAAATCCAACACCACGAGGTCCGGCTCGAAACTAGCTTTTCGACGCCTATTCATTTAAAAAAAAAGACAAAAAAAAGACTTTGTTTGCCCAAGTTATGACAAAAAACCAACCCCTCCTAAAAGAGGCAAGAGAGAGGTGCAACAGTGGCAAGACTAGGTAGAGGTGGCCCATGGGCGGTGCTCCCGTGGCGGAGCGGTGGCCGGCAGGTGGGAGGAGGCCGACGATTCGGGGGCCGACAACGGCAGGGAGAGGCCGACGGCGGAGGGAAGAGTAGGGTTTCCAGCGGGCATGGGTGGTGGGGGCTGGCGAGGGCCAAAGGGGGCCGGCGGGGGCCCTGCTCTGACTACGGTAGCTAGGGGGCCCCACAGTACCCTGCGTACCATGGGGAAACCCCAAAAAAACTTTGGTTTTTGAGTTTTAAAAAAAAAACTTTTGCCATTTTTTGTGATTTTTAAATTTTTTCTGTTCAAAAAAATCATTCAGCTTGCAAGCCATAAAAAGGCACTTTTTAAAAAAAAATTTCTCGAACTGCATGCTAGGGCCATACGACCTGGTACTGAAGAAAAAATACCCCCAGAGGCTCAGGAGTAAAAAATGGTCAAGTTTAATATGACCATAGGGGTTTTTGGGCCTTCTGAGCACGATGGTGAAGTCTGTTTAGGCCCAAAGTGCTAAAAAAAGCCTATCCCTAGGTGCACAAAAAAACTTCTGAAACCTCAAATCTGCTTCCAATGTAAAATACTCAAAACAAGAACAGGTAGTTGCAGATCTGAAGCTCTGATACCATGTGAGAGTCTCTGGGGGTATTTTTTTCTTCAGTACTAGGCCGTACAACCCTGACATGCAATTTTAGAAAAAAATTTCAAAAAAAAATTCAACTCTACAGCTCCCAAAGATCACTTACATGCAAACTTGTCATAGAAGGAGAGAAGCAAAAAAGCTATGGAGGCCAAAATTTAGAGATCCAGAAAAGAGTAGTCATATTGATTGTGCAACAAGAATGTAATTCAATAATTACAGTTGTTATGAAAATACGAAGAGAGAATCCTTATAAGATGATACTCGAAACCTTAAAGAATTATAAGATTCCTAAGTTTAGCTTAAGGATATACTATAATAGACTAATAATTAAATAAATAATTATTAGTTAATAAAAGATAACTCCAACACCCCTCCTTAAGATGAACTTAGGGAGTAGCTAAAAAACAACTAAAGACTAAAAAAGCATGTAAAAAATGCATGAAAGCAACAAGGGGTCATGGCAACTAGGCCTAATGAGGTACCCAAGTACAAAAAAATCTCTATAAAGTGGAGAAAAATGAGAAAACCCTATGGGAACAAAAATCCTCTCCAAGAAGAGATGAAAGCTCAAGTGAAGGACTAAGAAGCCTCCAAACAAGAGTGTTCTAGAAGATAGGAACAAAAAAAAGATCATGAAAAACACCACTGAAACATGAAATAGCTGGAAACAGTGTCAAAGAGTAACTGCTGATCTAAAGACCCTCCACTGAAATAGAACATGACTAGGTAGAGAAGACTGTAATATGCATGAGTACCCTCAAATGACACTACTCGAATTAGATGGCAAACAAAGGCAAACAACTGAACTTGAAGATATAGATGACATAAAACACCAAAGTCTGAAGAGTTGATTAATCGAACCAAGGAAGCATTAGAACAATAGGATAAACCTCCCCATAATACTAAAAAGGGAGAGGGATAGGTACACTAAAAATAACGGCCAACAAGAACTGCATGACGAAGAACCAAGAACATTGAAGGTGTAAAAAAGTACATTGTGTCATGGAAGGAACACTCACTTGACAAAGGTAGATAACAAACAAAAGGAAACCATCAACTCCCCCATGACACTTTATATGTAGTGCATGTACAATAAAGACACAATATGTGCAAGATCCCAAGTATACAATGCATGATGGCACTTTATCTCAGTGCGTTTGCATAAATAAAATACTACAATGATCAGAAGAGTGCAAAAATGAACCTCTAACTTTGACAGAAAAAAAAAACCATCAAAAAAGAAAAATAAAAAATTTAAACCTCCAGATCTGAATAGAGCTCGGAAAGAGCTTTCCAATGATATAAAGTTTTTGAAAAAGCACCTCCGTATGACCAAGTTATGGCCAAAAGAAAAAAACCCCTCTTGTAGGGCATAAAGAGGGTAATTTTTTTTTGTTTTTTAAATAATAGTTTTTTTTTTTGGATGAAAAAATTTCTGACGCATTTGCAAGTACAACCGTATGGATTCCATGCCTCGAAAAAATATGCCAATAAAAAAATCATGTCCCAGATGCCACTGTCACTGAAAATAGGCAAATTATATATCAAAATTCATGGAATCAACCTTCTGAATCCATTTGTGAGGTTCTTTTGGCACCAAAATGTACCAAAAAATTAGCTACCCCCAGAAATGAAAAAACAACAACTGTACAAACCCCTGAATACACAGATCTGAAGAACAAGGCCCAAAATCTCTCATGAAGAGAACAGGGGCATGTAGATTTGGAGCTGTGATACCATGTGAGAGTTGAGAAACAACACCATAGGAGCCTAAAAGATCGCTGCAAATTGAAATAAACCTGTTACAAGGAGAAGCAAGTAAGCAACAAAGGAAAAACAAATACACAAAAAATATGCTCAAAAAGATGAGAGCTCAATATTCACAAAATGTGTAATGTGATAATCAATAATATAAAGAAAAGAATTAACCTCTAATAGGTCAAGAAACCCCAAAAGGAAAAACCCTAGGCTTGCACATAATAATTAATAAAAAAATTAATTATTATGCACCTAAAGTTAGCTTAAGTGTAAAAGAGATAAAGGGAACTTAAATAATTAAAAAAATGTTGTTTAATTAATCAAGTAAAGATCGGATTACTCTAACAACTTGTTTGTTGAAGTTTTGAATTAGTGCATGCGTGGGTTGGTACTGGGTACATGCTTTGATTTATAGTTAAGATTTTGTCATTATGAAGAAATTTGAGACATTTATGAAGGGTAGATGGGATCGCTTTCATGGGAGAAAACGAAGGATGTCCCAACTTCACACAAAATTGATCTGATGTAGGAATGATATCAAAAATGACATCTAAGCACTTAGTACCAACCTTAATGGGAAGAGTAATAGAACCTATAGTAGGATAAGAGAAACCTTCAAAGATTTTAACCACTAAATCAAATTTATCATATGTTACTTCATGCAATTGTAAAGTATAAAGATATGATTAAGTTATTACATTCACCATACATGTTGGATCAATCATCAATGAGAACCCCTCGTGAGAGTATGTCTTTGATCTTTGCAGTGATATATAGACTTATAGTGGGCCATAAGGTGTTTCAATAGTCTCACTAGGATCAAATGTAATGCATATTGCATAGGTCCTTAGGAGGTGCAGGTTTATCAATAAGATTCACCACATTATTAGACTCAAGGCCAAGGTCATTAGAATAAAATTCAAGATTCTAGACTCAATTAGATCAACACCTTGGGGTGGATTTTTCATAGAGGCTATAAACTTTGTTGTAAATACAATCAAATAATTTTTTTATAGTCTTTATTTGTTTATTAAATTAATTTAAACTAAATTAAATTAAAATTATATTAAATTAAAATTTATATTAAACTAAATTTATGTTGAACTTATATATATATATATATATATATATATATATATATATATATATATATATATATATATATATATATATATATATATATATTTAGTCTTTATTTATTTATTAAATTAAATTAAATTAAATTAAAATTTATATTACACTAAATTTATGTTGAACTTTTATATATATTTTTAAACTATCTTTTAAAATTATATATCGTAAACATATTTTTAAAGAATTTTGTTAAACTTTAAATTTATATTTTAGATTTAATAGTGAATGTTTTCTTTTTTATATTAAACTTTTACCTTTCAAATTGTATATCAAAATTTATATTTTTATCTAGTTATTTTTTTATTCTAGAATCTAAGTTTCATGTTCTATACTATTTTTGTATTTCATATTTTTACAAATAATATTAACATTATATTTAATAGTTATCTCAAACTATTGCACATATTTAAATGTCTCTTATTATGGGACCCACGACAACTGACAACAGGTACCATCGTCCGTTGGATGAGCATAGATCAACAACTTAGGGTGGATTTTGGCCTAAATGTGGGAAGTGAACACATTTGTGAGAACTTCACTCGGAATTGAATGTTTTATATTTAATTAAATATAATTAAGTCTATAAAGCTCTATTTCGGGCGAAAGTTAAAAATGATTAAATAGACTTAAAAATGAGTCCGGAAAAGTGACTCGAGTGTGGTAACGTGCCCGAAAAATGGCAAAAGTCATGGGACCCATGAAAACTGACAACATACACCATCGTCTATTGGATGAGCACATATCAATGGCTTAGGGTGGATTTTGGCCCGAATGTGGGAAGTGAACACATTTGTGAGAACTTTGCCCGGAATTGAATGTTTTACATTTAATTAAATATAATTAAGTCTATAAAGCTCTATTTCGGGCGGAAGTTGAAAATGATTAAATAGATTTAAAAATTAGTCCGAAAAAGTGACTCCAGTGTGGTGATGTCCCCAAAAAATGACAAAAGTCATGGGACACATGACAACTGACAATAGATACCATCATCCATTGGATGAACACAAATCAATGGCTTAGGGTGGATTTTGACCCGAATGTGGGAAGTGAACACATTTGTGAGAACTTCGCTCATAATTGAACGTTTTACATTTAATATCCTCAAAATTTATAGTGAAGTAATGAATGTTTTGTCCTTCGGCGGCGAATAGATATTAATAATAATTAATAAAATTACAACATGATTCTAAATATTTTGCCCTTTAGGTATTACTTTTGTACTTTTCAGTGTTTTCAAAATAAGTGACTCATAAATCATAATCGTATTTCATTTCATGTATAAAACAATAAATTGAGGGAGAATTAGAAATGACTACTAGATTGAGGAATGCAAGTTGGAACAGAGATTGTCTGCGCCAATCTAGTCAAATTGAAATTTCATGTAAAATCTAGAACACCTACATCCCGCCTTTTTTACTTTTTTTAATCTCGTGGTTCAATTTGAGGGTTAGCATTTTCAAGGTTGTATCTAGCATTATTTTGAATTATTAACAATAACAACGATGGGGAAAACGAGAAGCAGTAGTTCAATGGGAGCCAAGTGAAAAAAATGTACCTAACAGAATTGGTTAAAACATTAGGTTTCACTGATGAATACCATGATATTTATGACCCTGCCATCAATGGTGAAAAGTGTATCATAGATATTAAATATGCATTATCTAGTAAGGCGACAGATCCAACCAAGGAAAAAATTACTTTTTTCAACACAATGTTAAAACAAAGAACAAATAAAATCGCATCGTGGGATGCTGGATTGGGAAGCATGGTGTTACTTGAAGTATTCCCTTGCCTTGATTTTATCATGGTTTGCGCCAAAAATTATGATGAAGATAAAAAAATAATCGTCAATAAAAATACAAAAGAGGAAATTCTATCCATAAACGTGGGAGAATTTGTTCGTTTGTTGAACCTAGGGTTTGAAACACAAAACTCAAACATCCAAATTGACCTAGGAAAGCTGATAGATAATTATGAGAGTCTCGATCCAAGTTGCAAAGATTCATTTATCAGAGCTCTAATAATGCGTGGTACTCCATTGGATCAGAATCATAAGCCTCCTTATGATTCTAACATTTATGCTCCATGGGTTGGGGATACTATTTCCTTGCTGACATTTTTCTTGGGATTCGAAAATGATAGGGAAGTGGGTGCTAGCCTTCTTGAGATGATTTTTAATATCCATTGTGTAACTCAGCCAATAAGATATGATTTTGTTGAGCACGTTGTTCAATCCATGCAAAAACAATTACTAATGATAAAAAAGGGGTCCTATAAGACATTTAGGTTCTCATCCTACTTGTGCTATCTCCTTCTATCCAAGTATCATGCAATATTCGAGACCAACAATCTTCAATTTGAGAACTATAAAATTGATGAGAAGACTCAGAACATAACAGAGTGTCCAATATATGAATGAACACCAAAGATAAGGATGCATGATAACAAAAGAACTACAACCATTTTGTAGACTTCTTTTTGGCACCAAAGTATAATGAAATTACAACCACTCCAATGCCTAGATTGCTTGTGTCTTGTAGAGATTGCATTCAACTCGGAAGTCAAATACAATTTTTTGATTAGTTCTTCATGGAAGAATACACCGTGCTAAGGTTTTACATATCAACAGTAAAACCATACAGACTTCCAATACATGTGACAGAGAGGGTATTTGCATTGGAATATGTACGACAGTTGGAGAGTATAGATAGGCACTTCCATGGTCAGCAAAAGAAGAGTATATTTCCTTCCTTGCCTTTCTCATGTGGAGGGTTCACATTTGAGAGAAAAGCATTAAATGTGGCACACAATTTTTTGATAGTTTTTAGCTTTGGTGATGAGGGTCTCTGGCAGTATGATCCAATCAGAGTAGTACAAGCAAGGTTTAAGAAAAATGGGAACTCTTCAATGTTATATCAACATGAAAGTAAACCATTGCTAGAAAAGCTTAGAAACATGGACTCTTGGGATGAGGTCAAAAAAGAGATGGAGAAAATTGCCATCGACAATAACATTTCAACAGAAAAAATGTCATCACAAATTATGACATTGTACACACAGAGGACAACAGAGGAGGGTCAGGGCATCCAAAACAGGAGGTCCTACAATTTCTACCAAAAATATGTTAATCCATCCATCTAACAAATCTATTCCCAAATCAATTCTACAAGAATGTAAGGAAATTTATTAGACTCAAATCAAAATAAATAATTTTTGGACTATAAGGAAGAATCTCGGTGAACCAAAGACCAGTGTAGAATTTGAGTCCATCGATGAGGATGAAGAGTTTAGAAAATTGTGGAATATGGAGCATCCCACAATAGCATATGACATGAGTGAAGATGATGATGAGTATGAGGTTGACCCTACTCCAACAACTACTACAATCCCTAAAATATTGGGTGGAGTCAACGAGTCCATGAAAGAAAAATATAACAAAGGGGTAAACATTGTGGAAAAAATAGGTTTTACATGTGGTGGTGTAGGTCCCAGAGGAGAAGGCATTTGGTATCCACTTGAGGTACAACTTCCATCAAATTCAAAATCAAAAGCTCCCATTAAACCACTCATTGGACTTGATTCTTTAGATTCATCACGGAAAGGTACTACTCATTACCCTCAAGGTCCACCTGCATTTGTTTTAGGTTCAAATCCACAACCACCACCACATCATGGTATTCCCATTGATGGTGAATCAAGTGCCACTGCCACTGGTGGGGAATCTAGGGATAGTATTCTTATTAGTGTTCAGTCAAGTTCCACTACGATTGGTGGGGTTGGCATGGGTACTACTAGTGATACTAGTTGTCTTGGTGTTGGACAAGGGCAATGGCAAAATATCTCTCACAAGAGGCCACTAGTGGTAGATACTCATACTATTCAAAATCCTATATCAAGTGCCACTGACACTACAAATCTATCATTTGTAGCTTTAGATTACACACCTCAAAATATTATAAAAAGTACACATGAAAGTGACAGTGGGACAAGATCAGGAATGGTTGTTGGTAATCCTAGTAATGCATTCCTTAAAACCACATGCATAAGTAGAACTGGAGCCTCTGCTATTCCTATTTCACCTTTCAAACATTTAAGTGCTTCAGCAAGCCCAGATTTTCAATTTCGTGATTACTATGAAAAAATTGAACACACAACAAATGCAAATAAAGAAAAAAATAGAGAGCATTTCATAGGGTTGCCTTGACTGAAGTTTTAGACGAACAACCTGCAAGGAACAAGGTATTTCCAACATATGACCCATACAAAGATATGGTGGAGTTCATGGTTATTATGCACCAAACTAAAGATAAAAATCCACCACACAGTTAGATATATCCCTTTAAATTTCAAGTTAGCACCCTCCAAATAGATTTTTCCAAAGTACATAATGTGGACAAAATTAGTGTGTCAAAAATAAAAAATGAAGTGGTCTACACTTCACTAGTAAAGGTGGAAAGAGAAAAAATAAACTAGAGAAACAAATAGAAATGTTATATGTAGACCTGGCAAACAAAAAATTAAAGAGGAAAGTAACATATAACAAGTGCAATGATTTATAGAAAAGGATAAAAAATTCGGGCTCTGCAGTAGAAATTACAGAGCAGGAAAAGATGGATGCAGAATTGAAGGACCTGAGATAAAAACTGGCTAAAAGCAATAAAAAAATTGATGAGGAAAGAGCTAGTTTTAAAAAATTATACAAAAGTTATGAGTCTGCTGCTACCAAAATAAGAAAAATATAGGACCTATTGGATCATGAGAAGGAAAAAGAAAAACATTTGGAAGAGGAAGTAGAGGAAGAAAGAAAAAAATATGCACAAATGAAAGAAGACTTGCACAATGCAAATGATAAAATTAAAACTTTGGTGGATAGATTGAAAGATAATATGAAAAATACAATGAAGTATATTCAAGAAAACATTTGGGGGCAAATAATGCAAAGGAGTGAGAAGTTGTGTGAATGGTTTGAATTGAATGAAAGTCTGAGATTAATTTATATGAAAATCAAAGGGCACATTGAGAAGAGCATACATGTTTATTCAAAAGAGGTCATGACAAAACAAATTCTGCAAGTAGTCTATAGTACCAGTGACAACTACTTGGCATCCAAGGGAATTAAGAGCTGCATTGATGGCACAGTTAAGACATCTTCTATCCTTAAAAAATGCCAGAAAGTAAGGGAAAGATAAGAAGTTATGGATAAATGTGGCAAAAAGATATTGAAACTGCAAGAAAAGACAACTACTTTGATTAAACTTGGCTTCATGTAGGTTGTTAGGAGGGAATCTGCTTCTAATTTGTGAGGAAAGATCATAGGAATTTCTCTTCACAAAAGTAGTTACAGTCTCAACAATCTTGTCAAAATCTTCCCTTGTATCTCTTGCTAGTTGCTTCTTAGGGCGCTTTCATAGTTCCTCGGGGTCGATCGTGGCATAGAAGTGCATTGGTACCTCAACTCCCCATACATTGGCACATACCTCCCCATTTGCACCGATTTATAAAAAGTTATCAGGATTGTTCAAATCTGTGAGTGTTCGCCACTTAACAAAATTTTCATCAGATATTGTTGGTTGATTTTGATAGAGATTGTCAAGGGTCATGCATGTCATCTTACACAGCGTAGCATATTCTGCAATATATAGAGCTCTTTTTTGGGCAGCCTTCATAATATTCCTCATTTCCTCTAGCATGGGCAGAAGAGCTACTAAAGTTAAGAGTGTCTCTAGATTACTTAACCTTCGAAGAAGGTCAGGAAATTTTGGTTGCTCTGATTCATCGCGAGTTGTGTAAAATAGTCCAATAAAGGATGGATATTCTGAAAAAACTCGATGCGTTGGACCATCCAAAGAGATCCATCTGGTATCATTATCCTTGAGAAGCTTGTTCCCATCAGTTATTCCATCAGCAAAGTGTTGAAATTCCATAAATCACTTGGGACTTTGACAGAAGTGTGAGTAGAGCTCTCTGATTAAAATTTCAATTTTTTTACCGAAGCATACTTGCTCACAATTCCAAAAGCTAGATTCATTCTGTGAGCCATGCAGTGAATTGCAGTAATGTACGGTGCAAATGAAGTTTTAATATTTGTACAAAGACCATTCCTATGACCTTGCATTACTGAAGCTCCATCTGCTCCAACACACACCAATTTTTTGGCAATCGTCATGTCATCCATACCTCCATATTCAATTAAACTTCTCTTTACTAGTTGAAATAAATTTTCTACTGTCGCACTCTCCTTCATTTTAGCAATAGATAGTAGATGAGGTTGGCGGGCATGATTTTGTATAGTATAAACATGCATGCATACCCATGAAGTATTGTCTACTACCGTAACTTCGTCTAAAGAAAATGCAATAAAGTTTGACTCTCTTATTTTTTTCTTCACATCTTCTTTTTCAACCTCAGCTTTCCCATTCCCATCCACTGTTTATTGACAAGTGTCTATTAGGATAGTTATGAACTTTCAAAAAGTGTAATAAACCACTAATTGATGGGAAATCTGTCATAGCACACCCTCTGCTCAAAATATAAAAAACAATGCTTAACTGAACAACTTTTCCCAGTTGTTCTATTTGCATTGCTTTTCCAAAACTAGCTTCAATAGAACCTTTAACTTCAACAAGCTTCGTCTGTATTTTATCACGAAAATAATACTCTTCGGCATTCCTCACATGCTTACATTACTCCTTTATTTTCCATTTCATCATTTATTTTTCAACTTCATCTATCATTTGTTTTTCATAAAATTTACCCATATGCTTTTCTATGGTGTCAAATTTTAGCTACAACCTAATTTCCTTGTTATGTTTCCAAGTGCAAATCTTACACCTACATTCTATTGGAGGCTCACCTTCAATTGGATTCTCCACTGGTTCAATGAATGGATACTTTGATGCCCAATTAATTTGAAAATTCCTCACTGACATATCCCACTCCCGATTCTTTTTTGATTGTGGTTCATCCTTTTTTGATATGGCTTTTCTTTTCCCCTTCCGTGCATTATCATCCATGACATTATCACCCAAGTAGATTATACCATTCTGGCTAACTTGGGCATCTACCAGATAATCTTCTTCAAGATCATCTTGATCTAAGATATTAGGTTCACCGCCGTCTTCAACATGTGGTGTAGGTTGCAAATTTTGTACTTTTACTTGTGATGATGTACCTTCCTGATTTTCACTACAATATTTTCCAAAGCCAAAGTATGAAGAAAATGTTCTGCTATTTGTTGGCCTCTCATGGCCTTCCCCAAATTCAGGTTTCCTACCCTTCTTCTTGTTCGACATCTCCAATGAAATAAAGGCTGCCAAAAAAAATCAGTTTGTTGAAGAAGCAATAATAGGCTATAAAGTATAATATATGTTTCATTGGCCCTACGACCTACAATCTAGATGTTTGAGGTTTGAATGTCCCGACTGACCACTTGGCACTAACGGGTCCCCAGTGAATAAAATGAAATCAACAGTGCAAACAAATATAGATAAATTCAGAATAATATTATAACACTTCAAAAATATGATCGCTCACCTTTAGGTCACTAGCAGTCGCCAATGCAGTCAACAAAAATGTTTTTCCTTGGTCTAAAACTTCGCTATTGATCATAATTCAGAGTCTAGAACCCATGAGATTGTGTAGAGATAGATCTGATCTTTGCATGTATTTATACAAATCCTTATATGGATAATTCCACGAGAATTTTATATGGTATACATATGTTTGGTGAATACTGCGTAACTATAACACGACATGTAATTTTCGAGGAGATTATGGGTCATCCAAATAATTGGCAAATACAATATAGTTGTCAAAAGTTGGGGTGAATGGAGACACGCGTTGGAAAAATGCTGGGCGAATTAGGTCCTCCTGGCTAACAAATCTTCATATGCCTGTAGGCGAATTGTGGTCATCTATTAAGGCAACCTTAGAGAGTGTAGGCGAAAAAGTTAAATTTACCGTGCATTCACCATATATTGTATTGGCGAAATCCTCGCATAGAAACATTTAATTACATAAAACATATGGCGATTGGGCTGCGAATTTGATGAAAATTGATAATGTTCTGGTGACATGGCCACCCTCAGTCGGTACAAAATATTCACCATTTCCTAGGTTGCCGACGTGAAAAATTCACCATTGGCGAATATTCGCCACTAAAGTAATATCTGTCGATTGGCACCAAAGTAAAGGAAGGTGTTAAAAAATGGTGGGTGGCAAGTTTGTAACCCCACCACACACCACTAAAGAAAGATTTGGTGTGTGATGGGGTTATATCCCCAGTATGCACAAGGAATGACACTAGCAAAGCAAAAGAAAATAGAGACGATGGGTCTAGATTATGACCCCGATCACCACCACAATCAAAGACTGTGGTGGGAGTCAGGTTATTTGTGTAATGTGGTGAAATGTGTGAATCAGAGGTCAAGAGTAAAACTACCCTTTTCCTCCAAGGAGAGATGAGAGTTTCACTATGAATTTCCCTTCAAACATTTTTCACCTAATTACATTGGAAGAGGAGAGGATAATTCAATAGATTAAACCTTCAAAGAAGAAGATAGAATTATGAGTGAAATGGGAATAATAAGCTAATCCCCTCTTCCTATTTGAAATGGAAAGGAATTGATTGAATTATGTAGTGAAAATGTGACAAGAACTAATTATAACTTGAGATCAAAGTATGGGATGAAGTTGTGCACCTAGATCTAGCAATAATATGTCAAGATGAAGCTACCCTGCGAATTTGAGGAAAAGTTGCTCGGACCGTGGCGGGAATGTATATGGTCCTCTGAAAAATCTGCAAAACGAAAAGGGTTTTTTCTGCCTCTATAAATGGAGCCCAATTCCAAAAGTACAGCTACGCACTTGCAACCTACACATAGAAAAGAGAGGAAAGTGGGTTGGGATTGGGGGTTTGCCTTTAGGTCAAACCCCAGTTTTGAAATTAACCAAGTAATGAAATAAAGTACTTGCAAGTAGATGTAAATGAAATATTGAAATGTAAATCACCTCAAGGGAGGTTGTGATAGAAATGTTGACATAAATGATTGTGTGGAATTGAATGTTGGAATCAATCTCCTCTTCAATGGTTGAATCCTTGACTTGAATGCAACACCTAGCCTTGAAGGGAGACTTGAGAATGCTCAATGTTGGAAATGAATGCTTGAATGCTCTTGAACGCTTGATCACAATTTTATCCAACTTGACCAACTTACCCCTCCCCTTATTTCCCAAATGAGAGGGAAAATGCAACTTAAACACATGTCAATTAGGGTTAATGAGACTAATTTTCATCACAGGCCGACATCGGGGAAGTTTCCTGCTCATTGCACAACGTACAATGCATGCTCTAGGAAAGGTCCTACCCTAGGGAAGGGACAGGGGCACCATGCCCCTATCCTAGGGGGGATAAGGGTGCCATACCCCTATCCTTCCCCTTTCTCCAGGGTAGAGTGCAAACAAGGTGGTGCAGAGGCCAAGGGAGAAGCAAATTCTGAGGGTTGAGCATTCTCTTGTCTTCGATCAGGCTAGATGATTCAATCTCACATGCATGAGGACCCTAATGCAGTAAAAAATTGCTAGGGTCACAATTCTATGACACTACATTTAGCCCCCACTTTAGTGGGAGTATGAGTGTACACCAATATTGCCAGTAAAGTACAAGGAAACAAGATTGAAAGACTTTTACCACATAAAGGAGGCAAGATGTGCCAAGCCCCTAGTGTACTTAGGATCTTACGACTTCGATTGACAAAGTAAAAGGGAAGATCAAGAAGGAAAGAACCATGACTGCAAGTAGAAAAGTTCCCCTTACTATGAGTCATGAAAGAAAGGATACTAAAGATTACAAAACAAAACAAAGTTCACTAAGTAATTCTAAGTATCAAGAAGGAAAATATAAGCAGAGTGTATACCCCCATGTTAAAGTGATCGTGCTTGCCTTATCAGGAGTGATTTCTTTAAGGTAGGATACACCCAAGAGAGAGAGAAGAGGGAGCATTTTATCGCAAGGATTTAGCCCCCAATAGAGGAATAAACCGAAGGATAATAAACACAAAACGTGAGGTAGTTTCGCTTTCCTTGGGGTCAGTATGCTATATGATAACTCATGTATATCATGTATGTATATGCACATATAATAATCATCATTCCCCAAAGAAGGACACTACCTTAGAAGAAAGGGAAGATAGGATGTCTTTTGAGTCAACATGAAAGAGACCAAGAAAAGATCTTAGTGCTTTGCATCGTCCCCAAGTAGACATTTAGGGAACAATAGAAGAACAAGGATACACATAGAAGAATGGTCACAAAAGAGAAATAAAAGAGATAGAGAGAATATCTATAGTGCTAATATTGCTAATATAGCACGACATCTGCCTCCCGATCTTGCTGATCACTATTTCAAGAAGGTGAGTAACACGCTAGAGGAGCGATATCGAGCACAGTAGATGGAGCTATCACAAGATCCAAACAAGGACTATGCTCTTGTTGTATGTCATTTTGTTCGATTCTAGGAGCTAGGATTAGGGTTTGTGAAAATTCAGTTGATAAATGCTTGTCCACATCAACATATTCATACTCACTATTAGAAGCATTAGTAGTTGTATTGCCATTATGAAGAACATTTTCACCCATTTCTTCATCAAAGTTTAGAGAAAGAGGAGCAAGAACATGAATAGGAGTAAAACCATTACATGTTTTGTGAAACTTATGACTTGGAGATGTAGGTTGAACATCTTGCTTAGGAGAAAAGGCAATTATGTCAATTGTTGGACCATGAGGAGATTGAGTATTTTGACGGATAGTTTCATGGGCTCGAACATGATGTCTTCATCGGAGTTCTATCACACAATGATTCCGATGAGTCTTAGTGGAAGGATGAGAAGGAGGAGGAACATTTGAAAAAGTAGGAATGTTTCTCTCCTTGACAGTTGAAGGTTTAGGTTGAGGTCTTTTTGGTTGAACACGAGGAGAAGTAGGCCTCTTCTCTCAATAAGAGGAAGGAGGTGGAATTGCGCTATAGAAGGGAGGAATGGTAGGTATAAGAAGAAGACTAGGTCCATCATGAGGAGGAGGTATAGGTCTAACCTTAGGAGGTATATTGTTGTTCTCCTTAAGAGAAGGTAAATTCATATCCATAGGAATAGGCTGACGATCTTCCTTGGGAGAGAGATTAGTTCTATCCATGATGGGAAGAACCTCATCTTGAAGAATAATAAGAATTTAAATTGTTGGAGATCTAGGTTGACTTAAGGATAAGATCATATAGTTCTTCCATTTTTTATAAGAATGAAAAAGAGCATCGCTCCTTGATGGAAGAGATTTAAATTGTTTAGGCCAAAGGAAATCAATAGGAACACTAGGGATTCTTTTAGATGCACAAAATAAGCTATGGTTCACCATTATGCTTTCTCCATTGTGAGGAAATTTTTATACAATTTTGGATTGGAGAAGCAATAGCCTTCATGGAAGATAGCCTAGGATAGCCCAACTTCACATGAAATTTCTCAGAAGAGAGTATGATAACAAAGTCAACATCCATGGATTTAGTGTGAAATTCAACAAGAAGGATGATAGAACCAATGGTAGGAGAAGAGAAGCCATCAAATAACTTCACAACAACATTAGAAGCATCATATATTGGTTTATGCATTCATAAAGTAAAAAGATACTCTTCAGTTATGATATTAACCATGCAAGAGGGATTAATAAGGGCACCATGACAAGGGATATCCTTAACCTTCGCAACTATGTATAAAGGGACATCGGGTGCTCTAATGGTATCGCTAGGGTCAAATGTAATACAAGGATCCTTAGGCATATCTTGTGTTTCTACCATACTAACCACATTTGGAGCCATAGAGGTGAATTCTTCAGAAGAGAAAGAATTAGGCACAATCTCAATAACGTTAGAGGTATGAGAAGGCAAGGGATCAATGAAAATATTAAGATTTTGATTAGGAGGAGCTATTGATTTATTCCCTTTATCATTCACACCTGCCACAGATATAGTATTTGTCCCGTGTGTGAAGTAGGGTACCTATAGATGCAACACAAACACTCAATAGATCATTACAAGCATGGTTTGCAAATTGAAATCAAATGAAAGATAAACCATGACAAAGTGACCTATCGCCTCTTAAGAGATGAGAGTATGGATTTTCTCTTAGATTTGGATAAACAATCCCAGTGACTTGACTACACCTAGACGAAGGATTTAAAATGATGATGATATGCAAACTAGATGAGATTGATTATGATAGATTGATCCAAGAGTCTAATTAAGCTAATGATATGCATGATTAAGCTATGATGATGATGAAATTAAGCTAGAAAAGAGATTGAGTAAGCTACACGATTCAACAATTATGCTAGAAAATTATCAAATTAAACTAGATCTAAGATGCAATTACCTATAATAACAATTCTCAAATGATGTTCTAGAACAGATATGCCTATAATAACAATGCCTAAATTGATATGAGATGGGATCCTTATTGCTCCAAAATGGGGGATATTTATAGAAATTCCAAGGCCAAAGTTGAGGTGGCAGGAATCGACGGTCCAAATCTGATCTGAAGATATCAAGGGCCAAGATTGAGGAAGTTGGAGAAGAGGTTGGAGGAAGGGACACTTGCCATCTCTGTGGTGACAAGTGTTAAGGAGCCTTTCTCATGAGAGGGAAAGTGTCCAAGGGAGGAGACATGTGGCAAAAGTGCCATGTGTCTCAAAGGGAGAATATCCATGCCATAGGAGGTTAGGATAAGGAGGTTAGCATGTGCAATATAGGATAGGGTTAGTTAAACCCAGGGTTAGGTGGAATTGGTTAGGTTAGGTGGCTAAAAGTTAAGAGCCATGTGGGGAATTTGAATTCAAAAATTCAAATAATAGCAAAAAGGCTAATTAACTTTCAACAACTCATAAATTGATTTGTTTTAATTAATTAGGGGATTAGAAGAAATGAATTTAATGGGGGGATTAATCAATTTATATTAATTAATCAAAGGGGACTATTTAAATGAACTTATTGAATAAATCCTTAGATTTATTGATAAGTAGATGAATGGGGAAATTAATCAAATTGCTTGTGAATTCAATTAATTGAGAAGGGGGATTAATCAAATAACTGTGTATTTAATTAACTATCTTTAGATCATTTTTAGGTGTATACATTTTGCCCCTCTTTGAAGTGATGTGTGACGACGCGTTGGTTCAAAGAAAACTCGATTGATGATGTTGCTGATATTGATTTTGATAGGATGCAGATTTGATCTTGATTTGATGCGGATTTGGTTTCGATATGTTACTGATTTCGATTTTGGGATGATAAATCTTGATATGATGTGGTTTCGATGTTTGAGGTGATAAATTTCGATATGATGCCCCAAATGCTGACTGATAGATATCGGTGCGAGGATGCCCCCTCAGGAGATGAATCAGATTATTTTATTTTTTTGCCATGTTTTTGAATTTTTTTCATGATTTTTTAATTTTGTTTTGATATTTTTGATATTTTTATGATTTTTTAGATTTTTAATGATTGTTCGACTTTTAGAGATTTTTCAGAGTCGATCCAATTCATATCCTAATAAGAAATTTGAAAACGCTGCCCTGCCAAGTTGATTAGTTGAGTAGATGATTAAAAATTAGTGGAATAAAATCCAACTTAAATGCCCCATTGTGAGTTTAAAAAGGTGAATTCCTTTTACCACTCTTCATTTGTGCACTTCAGTTGTTTGAGAAAGTTGCTCTAGAGGAAGGAATAGTGATCCCATACCACTAGCATAGGTTTGAACGAGTTCGATGACATGAGCATCCTTCGGCCTACGGTCTATTGGTACGTACTTTAAGAAAACCCAACTTTATCAAATTGTAGTTGATTTTTGAAAAAATTAGCTATTTGTAGAAAAAATCATTTTTTAGCATTTTCGCCATGTGGGTTTGTAAAAAAATTACATTTTTGACATGGGTTTTTTGAATTACGAAATGGGTTTCTTGGATTTTTTTGATTTTCAAAAACTCGCACCCCTAAAATTTTTTTTTGTTATCACACTTGGTTTCTTTGTAAAATATTTAAATTTTTTTTTTTTTTTTTTAACCTTTGGGAGCAGTGGCGCCACTGGCGCATCTGTAGGCACCACCGACGCGGGGGCTCGGGCCTGACAAATTTTTTTATTTTTTATTTTTTGGGTTTCCTCGATTAGTCGGTTGTCGGTTGATTTTGTGTTTTTCTCAATTGGGTGGTTGATTTTGCGGTTTTCCCGATTGGGTGGTTGATTTTTTATTTGTTCGATTTGTTAGACCAGATTTTTGTGATTTTTGATCATGTTGGCTTGATTTTTTGATTTTGGGGAAAATGATTTGGTTTTTTGATTTTGGAGAAAATGATTTGATTCTTTGATTTTTGTCATTTATTGAATTTTGCGTTTATTAATGTGTGATAAAGGGGTTGGATTGCTGTCGGTTTGATTTGATTTTTGATTTCGATAGGGTAAGATTTGATTAGCTATCTAATTGATAAAATTAGACACTCTTGATTGATGAAATTTGATGATCAATTTTGATTATCTTGATGTATGCGTGAGATGAGATAGGATTGATAATGACCTCATGATAGATGAGCGTCATTTATAGGGGCCCAACGAGAGTTGATAAAAATCTCAATTGAGCAAGATAGACTGATAGATAGATTGATTTGATAGATAGATAAATCAAGAGACTGATATGATGTGATGATTTGATTGCAGGAGGACTTTAGTGTCCTCTAATCTTGGGAGCATTTCCTGAAGACATGGATGCTGATACCTCACCTTAGCTAGGTGGAGTGAGACCACATTGATATGTGTGGTTTATCTTCCCTTATCAACATGCCTTGACCCTTGATTAACCAAGGATTATTGACAACCTTAGCTGAGCATTGGCATAGCGAGCACAACACTTTTCACTTACCGACGGGCGAGATGATGGTGACACTTGAGGATGTATATCAAATACTACTCATCCCTATGATGGGCGAGCTAGTGTATTGCGATCTCAATGAGCAGGGTGGGACAAATGCACTTTGCCGAGTGTTAGAGGATGATGAGATAGGTGGATATGATATTTCATGGCAGGAGATGGTAGAGCTAGCTTATGCCACATTACCCATTGTTCTTGCCGGATTCATTGGAGGTTTACTTTGTCCTAATCACAAGTCAAAGGGATTATCTATTGGATGGGGTCATCTTCTTGAGCAGATGGTGACACAAGGGACCTGATTTGCGTGGGGTCATGCATGCTGGCACACTTGTATCATGACCTGCACTGAGTTGTGTACCGAAGATCGACTGCATTATCAACAGGGGTGACCGTTCTTTAGATATGGGCCTGGGAGCACCTGTTTATCATATGACCATTGGCTGACAGAGATAGAACTGTAGGCAGGACTTATGCTGATGGGTATCCAAGCATCATTGTGCAACAAAAGCTAGGAAAATTGGAGTATTGGTGATGGACACTGGATGATCTGGATACTGTGATATGGAAACCGTACAGGGATTGCTAGATCTGGCCTGAGGATGCAGTGGAGATTTCGTATGTATTTGTGATGTGATACCTGATTGGATTGACACCCTATGTCATCGAGAGATTCCTTTGTATGAGGGTGTTGAGACAATATGGCAGGATATAGAGGATACCACAGGGTACAACTCATTATGCTCGTAGGAGATTGGATGTGGCTACTTGGGGGCCCTCTCTTTCATATGACCATGCATGTGCAGAGTATCAATCATTGGGGCCATTGGATTGAGATTATCTTCTAGGTGTGATGGATATCAGGATGACAAATGAGCATGCCGTATATTATACTGTACACAGGTTTCTGAGGATGACATGTCCAGATGAGCCAGAGCCAGTTTAGACGAGGATGATGAGAGGCTATGACACAGAGCTCCTATATGACCAAGGGATGATGGGGGGAGAGGAGGTGGGGGCGAAGATGATGGCAAAGATGGAGGGGATGACAAAGATGGATATGGAGAAGATACAGGAGATGACGATGGGAAAGATGATGATGGGGGATATGGCCGAGTAGTGGTGGTGGCAGTGGAAAGCACATCGAGAGCCAACAATTCTAGATCAACTAGAGATGTATATACGAATTGGATGACCTAGGTGGTCAGACAAAGGAGATCAGGTCCAGTGGATCAGGGGCATTAGGTCTCAGAGCAGGAGGTTCCCTAGGTTGAGTAGGTACCTACAACAATATCATAGGTTGAGCAGCAATAGGTAGAGGCACCTTGATAGATCTTCATTAGGATGTCATCTCATCAGCAACAGGCTCAGATTATAGACTTACAGGGTTAGGTTCAACATCTAGAGAGTCGACTAGCAGAGAGAGACTCTGAGATGGCCCAGCTAGAGGTTGGGATGGCTTCTCTCATGGTCGAGAGAGATGCCACTAGGGATAGGTGTCGGTAGGCTGAGGCACAAATACAAATATCAGGAGAGTCTAGTTCAGGGAAGACTTCCCTGAAGATGATGCGCTAGGCAATCCGAGAGGCTAGTATTACAGGACCTTATACTATACTGCTGTTCCTGCTGATCAGAGGGCTCCAGGATTTTCACAGTTGAGGAGGAGATCAGGACAAGGTCATTCTGAGAATCGAGGAGTGAGAGGGCCACTTCAGAGAGATCCCTCAGGTGGGGACCTAGGTACAGGGGTATTAGCTGGTGTTACTATACCTACCACATCAAGACAAAGTTCCGTTCTACATCCTAGTGGTCACACTGATATGGGACATTGATCCATTCATGTACACACCTTTTGTGGTGAGATATTAATGATTCCCACGATGTATGTGTGATGTATCTCATATATTTTTGTGATATCATTGTACCTTGGACATTGATCTTTTTGATTATATGATATGCAGTCAATCCTATTCTCTCTATATGACCTATGGGATGATGGATGCATTTTACTTGATATATGATTTCGTTGTGCAGTTACTTTCATGATGTATGCTTTATTTTCTATATGTTTATGGATTCTAGATGATGGATATATGATGATGCAATATTTACATGATGTTATGCAAATGTGAATATGTATGGTGATGCTTATAAGTACTATGTGATGTATGTGCAATGCAATGCTTTCTATGTTTATGATATTTTTATGATTTTCTCATGGATGTTAATATGAGATAGATGCAATGCAATGCAATGCAATGATGTTACTTTATATTATTTGAGAGAATATGAATACACTACAATGATCTAACTAAATGAATGAATGATTGGATGCTTTATATGAATGATGTCTTAGTATGCAATGGTTATACGAGATGAACTAACTTATCATGCAGGATGAATGAATTGGTTATTTTTGTCAGTCTAATGTACTCAATCATGTAATATGAGAGATAACATCATGTTAGTCTTTGGCCTTGGAAAAGATGAGTGTTGTGATCCCATGCAAAATGAAATGCAAATCTACTTTAAAAAGTGTAAATGCAAGATGAAATGCAATGCAGTGATCTTATCGGTCATGTGGTCATTGCTTTGTTTCATCATTGAGCCTTTAAAATGTGGGAAGTGAGTGCAAACATCAATGGTATAATTGAACCATGATGACCTGAGCACTACCTTCTTGGGTTTTGATATTGCAAGTTAACACAAGCATCGAGGTATAATTGAACCAAGATGACCTAAGTGTTGCTTGTGTAAAACAGGTAGTAGTAACCATTTCTATATGCAAGTCTGAAATGCCTCTATGATACTCCGATGATCATGCCCTGAGACAACTTTGCACATATGAATGATTACTTTACATACAACAGACAAAAAAAAAATCATGTTCCTTCCTTGTTCCTTTAGTTAAAGACATCCTAGAATCACTCAGAAATCATGATAGCGAAAAATCAAGATAAAATAATTGAACCAATATTGTCAAAGTGTGAAATTCATTAGTCAAAATATATCATCCATTGATATGCGTTTTTCATGTTTAGATTGATATGTAATAATTGATGGTTGACAATGTGATCTTATGTTCAACATTGTATGTGTCTCAATTTTTTGCTTGACAAGTGTTGCCTAATTGTTGTTTTACCTATTTGAGTAAGCTCAAAATGATGAAATTTTTTGCCCCCAACTAGGTTCAAGATTTTGCCCCCATTCTAGAAACAAACTTTATTATGATATATACATTGATCCAAACCATGAAGATAACTCACTTGGGATGCCTGTGTATGTACAAAGGCTTTATTATGGACATGAATAGCACTGATGGAAATGAATGCAAGCGGAAGGATGCATGGACCAATAGATGGAAGAGTTAGCTGATAGATAGCGCATGTTTGCCAGGTTTTCACCATCTGTTTTTATTGCATTTTTTCTTATATTTGATTTTTTTGTTTGTTTATTTTTTCTCATTTTTGTTGTTTTTGTATTTTTTGCTTTTTCACCATTTTTTGATTTTCTGCTTTTTCATTGTTTTTGGATTTTTTGTTTTTTCGTTGTTTTTGGATTTTCCGCTTTTTCACTGTTTTTGGATTTTCTTCTTTTTCATTGTTTTTGGATTTTCTTTCTTTTTCGCTGTTTTTGGATTTTCTGCTTTTTCAGACATAAAACTTCTTCAGATGCATGCTATTAGTGGGATCTTCAAGCATATCCCCATCCTATGTTGATAGATGATATGCTCCTGACCCAAATACTGCTATGACCACAAATAGACCTAACCAGTTTGGTTCAAACTTCCCTTTCTTTTCTTGATCTTATTGGTTTCATGGATTTTAATTTAGTACTAGTCCTCCAACTTGAAAGACTCGTGGTTTGACCTTGTGATTATAACTTCAACACATTCTTTGCATATATACCTTTAAATGATCAAAGGCATTTTGTCTTTATTCATGGATCAATTCTAACTCTTGTAATATAGATACTCGTTGTTCTTGATCTGGGATAAGGCATTTTAATGATACTCGTAGAGAAGGTATCTCCACTTCTATTGGCAGTATTGCTTCTGATCCATAGACAAGAGATAAAGGTGTGACACCTGTTGGTGTATGGATACTGATATGGTAGGCCCATAGAGCAGGGTTTGATTGAATATGCCAATCTCTGCTAGCATCATTCACTGTCTTTTTGATGATTTTCAAAATAGTTTTGTTTGATGCTTCTACTTTCCCATTCTCTTGTGGATAGTAGGGTGTGGAAAATCTGTGTTGGATCTTGAATTTCTTACATAGCTCTTGTACATCATGATTATTGAAAGGTCACCTATTATAAGTGATAATGGTCATGGGTATTCCATAGCGACAGATGATGTAGTTCAAGATAAATGCAGTAATTTGTTTTCCTATGATATTGATGAGAGGTACTGCCTCAATCCATTTTGTGAAATACTCTGTAGCTACAAGGATGAATTTGTGACCATTGGATGAAGAAGGATTTATCTTTCCTACTACATCAAGACCCCATTAGCAGAAAGGCCAAGATGTTGCCAAAGCATAAAGTTCTTATGTTGGTACATGAATTAAATTTTCATGGATCTGACATTGTTTGCATGTTTTAGCTATCTGAAAAGAATCTCATTCCATAGTTGACCAATAATAGCCCAAGCGTATGAGTTTTTTTGAAAGGGTAAGACCACTTGAATGAGTACAACAAATGTTGTTATGGACTTCATTTAAGGCCTTCTTAGATTCTTCTTGCTTGAGACATCTTAAAAGAGTACCATCCAGACCTCATTTAAAAAGGGTATTCGTGGCAAGAGTATAATGGGAGGATTGGTGAATGAATTTTCTCTTTTGAATTTTTGACAAATCTGGAGGGAGGGTGTTGTCTTTAAGGTATGTATAAGTTTGGCCATAGTGGGAGGAATCATGCCCGACAAGGTGACATAGAGTTTGGGAATCAGGACAATTATGAGTAGGGTAAAACAACTCTTCCACTAGGAATTCATACTGCTCTTGATTTTCCTTTGTTTGAGTAGAGAAGCAAGTGTTGCCATGGCATCTACTTCTTTGTTGTCATTCCTTGGAATTTTCTCAAAAGTTATTTCTACAAAATACTTCTTGAAATCATCGACCATATTTTTATAAGGCATGAGTTTGTCATCCTTTGTTTGGTAATCATCATTAATTTGATTGACAATGAGATGGAGTCTCCAAAGACTTGGAGTTGTGTAATGTTCCATTCTATAGCCATTTTGATACCTGTAACCAAAGCTTCATATTCTGCTATGTTGTTGGTGCATGGAAAGCTTAATTTATATGATTTTGTAATTATATGACCTTGCGGTGTGATGAATAGAATACCTGCTCCTGATCCATGTTGTGTATATGAACCATCAAAATATAATTGCCATGTTTTTGTGGTGACTGTTAGGATATCAGCATCAAGAAATTCAATGAGTAAAGGATGATCATCTTGAAGCAGTGCCTCAGCTAGTTGGTCTGCAATGACTTGCCCCTTGATAGATTTTATGTCTACATACTCAATATCAAACTCACTCAAGATCATGATCCATTTTGCTAATCATCCTGTTAATGTTGCCTTGCTGAGCAAATACTTCAATGGATCGATTTTAGCTATCAACTTGATGGAGTGAGATAGTAGATAGTGTTGTAATTTTTGAGAAAAAAAAACTACCACCAAGCATGCTTTTTCTATTGGGGAATAGTTGATCTTGTATCCCACTGGTGTTTTGCTGATGTAGTAGATGACCCATTCTTTTCCTTCATTATCCTGCTGTGCGAGTAGAACTCCTAATGATACTTCGGTGGTCGATACATAGAGTAACAATGACTTTCCTAGAATTGGCGATATTAGAATGGGTGATTGCATGAGATAGGCCTTGATCTTGTTGAATGCGTCCTCGCATTGATGATCCCAATTGAAATTAATAGTTTTGTGTAAGAGATGAGTAAATGGTTGACATTTATCTACTAGTTGAGCAACAAATCTTCTGATTGACTGGAGTCTTCCCTGGAGTGATTTGAGTTGACTGATATTCTTGGGAGATGCTATTTCCATGATTTCTTTGACCTTAGCTGGATCTACTTTGATACCTCTAGCTGAAACAATGTATCCCAATAGCTTGCCAAAAGTGACACCAAGGACATATTTCTTAGGATTTAGCCGTAGTTTGTACTGTTCTAATCAGGCAAAGCTATTTTCCAGTATCCCAATATGTTCTTCTTTGTTGTATTATTTTTCCAAGATGTCATCCACATAGTCTTCCATGAATGTATGCATCATGTCATGGAATATCGTTGTCACAACTCTCTGATATGTGGCACCTGCGTTGTTTAGTCTAAAAGGTATGACGTTCCAGCAGAAAGTACCCCACGGACAGGTGAAAGCTATCTTTTCTTGATCTTCAGGTGCTATCTTAATCTGATTGTATTTGGAGAAACCATCCATTAGAGAAAATATGGAGTGTCCAATAGTTAAATCTACAATGATGTTAATGTTAGGCAAAGGAAAGTCATCATTTGGACATGCATTATTAAGATCTTTGAAGTCTGTGCATACTCTGATACTTTTGTCTGGTTTGGAAACAGGAACGATGTTTGATACCCATTGAGGATATGCTACAGGTCTGATGAATCCTACATCCAGTAATTTCTTTAGTTCTGCTTTGACTAGGAGAGTGATATGTGGATACATCTTCCTTAATTTCTGTTTAACTGGTTTGGCTACTAGACTGACATTTAAGTGATGCATAATAAGCTCTCGATCCAACCTTAGCATGCCTGCATATGATCAGATGAAATTAATTTTCTGTCGTTTGAAAAATTCCATATATTGCTGCATTTCTTGTTCTAACAAAGAAGTGGTTGGATGTAGAATCTTTGGTTGCTTTGTTGTCCCAATGTTAATTGCCTCTGTTTCTTCAATCAAAATTGATGACCTTTCTTGATAGTACTCAGGTAAATTGTCAAATCTCCCATCTTCCAACACCTCGAGGAGGTTTTCATCGTTAGATGCGACCTTTTTAAAAATTTTTTCTTGATCTAATGTTGCCAAGAAATGGTTTTTAGCATTAGACTTGATATTGTTTTCTTTATTTTCCTTTTTGTGACTAGGAGATTTGGTACCCACTTGACTAGAAGACGTGTTTTTGAAATTCCTGGTGAAATTTGTTTCGGGTTCGATTGCATTGTTATATGAATATGGCATGGTCACTAGGAAAGGTATCAATGGTAGTATATCTATCATTTTCCCAATCAATAAGTTCAAGGTTGATTAGAGGTAAGGGGTCATCAAGTTGAGATGTTTCAAGGGTATCAAAGGTCATGATAGATATGTCAAAGTTTTTGATATGTTTGTCCATGTCTAGAATGGTACTCTCATCAGAATGGCCTCGCATAAAGAGTTCTTGATCGTCCTTGAATAAGTCCAAGTCAACCGAATGTGACTCTAATTCAAGTGGGCTAGTTCCTAACATTTTCCCTACATACATGTGAACTACATTGACTCCTACATCTTCTTCAAATAAATTTTCTTCAGCTAATTCTTTAGAATGATAGGAATCCCATTCCCATTCATTATAATCTGTCTCACTTGCAGCTTACAATCTACAAATTTATTCATATAGCGTTTGATTTGTTTCTTCTATTTTTCTTGCTATATCTTTTCTTTTTTCATATTCAACTTCTTCTGGACTGAGATTGAGTTATGTCAACTTTGCTATCAGCTCTCCTTGATTTGTACTAGCTTCTTGTTTGTTTTGATTCAAAATTAATGCTGCTTGGGAGGTATCATTGATTTGTTTCTCTTGTTGATTAGGAGTTTTCTTCTTTTGCCATTTCATGTTTGTTTGTGCTTGTTTCTTGGTAGTTGTTTCTTCCCTTTCAATTGCAAGTTGTTCTTGTCTATTTTCATACTCATCTTGTTGTTGGCTAGAGGATGTATTCTCTAGTAGAGTAACTTGTCCATACCCTAAGCTTGTTTTGTTTGTAGCCTGCTAAGTATGAGGTTGGATAGGTTCTGAGATACCTTCTTTTCTTTTTCCTATAGGACCTGTTTCAGTGTATCCCATTTTTTGAAGGATACCTGCATTTGCAACACAAACACTCAATAGATCATTACAAGAATGGTTAGCAAATTGAAATCAAATGAAAGATAAACCATTACAGAGTAACCTATCACCTCCTAATAGATGCGAGTATGGATTTTCTCTCGAATTTGGATAAGCAATCCCAGTGACTTGACTACACCTAGATGGAGGATTTGAAATGATGATGATATGAAAACTAGATGAGATTGATTATGATAGATTGATCTAAGAGTCTAATTAAGATAATGATATTCATGATTAAGCTATGATTATGATTCAATTAAGATAGAAAAGAGATTGATTAAGCTACATGATTTAACAATTATGCTAGAAAATGATCAAATTAAACTAGATCTAAGATGAAAATGCCTATAATAACAATGCTCAAATGATATTCTAGAATGGATATTCCTATAGTAATAATGCCTAAATTGATATGAGATGGGATCATTATTGCTCCAAAATCAGGGATATTTATAGAAATTCCAAGGCCAAAGCTGAGGTGGCAGGAATTGACGGTCCAGATTTGATCTGAAGATATCAAGGGCCAAGATTGAGGAAGTTGGAGAAGAGGTTGGAGGAAGGGACACTTGTCATCTTTGTGGTGACAAGTGTCAAGGAGCCTTGCTCATGAGAAGGCAAGTGTCCAAGGGAGGAGACATGTAGCAAAAGTGCCATGTGTCTCAAGGGGAGAATATCGACACCATAGGAGGTTAGGATAAAGAGGTTAGCATGTGCAAGATAGGATAGGGTTAGTTAAACCTAGGGTTAGGTGGAATGGGTTAGGTTAGGTGGTTAAAAGTTAGGAGCAATGTGGGAATTTGAATTTAAAAATTCAAATAATAGGAAAAGGATAATTAACTTTAAACAACTCATAAATTGATTTGATTTAATTAATTATGGGATTAGAAGAAATGAATTTTATGGGGGGGATTAATCAATTTAGATTAATTAATCAAAAGGGACTATTTAAATGAACTTAATGAATACATCCTTAGATTTATTGATAAGTAGATGTATGGGGAAATGAATCAAAATGCTTGTGAATTCAATTAATTGGGAAGGGGGATTAATCAAATAATTGCATATTTAATTAATTATCTTTAGACCATTTTTAGGTGTATACAATATTATTATCAATCAAGTCTTGAATCTTATTCTTCAATGCGAAACATTTCTTAGTATCATGACCAGATTGACGATGAAATTGACAAAATAAATTATTATCAAAATAAGGGGATGCAAGTTTAGAAGGATCAAATGGTTTTATAGGAGGAAGTCTGATAACATTTCTGTGCAACAACTGAGACATAATACTATATAAAGATTCATTCGAGGAAGTAAACTGTATTTCTCTTTGGAAATATTTAGAAATATAAGGCACACCTGTTGTAGTATTCACATTGTGGTTGTTGATTCTATCATTGAACTTGATGAATATTTTGTTGGTTTGAACTTCACAAATGGTTGTTGAACACTTTCCCCCTTATCACTCGGAGCCACAGGAGTGGATTTGTCCATTTGACTCACAACTAGTTGATAATTGTGGAGTGTTGCACACAACTGCGGAAAGGAAGTAAACTTAGACAAAAGAAGCTTTTTCCTGATATCTTTTTGTAAATTAGAAATAAAAATTATTTGAATATCATTATCTGGTACATGAAAATAAATTTGAGCACACAAATGCTCATATCTACTAATGAAATCGGTCACTTTTTTTTTAACACCTTGTTTACAATGCATTAAATCAGTCAAAGTGATTTTAGGACCAATATTGTTTTAAATTTTTTGGATGAAAGTATTTGCTAGTTGTTGAAAGGAAGTGATAGAATAAGAAGGCAAAGAGAAATACCATATTAAAGCCTTATCTTTGATTGTTCTTGTAAACAATTTTGCAAGCAATCTTTGATCATAAGCAAAATCGGCACACAAGGTTTGAAATGTTTTGACATGCGTAAAAGGATCACCTTTTCCATTATATAGTTGTAATTGAGGGACCTCAACATGTTTAGTTGGCACAAGTTTAACAATATCAAGAGAAAGTGGGCTTGCAACATCAAAGGTGGGCACACTAAACTTGGATTGACTCATAGAAGTAATTTGTTGTTCTAAGGAAGACATGGTTTGAGAAAGATTGTTAATTGCCACTTCGGTATAAGAATGGATGTTAGACATAGTTGATTGAGAAGGTGGAATGATTTTATTGAACGAAGGAATGGATTGAGAATAAGGTGGTGGGACATTATGATAAGTAGGCATAGGTGATGATTGGGTAGGAAAAGAGAAACTCAAAGGAGGAATAAAGTTGTTGAAGGAATTTCACCCTTGTGTCACATTGATTGGTTAAGGAATAATATGAATACTTATGGAAGACATAGGTAAAGATGGAAAATTAAATGAAGAAGAGGGATTTCCCCCATGACCAATGTTTGTAGGAATGAAACTTTGAGTTGAAGTAGCCATGATATTGGAGATAAAAGTAGGAATACTAGTCACAAGAGTAGTCAAAGGAATTAAAGAATTGACTTGTTTTGAAGGTTGTGAGTAACTTAGGGTTTTGGCACAACTCTTGATAGGCATGAAATTAGAATCAATAATATGTGCAATGCCACACAATATATGAATTCCATTCTTATCACTTTGAATCATGCATTTAAGGCCTTCAATTTATGGAAGAGCTTCATTATTAGGGTATTCTTGGGACATCCATTGTTGAAAGCTATCAAATTGATAATCTAATGTGGAAAGTTGATCTATAGAAACCCTAGTTAAAGCTTCTTCTTCATCATGGGATTCATCAATGGGGTGAATAGGGACATGATTATGATGGAAAGATTTAGCATGATCCTCGGTAATTAAACCTTGGGAAACCTTAATTCTAATGCTTCATCTAATGGGGATAGGATAGGTAGGACTAATAGTGGTAAAACTCATGCACTAGAGGGAAAATTTGAAATTTGAATTTTGAAACAAAGCTTACAAAATTGATTAATGCAAAATTTAACAAAATAATGATTACACCATTTGAACTTTGTTGGAAGAAGGGGATGGCACAATTTCCAAAAATGAAAGGAAATTGGAATTTTAAAATTAGGGCCGAGGGAATACCACTTAATTTTAAAATTAGGGTAGACTATAATTAACCTCTTAATTTAAAAAAAATTCTTGAAATATGAAATGTTGAATTTTGGAGGTATTTCCAATTCTAGAGGGATAAAAAATCGACAAAATCAGCCAATCTTTTGGATTTAGGCTATTAAATACAGCAATAAAAGTCTCCCAAAATTTCAAGAAAAAGCCGAGGACCGTGGGCAGAACGCACATAGTTCGACCAACTTTTTTGAAAATTTGTAGGGATGAATATTACGATGATTTCAAAGCTAACCCCAAAAAATTGACAAATTTTACAACCTCTAGATAGGCAAAATGAAGGTTCAAATGTAAAAATAGGACCGTATCAGGGTTTCGAAGAAAAAGAGGAATTGAATTGCAAATTTGAAAAAGGTCAAACCTAATGGAAATGGATACCTTGGAAAATGTTTAGAAATCTGAATGTGAATGAAATTAATTTTAAATTTGCACAAAATCCAATTAAATTTGAAAATTAGAGTTTTATGACCTAACCACTTAATTTTGAAATTTGAATTTTGGGAAAAAGGAGGGAAATTTAAAATTTGAATTTTAGGAATGAAAACAAGTCTAAGAAGAATCATAAATCTGAAAATTAAATGGAAATCCAATTTTTACACAAGTTCAAGATGATTTTTGAAAATTAGGGTTTTAACAAGTAACCTCTTAATTTTGTAAATTGGATTTGTAAATTGAACAAGACAATGAGGAAATTGAATTTGACAAACAAAACAATTTTTAGATCTAAGATAACCACAAGCAATTTTTACAAACCACAAGTTGAATTTTAATTTTAAAAACTAGGGGTTTTAATGATTTAACCACTAAGTTTGCAGAAAATTTAAACTTGCAAATGAAAAATATGCAATTTTTTTCAAAGGAAAGCATGCAAGATGTCGGGTTCACCAAAATGTAATGTGGTGAAATGTGTGAATGAAAGAGCAAGAGGAAAACTACCCTTTCCCTCCAAGGAGAGATGAGAGTTTCACTATGGATTTCCTTTCAAACACTTTTCACCTAATTACATTGGAAGAGGAGAGGAGAATTCATTAGATACAACCTTCAAAGAAGAAGACAATATTCTGAGTGAAATAGGAATGATAAGCTAATCCCCTCTTCCTATTTGAAATGGAAAGGAATTGATTGAATTATATAGTGCAAATGTGATAAAGAACCGATTATAACTTGAGATCGAAGTATGGGATGAAGCTGTGCACCTGGATCTGGTAGTAATATGTCGAGATGAGACTGCCCTGCGAATTTCAGAAAAGTTTCTCGGATCGTGGCGAGAATGTACACGTGATGGTATAATGAAAGAATAAGTATCCGATAGAATATTGAGAGGTGGGGGGGGGTGAATTAGTATATTGAAAAATTGATATAAAGTTCCCAAACTCAAATTCAATCACACAAAGTAAACATATCTTAGTTAAGATCAATATTCATAAGAATACTTGATATCAACTGGTTTAACTGTTATGACAACTTAACAGTAAACAACTTCAATCTTGTAAACATCAACAATGCTTAATCATAACTCAACATATTCATCTCTCAATTCTTCTACTTATCATGCCTTATCAGAAGTTAATCAAATCAATACATACGATCATAACCACAAAAGCATTCATCACTTGACACAAATGTTTATATGTGGAAAACCCAAATAGGTAAAAACCACGGTGAGATGAGACTCACAAGGATGAATATTTGAACTCTTTTGAAGTTCACTCTATTAGGAGCCAAGCTTGTTAAAGCTTTACAATAAGTCCTATTAAGAACTAATTCTAGTTGGGAATCACCCGGTTAAGGGATTTACAAATATGCCTTGATGAAAAGCACAATACCCTATTAGGAGTAACCTCGTTGGAGGATTTAAGAATCCAAGCTAATGGACCACCTTGTTAGAGGATTTAATGAGTAACCAGGCTTGTTAAAGCTTACCCGGTTAAGGGATTTCACTTCTGCTACAATTGTTAGAAAATAACAAGATTTCTTGATCTATCTGAGTAGCACTACATTTTCTTGATCATATCCTTCTAAGCTTCAATCTGCCTTCACTCAAAGTGCAGATCCATTCACCGGTTAGGCAACTACACAGTCAACATGTTTCTTCCAATCTTGCCAACTTTGCCAACAACCTAACAGGCAACTTCATCGACCTTAAATACAAATCAATTAGATCGGTAACCCAACAAAAAATTAATTCTCATCATCGAGATTACAAACAAGTCTGTACAATATTGACCATTAGAAATCATGACAATCTCTTCACATTATTCAAGAAAATTCCAACCGCTCCATGATCACTACTTCATCGGACTTTGTAGCTCATGACGCACTGTGCATTAGATGGAATCCACTTTTCTCCTTTCCTAGACAAAAACAAACGTGCCAAAATTTTTTGAACTTATCCTCATACAATGATCACACGTGTCTCCATCATTACCGCTTATCAGATAATAAACCAACAAACTTTATTGGTTAGGGTTTAACAACTGATAGGGTTTACTGGTTACATTGCATAGAAAGGTTTAAACTCTTTACACCAGTTCACTAGTTCAACTCACAAACTTTACACGCGGGTTTACAATGTCTTCCACAAAGCTCTTCTAACCGGTTACTAGCCAATATCAAAAACAACAATATCAACAGTAACATGAATACCATTACCAATTCAATTGACATCGATGACAACATATCATTAATGCAATCTATATACAAAATGCCAACAAACTCAAAATGCCAACAATTTCCCCCTTTGGAATTGATGGTAATACAAATATCAACGCCTTCGATTACTGCTAAGATTGGTGAATAGGAATCCTAGTTTACATTACCAAGTATTTACCTTGTTGTTGTCTTTCTTCAGCCCGTCACTAGTTCACCTAATTAGACACATAATTCTTCTCCTCAATCACATAATTATTCTCCCCCTTTGACAACAATGCCAAAGTGAAAGTAAAAATAAAATATAATTCTACTCTCACCGTGCATCAACATCATTCTGCAACTTGATGCTCCCCTTGTGGAATACATCCACTTCTTCATCAATCCATGTAAAATTCTGCAAGTGGTTCAGGGATTGATGTAATTAGCATCATGCTCAACTAACTTCATGAAGAGGGACAACCCCCAATTGACTTATAATATACTCGAAAGTGGTCTTAGGCTGAGGTTTGGTAAAGATATCTGCAAGTTGCTCCTTGGTAGAAACATGCTCCTAGATAACATCTTGTAATGCCCCGCCAAGAAACCCCGAAGGGTTAAAGCTAAAACACTCAAATGGAGTGTAAATATATATATTTATAATAATAATAAGAGTGTTAATATTAAGTTACAACATTAAGATACATTGGAGTTATCTAACGCATAGATAACACAGTGGAAGACTAAACGAACCTAAGGAGTTTCCCCAACGTGATTACGTACCCAACGTGATTACGTAACTTAACACCTAACTCAACTCACGACATTAGATCCAATTAAACTGAATAACTTAATTACATGTTATTACTTGGAACACGGATATGATTTGTTCAATGAATTAACATTATAGAGATTATGAAGCGTTCATCTATTATGATCGCAGAAGCAGCTAACAAGAGGGATTTTACCCAATGAAGTTAAAACATAGTTAACTTAATAATTCACCCATTAAGGTTTAAGTATGGTTAACTTGACGAGTCCATCCATTTTAGATACAATGTAACCAATATATCAAGGTTCATTTATTTAGGTTTAAAAGTAAACAACCAAATGAGTTCATCCTTTATAGTTAAATTATGACTAATAAGAGGAGATTCTTTTATTGGGGTTTAAAATGTAAACTAACATAATGAGGTTCATCCATTAGGGTTAAAACACAACTAACTAATAAGTCATAGTACATTTATAGAGGATAAAATGTAAATAGCCTAATGGGTTCATTCATTAAGGTGTAAATGTAATATAACCACATGAGTTCATCTAATTAATTTAAATATAGCTAATAAGATGAAATTCATTCATTAAGGATTAAATATGTAAATAACATAATGGAGATCATCCATTGGGGTTAAAATATAACTAACTCAATGAGTTCACCCATTATAGATAAGATAGAGTTAATATGATGCGGTTCATTTATTAAGATTGAAATATAAATAGCTAAATGAGTTTCCCCTTTTTTAGTTCAATTATAGCTATTATGATGAAGTTCATTCATTAAGGTTATAATGTGGATAACCAATTGAGTTTGTCCAATTATAGTTAGAATGAAGCTAATTTGATGAAGTTTATTTATTTAGAATAAAACGTAAATAACTATTTGGATTTCATCCAATTTAGTGAAATTAACTAATATGACGATGTTCATTTGTTAAGATAAAAAGGTGAGTAACTAACATAAGTTCATCCATTAGATTTACAATTTAGGTATTATGACAAGTTAATTCCATAATTGATATCCATTCATTACGTTCAAATTACATGCTTTATGACAAGTTAATCCATTAATTGCAACCCAGTGAGTTTCCTCCCATGCTTACTTCTTTTCATTAACATTAACAAAATACTTTTCATATTCATATCTACAATCTTTTATGATTATAATTACCACATTTAACAAGTGGACTATATACCTACATTCTAAATTTAACTTCATCTAATCCCCATTACACACTTACAAAATGCATCCATACATACTAGCACTAAGAATGAAACAAGAGAGACCAAAGCATCACATAACACAGAAATGATCTCAGAGTTCACCCCTAGAGGGCTACATCTCCGGGTCTGCTCAACTGCAAGACCCCTCTGGCAATTAATATAGTTAAGGTTATATAAGTTTCATGTCATTTACATCTTGCCTTATAGGCGAACACAACCACTATACAACGACCACTTCGGTCAATAAATACATAAATGATTCCTTCATAGAAGTTGATCCAACTGAACACATAAAAAACAATTACAAAGGTCTCTTGTCTAACGGTTCCCTAACTAGGGACTTGACTGACTATGACCAAATACAAGCAACCAGATGGACGACAGAGTCTGAACAAACATAACAGGGTCTTGCCATCACTTTAAACTAAGTGAATACTAATAAATTAAACTTGCCATATTTCCATTTGTCTATTTCCCAATGCCGAGGATGAGTAAAACTAACCCATTTATTTTATCAAATGAGATATCATTAACTCACTATTTTTTCCAACGGTACATTATTAAATTTCTGTTATTTTTAATAGCATCTCATTTTAGTTTTCAAAAGAAAGATCCAATGATAAAACATTTCATTTTCCAATTACTCCTAAACTTTAGTATTCCACTTCTAAATTTCCCAGATGACCTATAACATTAAAATCCAAAAATAATATATCCTTGGATAATATATTATTTTTAAACATCACCAAATAATAATTATATTTTAATTCAAAAATCCCCCATAAAAATATAATTCCCTTGCATATACTAAACAAATACACGATCTAAAGGTATGAATTAGCATATACTTCTCTATGTATATACGTGCCTAAATTAATAAAGCAATGACTAAACAATAATTATTATGCATTGAAAGTATACTCCAAATTAGGAATCAATAATTAATATATATTTATTAATATATATTATTATAAAAATTATCACAATTAACATATATTTAAATCTATACATTAATTAATAATTAATATATAATATATAACTAATAAAATATATTAATTAAAATTTAATAACATTAAAACATTTTATTTTATTTTATTTTTAAAAAATCAAAATTTAAATTTAATAAAAAAAATAAAATTTGTTTTAATAGCCACACGGTTTCTGTCATTTCTCAAAACCCCAGAACTTTATTTTTATGAAATTTATAGAAAAGTTATAATGCAAAATCATGAAGAAACCCAAAAAATTTCGTAGAAACCCAGTTTGTAAATTTGGAGATATTGTTGACATTTTAAAACAACATTTTCTATCATTTCTCAAAAACCCAGAACTTTTATTTTATGAAATTTATATAAAAGTTATAATGCAAAATCACAAAGAAACCCAAAAAATTTCGTAGAAACCCAATTTCTAAATTTGGAGATATTATTGACATTCTAAAACAACATTTTTTGTCATTTCTCAAAAACCCAAATCTCATTCATTCACATTCATAGATATATATATATATTTTTCCAGAATGTTCAAAACAAAAAAATGGGGAAATTTTCCCAGCAAGTTCATGATTTTCCCAAAAAACCAATAGCTTTCAGATAACAAGATTTGCTCAAACACGAAACCATTTAAACATTCTTGAACCCAAAAACAAACAATATTCACAACTAATACTCAAATTTCAAGAGCATTCCTGGATATTTTAAAACCAGCATTTCATGAAGATCCACCTAATACCATTTTTATTTTGATTTAGCAAAGAAACAAAAGGGAAAAACTGGGATCCTACCTCTTTAGCATTCCTGATAAGATTCGAAGAAGAGCCCCCAACCTGCAGCTGTAGAAATCCATCCTTGCCAAAATCCCCAAATCTCCATCCCCATATTTTTCTTTTTCAAAAATTCAACAACCCCCCCAAATATTTTTCAACCTAGGTTAAATGAATCACATTTTGACCTAATTTCTAATTTTGAAATTAAAGCACTTTTTAAATAAAAAAGAAATAATAATTCTTTTCAACTATTCGAATAATTTAACTTGATTTTCTAATTAAAATTAAAATGCTTCTCTCTTATTAAATTTTTTAATTTCTCAATATTAATTAAGCCAACATTTATATTTCGCAATATTGACAAGGGTAAATATTTAATTAAATTAATTTCCAAAATCAATCTTTTACACTATATCAAACTTTACAAATTAAAAATTATTTTCTTTAAATAATAAAAATTACCCTTTCTTTTCCAAAAAGCAAAAGTGGTTAAATTAATTATATTTCAAATAACTTTAAATATTTCTTTTTTTAAAACGCATAAACTAATTAAATTCATTATTTAAAATTAACCATTAATTAAATTCGCTACAACATAAATAAAGCGATCCTTTTAATTAATGATTAATCACCTAAAAGAAACCTATTTATTTTGATTTCTCAACTACTAATGCGTAAATGAACACATTAATTCAAATTACTTATTTAAGCTTGCTACAAATATAAATATAGTGATCTCTTAAATTAACGATTAATCATATAAAAGAAGCCTATCTGTTTTAAATTTCTCAATTACTAATCCGTACATCCACACATTAATTGAAATTAAATACTTAGGATAAAATACTCCATTTACCACACGCAAGGCACACAAACCAAGAAAGTCCACCAATTACATGACACGCAACCCAAATGACAAAGGAACCCTACGGACCACACACGACGCTCACCTGATCATGGCTAAGGCAAGACGAGAGTTTTATGACCACCTAATCCAAATTCTAAGGATAAAGGAGATATACTCCATCCTGCGAATCCCGATGGAGATGAACCTTGCACCTAGGTGGTATAGTACCTGCAATCTCCTGCAACCATGAGTCACGCAAGCATACATATATATACATATTCAATGAAGGCATTAGCTCGAGATTTATAACAAGAATTAGGGAAACAATTACATCTACACAAGAATCGATGCAAAAGCACAATAATAGGTATGCACAATTATTTATATTATCTAATCTATAACATTACATCATAGTTAATCAACCATTTGAGAATGCCACATAGGAAGTCAAACAAGGTCAAATGGATTTTCCAAGGCCGACTAGGGTAGGGGCATGACATATCTTTACATTGAACTTTTTCCCTCAAGAAGTGATATTTCAATTCAATGTGCTTAGTCCTTGCGTGCAAAACAAGATTTTTAGAAATGTTTATTGCACTTGTATTATCACACAAAATCTTTATTGGTTTTAAGATTTCCATCTTCAAACCTTCCAAAATGTGTCTCATCCACATAGCTAGTGTGCAATTCATATAAGCCGCTACATACTCAGCTTCAGTAGTAGATTGTGAAGTACAACTCTGCTTTTTACTACTCCATGAAACTAGGCTTCCTCCTAGAAATAATGCTCCACTGGTAGTACTCTTCTTGTCATTAATATTTCCTCCCTAATCAACATCTGTGTATGATTTCAAATCAAAATTTCCACCATATGACACCACAACCCATAGTCAACAATACCTTTCAGATATGTAAAAATTCTTTTGGTTGCCATCAGATGTGCCTCCTTTGGATTCTTCTGAAATCTGGCAACAATACCACCTACATGGGCAATATCTGGTCGACTGTGAACAATATAGTATAATTTTCCAACCATTGACCTGTATTCTTTTTCATCTATAGACTTAGATGCATCTTCCTTGGACAATTTACAACCTGTAACCATTAGGGTTCCAACTGGTTTACAGTCACTCATACCAAAAGTCTTCAAAACCTCTTTCACAAACTTGGATTGAGTAATGAAAATACCATTCTTCATCTGCTGTATCTATAATCCTATGAATTTTTTATTTCCCCTACTAATGACATATCAAATTCAATCTTCATTTCATCTGCAAAACAATTACTCATGTCATCATTACCTCCAAATATAATGTCATCTACACATACTTCACTCACTAGTATTTCATCTCCTTCAGACTTAGGATAAATTTTGCTATCACTGGTTCTAGCAAAGAGTATCTTCATCAGATGAGTATGAAGCCGTTCATACCATGCTTTGGGTGCTTGCTTTAATCCATACAAAGCTTTATGTAATTTGCATATCATGTCTTCCTTTTCTGTCAATGCATAACCATCAGGATGCTCTATATAAACCTCTTCTTCCAGTATCCCATTCAAGAATACAGACTTAACATCCATCTAGTACACCTTGAACTTCTTATGAGCTGCAAATGCAAGCAATGTTTTGACACCTTCCAGTCTTTCTATTGGTGCAAAAGTTTCTCCATAATCCTCTCCTTCTTCTTGCACATAACCTTTGCATACTAATATTTCCTTGTTCCGAACTACAACACCATCTTCATTTAACTTGTTTTTGAACACCCATTTAGTACCTATAACATTCTTGTTTACTAGCTAGGGTGCCAAGGTCCAAGTGTTGTTTTTCTCAATTTGATCTGTGAGGCCTCACCTCAACTCAGTCTGACATTCAGTGGATTTTATATTTTAGACTATTATGGATACTTTATTTTGATGCATTTTGAGACTTAGAACTTATATGATTTCAGGATTAGGATAACATTGCTGTGATTTGATGATTTACTTACATGCTTTATGAGATAGAACACTACATGATTGTTAGATAGGATGAGATTGCAATGATAGATGTCGTTATTGAATTTGCAGGACTTTACTCTGAATATAGAACTATGATGTATGTTTAGTTTATGTGAATTGGGATAAAATTGCTTATGTGAAATTGCTTGATAAAAGATGTATTCAATCTGTGCAGATGAAAATTGTATGCAAGTAATGAGGTGTATTGTTATATTATTGAATTATATTATATATGGATATTTGGAAGTACTAATGTGTAAATTGAGATGCGCAGGAAATTTACCATGTGACCATGGAAAATTACGGAGAATCAAACCTAGACTTATGTATGTTCGTAAGCCAGGGTTTGTCTATTTGGAGAGACAACACCCCGTTTGTGTTGTATTTTATTCGTAATAGTATATGCTGCATGAGTGTTAAGTGTTATTTAAATTTATTGTGTAAAAAAAAACCACAAGAGACAATTTCATGTTTCATTTTTGTAAAAGTGTTTTATTTGTGTCACTTGACACGTGTGGATTTAAATTTAAATGTTTGATTTTGTCTCTTGGTGGGAAAGTGTTTAATTTTAGTTTTCTTAAAATAAAATAATGTGTTGTCATAAATACTTTGAGAATATAATATTTGGGGTGGTCAACTTATGTTTGACCCGAAAATAAACTTCAGAGGGGTTTAAAATGGGTTAAATGAACACCTAGGGGTAGTTTAATAGGGTTTCCTAAAGCCAATAAGGTATACCTAGGGGTTAGGGGTAATTTTAGGCAAGTTTCTACTTTATAATGATCTTTTTAACGCTTTAAAAATTGGCTTTTTTGAGTTGAGCGAAAATTGAAAAATTAGAAGTTAAATCTAATCAAGATTTTTCCTTTTGGAATGAGAGTCTTTTTGCATTTTTGCTTTCTTTCCTTTTTGGTTTTTAGAAACTTGTGAGAACTCTGAGAGTGAGCTTCTTAAGCAAGATTTTTGAGAATTGGAGGGTAATCACCCACTCTCCATTTTGGAGATAGAAGAAAATTTGAAAAGAAAATAATGTTATGGAATAGAAAAATTGATTAAGGGTAGAAGGAAAAAGATTCATGGATTGGGCAGCTCATCATCAAATATCATAATACCGTTGGGCAGATTAAGGTTGGTTTCAGTTATTCTTTTTAATGTCTTCTTCTTGTTTATGTCTGGAAGTTTGTTGGTGTAAGAAATCTGTGTTCTTCAAAATTTATGTTAGAAAATCTTTTGGTATTTTTGCTTTATGATTTGTTTGTGTTTTGGGAGTTTTCTCAAGATCTCTTACTCTTGGGAGAGAAGAGGATCTTGAGGGTGGTAGCAGTGACAACCCTCGAGTGAGAGACTCTCTTTTGAGAGCGATCACAAGGGATCTTTGTGTGACCCTTGCTGCATGGCCTGTTTGTGCAATGGGGGTCATAAGGAGGGATATAAGGCTAGATTGCCTTTGGGGGGCATAAAGAATAAGGGGTTGAGATTCTTGATATTATTATTGTGCCATGAGGTAGCTTCTTGTTTATTTCATACTTGCAGTTCTCCTCAGGGTATTGGTCCACTACCACCCTTTGAAAATGTTCATCACCAAAGTGTGGTGCTGTGAAAGCCAGTTTGGGAATGTGTCTGAAAAAAAAATTGTATGCATTGCTTTCTATGTGTTTGCCTGTTTGTTACCCGTCTAGGAATTGGTTCTCCGAGCTCGGGGGTGGCTACCAGTTAGCCTAGGTTGGGAGGTGAGCACTCCGTGGTCATATTTGTGTTTTTCTATTATGCAGGAAAGTCAGGAGAAAAGGATAGGTGCCATGAAAAGATACAGAAGATTATTGTTGAAGATACTTTATTTCATTTGCAAATATTTGTTTAAAGTTATTATAGAAGTAAGCCCTCATTCTTAGAAATGAGAGGCAAGATGTAATTCTTGAAATTTGACTTGAGGTTATTGTTGTAGTTAAACAAAGAAACATCCTGAACAATTTGCAGAATATCCTAGAGTTGTAAAAAGAAAAGCTTGTTTTATTTCTACTTCTGATTTTTTTTTAAAAAAAAGAAAAGTTATTTTGAGTTGCATGCAAAAGCTTCTTTGTATTATGAAAAAAGAAAGAATAGATTTCATTTAAATTTTTATTTATATTTTACTTGTGGCAAAATAGAAGTTTATTTATGCTGAAAGATCTTAAGTCTTTTAAAGAAAAAAAAATGTTTTATGTAAATATTTTATTAGAGGAAAAATCAATGAATCTTTTTATTCCAGAAAAATATATTGTATTTCTTAAAATGTATTTCTAAATTGTATTTTTAGTCAGTGTTGATTTAAAAGCTTATTATATATATATATATATATATATATATATATATATATATATATATATATTCTGAATTAACTTAATGCTTTTCCTTGTTATATTAGTTTTAAAATTGTTGCATGTAAATCTTTTTAAAATATATATATATATATTGAAATATTTTCACCCTTTAACTATGATTATAAATTTTATATAAATATATATATATATATATATATAAATATATATATTTATATATAATATATATATTTTTTTAAAAAAATAAATTTAAAAAAAAAAGGGGAATTGTTTTTGGGTCCACGCGGACCCCACTGTGTGTACGCACAGTGAGGGCCACGCGGCACCCACTGTGTGCACACACAGGGGAGCCGCTAGCGGCGCCCACTATGTAGACACACAGTGGTGCCGCGGCGCCCACTGTGCGCCCACACAGTGGCGCCACGGCCCTCCCCGCCTCCACTTCCGTAACCTGCACAAAAAAAATCATGGCCGCCTTGGGGTCTTCAGCCCAACAAAAAAATTCTCTGTTAAATAAAAGTATGGGTTAAACCCTAGCCCGGGTGGGGCTAGGGCAAAGAAATTTAAAAATAATATGATAATTAGAATTGTAAATATATATATAAGAAGATAGAACCCTAAATAGGGTTGGAGAAATATTGAATAATATTTGGAAGTTAATGTGCTTTGAAAAAAAAAAAAAGAATTAAAATATATAAAATATATGTATATATATATATATATATAACTCTGGTCATAAATTGGAGTAAGTATTTAATTATAAATATATATATATATATATATATTTATATAATTCTGGTTATAATTTGGAGCAAGTAATAAAGAGGAATTTAAAAATGGTTGGTTAGACTATATAGTCATATTGGAGATTAAATTAATTTTTCCTCTCCTATTCCTTTAGCTTGATTGATTTAATAAACCTAATGACTAGGTATCTCGTGGAGATAAAATTAAACTAGCTAGTTTTCCGCAAATAAAATTAAACAGACTATCGATGCTTGGTTCGTATCAGAACTAGATCGAATATAATTATGAAAATTTCTTAAACGCTTGTCGTGAGAGTAAACTTGTTAATTTATTAGTATGTTTTAAAAAAAAAAAATTGTTCCGTTTTTGCCCTAAATTTTGGGCATGACATGATCCAACTCCTCCTCCATATCTTTCACCCAATGATCATCACCAAATGCCTCCTCAGCACTTCTAGGTTCAAAGGTGGAGATCATGCAAGAGTTCTCTCTTATTCTTCTTCTAGTTAGTACACCGACATCCTTATCTCCAATTATCTATTTAGGTTTGTGATTCAATCTCACATACCTAGGAATAACACGATCATTCTCTTTAGGTTCAACTTCTTCATTATCATCTTCCTCTGAATTTATTTGTTCCAGTTGAACAAGTACATTAGGATTTGCTTTACCAGTTTTTGATTTAATAATTTCAAGTTGCAAAAGGAAAATGCAAGGATCTTCATCCTTCTTCTCAGAACTGGTTCCTTCTGAAACTTCAGGACTTCATCTACACAAACATCAACACTCTCAACAATTTTCTGTGTCTGATTGTTGAAACATTTATAGGCCTTACTCTTGGTAGAATAGCCAAGAAATATGCCTTCATCACTCTTAGCTTCAAACTTTCTTATGTAATCACCTCTTTTAATAAAGCATTTGCTTCCAAATATCTTAAAATAGATAACATCAGGTGATCTCCCATACCAATATTCATATGGAGTTTTTTCCTTACCTCTTTTCACCAGAACTCGGTTCATTGTGTAAATAGCTGTACTTAGAGCTTCTTTCCAAAATGTTTTTACTACACCTCATTGTATCAACATAGTCCTAGCAGCTTCAACCACTGACCGGTTGTTTCTCTCTGCTATACTATTTTGTTGTGGTGTCCTTGGTGTAGAAAGCTGCCGCTTGATACCATTATAATTGTTGGCATTTGGCATTATAAAAGACAAGGAGAGATTGTTGGCATTTCAATAAGGATATTGAGAAGGTTGTTGATGATTATGGATATAACTGATTAAGGATGTTTACTGTCTTAATATTATTATTTTGTCATTGATGTCAGGAAATTGATTTTCTAATTCAGTATGATGTTGCCATATCTTGAGAAGTATGATTTGATGAGTATAAAGATGTTGGTAAAAGACACAGAAAGAATATATGAATAAGGGGAGAAATAAGTTATTCAATGGGCAACTATTACTGAGTTAGACAATGATGAGATCATGATGATTAGGTTGTTTTGATATCCTACATATATTATTGATTGAAAGGTTAATACTATACTATGTTACCGAGCAAAGAACCTAGTCGGTAAACCCTAAGGAACCTAGTCGGTAAACCCTAAGGTTATCGCTATCGGTTAATGAAGGCAGAATGTCTACCGAGTGAAGTTTAGTATTTACCGAGTTGCAACCAAGTAATAACATAATACATTAAATGATTACATGCATTATTTAATGAAGGAAGCTGATGAGCTGGCTATGATTAAATGATTGGTATGCCGTGAATGAAGTTTGTTAAAGAATCTATGGCAAAGGAAAATTGGCAGAAAGATCTACAACTTAGATTGAACCGCAATACCCTTGCACAAGTTCCAAGAAATGTATGCAAGTTCCGAGGTAGGGTAAAACATTTTCAGATCGAAAGATACATTGAACTTGGATAAAATTTGAAGATCTAATGGCTATGATTGATCATGGGAAATGTGATCAAGGAGATTAAGCGGTTGGCGAATTGTTTATAAATAGGGAACTGTTGATAAACAATGTATGCGAGCAAGTGTATGCATAGGGATGCTACATAGTGATTACCGAGCATAGAAGCTTGGAGATCTGTTTTGAATAACAGAGTATAGAGCCCAGCAGATGGATAAGATTAGTTCTTTATAAAGATGTATAAGAGGGATGCACCGAAGCTGAACAAGTCAAGTTTCTCTACATGGCAAAAAAGGATGAAGCTGCACCTATTGGGAGTTGGAGAATATGCTGTATATTATCTGGAGAATGATTTCATCACATCGAGCACCTATCCATTGACTATGGAAGAGATAAAAACAAACAAGAACATATCCAAGCAATGATTGAAATAACATCTGCACTGACCGATTCATAGTTTAATGATCTAGAAGGCTGCAATGATGCAAAGGCAATGTGGGACAAGCTCATATCTGTGTATGGAGGAGATGAACAAGTTCAAAGAGAAAAAGTGGATAGTCTAAGAGGACAACTTGAATCTACAAGGATGAATGAAGGTGAGAACATAACCCAGTATAGTACAAGACTAAAAGAGATTGTCAATCAAATCAAAGGAGCAGGTGGAACTATTGAAGAAAAGGATATAACAAGTAAGTTGTTGAGAACCCTTCTATCGGCTTATGCAATCTGAGTCTTTGCAATCAATGAATTGAGGTCTGTACCTAATATGCCAGTTTCTTTAGATGCTACTATTGGTAAGCTACATGCATTTGAGTTAAGTAACTTTGATAACAATGGGTCATCGGTAAATAAAGTTGAATCTGCATTTAGTTCTTTTCATATTGGTGAATCTGATGATTACAATGATAGAATGAGTAAGTACACTAAAGGGGATCACAATGGAGCAAGTGAAAGATTTCGCAAGAACATGGAGGAAGTACACAAAATGTATGAGGAAATCAGAAAGCAAGAAGAGTTTGAAGCACTATTAGCCAGAAGGTTATTGAGAGGCAAAGGTAAGTATAAAGGAAAACTACCTTTGAAATGTTTCAATTGTGATAAGATAGAACATATGGCTTCTAACTATCCTGACAAAGATTCTACTGAAAAGAGAGATTACCGAGATGATAGATAGAAAGATAATCATTACAGAGGACACCAAGACTTCAGAAGAAGAGATAGAAAGTCATGCTTAATAGCAGATGAGGAATCCAATGATGATAAATCAGATGAAATTGATACAGAGGAAGTAGTTTATGTGGCTATCAAAGATGGATCAGATGAAGAAAGGTATGAAGAAAAAGCCCTTATATCTCACATAAATACTAATGATTCTTGGATCATAGATAGTGGATGCTCACATCACATGACAGGTGATAAACACAAGTTTGTTATGTTAGAAGACTATGATGGAGGCTATGTAGGATTTGGTAATGATGCACCATGTCCTATAAGAGGTAAAAGATCCATAACACTTCTTGACAATGCAAGATGCAATGCTGTTTATTGGGTTGAAGGTTTGAAATACAAATTGTTGAGTGTAGCACAACTAAACAATACAGGATACCAAATAAAATTTCAGAAAGGAATTGTCAAAGTTCATGACAAGCATGGAAAGTTAGCTGCTACCAGGACACACATTTCACCTTGACTCAACTTGGAATAAATGTTTTTATGCAAAGATAGATGATACCTGGTTATGGCATAAAAGGTTTTGTCATGTAAATTTTGATAATCTGATCAAAATAAGCAAGAAGTACCGAGTAAGAGGTTTACTGAGTTTGGAAAAACCTGAGAATGCTATGTGTCGAGGATGCCAGATAGGTAAAATGACAAGATCAAGCTTTACAAGTAAGTCTTACACTTCTAAGGGAATTTTAGATCTTGTGCACACTGATCTTTGTGGTCCTATGAAAGTTCAAAGTTATTATGGTGATAAATACTTTATATTATTTGTGGATGATTACTCAAGGATGATGTCAGTAATGTTTTTAAACGAAAAATCAGAAGATTTTCAAATGTTTAAATGGTACAAGGAAAGAGTTGAAAATGAAAGAGGAAGACAACTGAAATGTCTTAGATCAGATAGAGGAGGAGAGTTCACATCTGATGAGTTCAACTTATTCTGCAATGGTCATGGTATAAAAAGACAAGTCTCTGCATCGAGAACTCCACAACAAAATGGAATAGCCGAGAGAAGAAACAGATCTATTGTGGATTGTGCTAGAACCCTGATGATTGAAAAGAAAGTGCCACAAACATTTTGGAGAGAAGCAATAAGCACTACAGTTTACACCCTGAACCAAGTACAACTGAAAAAAGTTACTTTGAAGACACCATATGAAATCTGGTACGACAAGAAACCTAATGTAAGTTATTTTAAAATCTTTGGAAGTAGATGCTGTGTACACAAGGATGATAGAAATGGCAAGTTTGATCAGAAAAGTGAAGAAGGAACATTTCTTGGCTATTCTTCTAGAAGTAAAGCATTTAAATGTCTGATCAAATCATCTAACAAAATAGTAGAAAGTACAAATGTGAAAATTGATGAATTTGCAGAAAGAAATGATGGAGATTCCAAGGAACTAGAAGATTATGATGAATTTGTCTATGTTCAACCGACAAGTCCTACTGAGAAACCTACAAAAGGAAATGAAGAAAATATCCAGTTACCGAGTGATGAAGAAGAACATACAGAGTCTACCGAGCTTGTATTAGCCAAATATGTCAGAAGACATCATGCACCAAGTTAGATTATAGGAGATAAGGATGATCCAGTGATGACAATAAACAAACTGAGACAGAACACATGTCTGATATTTGAATTTGAACCGAGAATAGTGAAAGAGGCATTTAACAGTGAAGATTGGATAAATGCTATGACAGAAGAGATTGATCAAATCAAGAAGAATGACACATGGACACTAGTCCCAAGACCGAAGGACAAAAAATGTAAATGGTACAAAATGGATTTTTAGAAACAAGCTAAATGAAAAAGGAGAGGTCATTCGAAATAAAGCAAGACTAGTTTGCAAAGGTTATGCCCAAGAAGAAGTAATTGATTATGGTGAAACTTTTGCACCTGTAGCAAGACTTGAAGGAGTAAGAACATTGTTGGCATATGCTACTTACAAGAATTTCAAGGTATATCAAATGGATGTCAAATCTGCATTTTTGAATGGTATATTAGAAGAAGAAGTTTTTGTTGAACAACCTGAAGGATTTGCTGAAGACAATAATAAAGATCAGGTATGTGAATTGAACAAAGCTTTATATGGTTTGAAACAAGCACCAAGAGCATGGTATGAAAGATTTCACTCTTATTTAATCAAGATTGGTTTTATAAGAACAAGTGAAAACAACAATATTTACATGAAGAATAATGAAAATGGAATACTGATCTCAGCCATATTTGTTGATGATATTATATTTTGTGGGAATGACTCTCTATGTAAGAACTTTGGAAATGAAATGAGCAAAGAATTTGAGATGTCATTAATCAGTGAGATAAAGTATTTTATAGGATTACAGATACTGCAAATGAAAGATGAGATTTTTATTACTCAATCCAAGTACATAAAGGAAATCTTAAAGAAATTTGGAATGGAGGATTCAAAACCAGTAATTACTCCTATGACTACTAATTGTAAACTATCAAAGAATGATGAATCTACATTTGTTGATGAGACACTTTACCGATCCATGATTGGAAAGTTACAATATGTTGTTCACAGCAGGCCAGACATAGCACATGCAGTAGGCATAGTTGCAAGATGCTCTGCAGATCCTAAGGAAACACACATGACAACAATCAAAAGAATTTTTAGATACTTGAAAAGCACTGAGGATTATGGCTTAGTATATCAGAAAAGGAATGATTTTGATTTAAAAGTTTATACTGATGCTGATTGGGTAGGCAACATTGATGACAGAAAAAAACACAAGTGGAGGAGCTTTCTTTTTAGGAGAAAGACTAGTGAGTTGGCTTAGCAAGAAACAAGGATGTGTTTCACGGTCAACAGCAGAAGGTGAATATGTTGTTGCAAAATTAAATTGCACCAACATAGCATGGATCAAACAACTGCTGGAAGGTATAAACGAGAAAGTTATCGAGCCAGTAACTATATTATGTGACAATAATAGTGCCATTAACATTTCAAAGAATCCTATTATGCACTCTAAGACAAAGCACATCTCTATCAAATATCATTATCTTAGAGAAGAAGCTCAAGAGAAGAAAGTGGTGTTGGAGTATGTTAGCACAAAGGAACAAATAGTAGATATCTTCTCCAAGCCACTACCAAGGGACACTTTTGAGTATCTCAGAGGTAAGTTAGGGGTCCTACCCCTATCTTCTACTCACTGACCGAGTTCGGTGAAAGTATCAATTCGATGACTCTACAGAATATCTTTTAGGAGTTGATGCTGATTTACACACTTTAGGATGTTTTCTAAAGGTGTACAAGAAATAATATAGGGAATAGGAATTGAAGACATAAATTATCTGATCGAGACTAAAGTTGACACATAACAACAGAAAATCACTTCATACAGGAAGACATTATGTTTTAAGTTCTTTACTTTTTGGCATTGTTATCAAAGGGGGATAAGACTGGAGAAGACTGGTGAAAAGTAGTAAAGCAAGACTAGAGAAGAGGAGAAGACTAATGTATGGGGGAGAATTCTGATGACAGAAGGAGAGCGAATTCTAATGATAGAAGGAGAGCATTTTAGCATTTCATAATCTCACAGCAATCCGAATCAACTAGGTCAAATCAATTGGTTTTGCCATCAATGCCAAAGGGGGAGATTGTTGGCATTTGGCATTATAACAGACAAGGAGAGATTGTTGGCATTTCAATAAGGATATTGAGAATGTTGTTGATGATTATGGATATAACTGATTAAGGATGTTTACTATCTTAATATTATTATTTTGTCATTGATGTCAAGAAATTGATTTTCTAATTCAGTATGGTGTTGTCATATCTTGAGAAGTATGATTTGATGAGTATAAAGATGTCAGTAAAAGACACAGAAAGAATATGATGAATAAGGGGAGAAATAAGTTATTCAATGGGCAACTATTACCAAGTTAGACAATGATGAGATCATGATGATTAGATTGTTTTGATATCTTACATATGTTATTGATTGAAAGGTTAATACTATACTATGTTATCGAGAAAAGAACCTACTCGATAAACCCTAAGAAACCTAGTCGATAAACCCTAAGGTTATCACTATCGGTTAATGAAGGCAGAATGTCTACCGAGTGAAGTTTAGTATTTACCGAGTTGCAACCAAGTAATAACAGAATAAATTAAATGATTACATGCATTATTTAATGAAGGAAGCTGATGAGCTAGCTATGATTAAATGATTGGTATGCCGTGAATGAAGTTTGTTAAAGAATCTATAGCAAAGGAAAATTGGAAGGAAGATCTACAGTTTAGATTGAACCGTAATACCCTTGCACAAGTTCCAAGAAATGTATGCAAGTTCCGAGACAGGGTAAAACATTTTCAGATTGAAAGATACATTGAACCTGGACAAAGCCTAAAGATTTGATGGCTATGATTGATCATGGGAAATGTGATCAAGGAGATTAAGCGGTTGGCAAATTGTTTATAAATAGGGAATTGTTGATAAACAATGTATGTGGGCAAGTGTATTCACAGGGATGCTACATAGTGATTACCGAGCACAGAAGCTTGGAGATCTGTTTTGAATAACAAAGTATAGAGCCCAGTAGATGGACAAGATTAGTTATATGTCTATATTGTTTTGAGCAAATAAGAATCTGCTTGAGCATTTTAGATGTGAAGTTGTAGATAGATTTTTATTACTGTTATTTAGTGAAGTAACAGAAAATCTCTTAATTGAGTGGACTTAACAGTCTTATTTGTAAAACCCTCTAGCAAGGTGACATTCTGATTGAGTGGTTGAAATCCTTTAACAAGGTCACTTCTAACAAGGTTAAGATCCTAACAGATCTAAGGGAAATCCCTTAACTGGGTCACATCTAGCAATGTGTTTTGTAATCTTTAACAGGATTTGCTTTTAACCAATCCCACAGTGGTTTTTTCCCTATTTGGGTTTCCATGTTAAATCTGGTGTTATGAGTGTTATGATGTTTATATGCTTTTGAGTTTGCATGTTTAGCAGTTTTGGTTATATTACTGAAGTATATGTTACCGAGGTTGAATCTGATGTCATTATGGAAGATTAAGTTTGTATGATTCACCCCCCCTCTCATCTTATTAGCTAGGCATCTGTACTTATCTTTAAGTATCAGAACTATCAATAATCACAATACTTAGTGAACTCCACAGAAGTTAATTCACCACCTTGATCTGTTCTTAGACATTTTATCTTTTTTCCACTCTCTTTCTTAGCTAAGGCTTTGAATGCCTTGAATTTATCAAAAGCTTCATTCTTATCCTTCAATAATGTGACTCACATCATCCTTGAACAATCATCTTTGAAAATCATGAAGTATCTGTCACCTTGAATGCTTCTTGTTCTTATTGGTCCACATAGATTTGTATGAACCAAATCTAACAAGTGCTCTGCTGAGAAGGACTTTCTCTTGAAAGTTGAAGAAGTCATCTTTCCTAGCTGACATTCTTTACAAAGAGCATTAACCGGTTTGTCTAGCTAAGAAAAACCTCTTACTGTCTTAGACTTTCTTACTTTAACAATATTATCAAAATTTATATGAAAAAATCTCTTATGCCAAAGCCAACTATCATCTAATTTTGCAATCAAACAATTGCTAACTTTAGGATTGAGATGAAATAGATTACCTTTGGTCTGTTTCCTGGTTGCAATCAATTCACCTTTGTTGTCAAATATTTTGCACATTCCATTTCTAAACTCTAGTGGGTATCCTCTGTCATTAAGTTGTGCCACACTTAAAAGATTGTGCTTTAGGTCTTCAACCCAATAGACATCATCAGCACCACTCTTCCCATTAAGAGAAATAACTCCCTTACCTTTAACCATATAGGGTGAGTCATTTCCAAATCTGACAACACCACCATCAAATTCCTTCAAGGAAAGAAATTTTCTCCGATCACCGGTCATGTGATGTGAATAGCCACTATCAATGATCGAATCACCACAGTTATCTATTCAAGATACTAGTGCCTTTTGATATGATATTTCTTCCTTAATAGCTACAAACACAATATCTTCATTAGCATCATCATCAGATTCTTCATTAGTAATATCACTGTCAATAGCTACAAGACAATCTCTCTTGCCTTTATCCTTATACTTCTTAAATTTGTCTCTCTTGTATTTGTTTTCACCATTAGGGAAATTAGCTACTATATGACCAATCTTGTTGCATGCAAAACATTTTAAAGGTAGCTTACCTCTATATTTACCAGTGCCTCTAGGGAGTCATTTTTCCAACAATGCTTCAAGTTTTACTAAGCTGTCTTCATCATCAACATCTCTGTTGGATCTAGATTCATAGCTATCACTGGTATCTCTACTTCTTCTCATAGATGAGTTAGAGAGAGAAGATCTACATGCAGATTTTGATTTCTATACACTACCATTATATCCATTTAGTTGAAAAGCAGTAAGTTTGCCAATAATAGAGTCAAGATTTACCTTTGTCTTGTCAATGGATTTTAGCTCTTGAATAGCTACAACTCAAATAGCATAGACCGGTAGCAAGGTTCTCAGTACCTTATTGATTACTGTGGCATCTTCCACTTTCCCTCCTACAATCTTTATCTCACCAACTACCTCTTTAATCCTTTGACCATACTGCTGCATATTCTCACCTTCAGGCATTCTCATGTCATCAAACTTTCCTCTTAAACTCTCCTCTTTGGCAATCTTAACATGTTCATCATCGCTATAAATCTCTTCTAGTTTCTTTCATACTTCATATGTAGTTTCAAGATCATGAACATCTACATATTCAACATCAGACAATGAATTTGTAATAGCCTCTAATGCCTGGTGATTTTCTTGTTGTTCTTTCTTCTGATCATCAGTCAGGGGTCCAGTAGGTGTAATATACTTATTTTCTATATGATCTTAATACTGACTACCATGACTCTTAATATAAATCTTCATTCTATCACTCCATATTCTATAGTTATCTTTGTTGAACTTCAGACATTCTTTCTTCATGATGATCTACAAGATCTTTTCCTCAAGCTATTAGGCTTTTAGATTAAAAGAGGACCTGAGATACTCTGATACCAATTGATGGTATGATGAAAGAATAAGTATCCGGGAGAATACTGAGAGGGGGGGGGGGGGGTGAATCAGTGTATTGAAAAACTAATACAAAGTTCCCAAACTCAAATTCAATCACACAAAGTAAACATATCTCAGTTAAGATCAATATTCATAAGAATACTTGACATCAACCAGTTTAATTGTTATGACAACTTAACAGTAAACAACATCAATAATGCTTAATCATAACTCAACATATTCATCTCTCAATTCGTCTACTTATCATACCTTATTAGAAGTTAATCAAATAAACAAATAAGATCATAACCACAAAAGCATTCACCACTTAACACAAATGTTTATATGTGTAAAACCCAAATAGGTAAAAACCACGGTGAGATGAGACTCATAAGGATAGCTATCTAAACTTCTCTGAAGTTCACCTTGTTAGGAGCCAAGCCTGTTAAAGCTTTACAATAAGTCCTGTTAAGAACTAATTCCGGTTAGGAATCACATAGTTAAGGGATTTACAAATATGCCTTGATGAAAAGCACAATACCCTGTTAGGAGTAACCTCGTTGGAGGATTTAAGAATCTAAGCTAATGGAGCACCTTGTTAGAGGATTTAATGAGTAACCAATCTTTTTAGAGATTACTTGGTTAAGAGATTTCACTTCTGCTGTAATTGTTAGAAAACAACAGGATTTCTTGATCTGTCTGAGTAGCACTACATTTTATTGATCAAATCCTTCTAAGATTCAATTTGCCTTCACTCAAAGTGTAGATACATTCACCGGTCAGGCAACTACACACTCAACAAGTTTCTTCCAATCTTGCCAACTTTGCCAACAACCTTACAGGCAACTTCATCGACCTTAAATACAAATCAATTAGGTCGATAACACAACAAAAACCTAATTCTCATCATCAAGATTACAAACAAGTCAGTACAATCTTGACCATTAGAAATAATGACAATCTCTTCACATTCTTCAAGAAAATTCCAACTACTCCATGATCATCGCTCCATCGGACTTTGTAGCTCATCACGTGTTTTGCATTAGATGCAATCCACTTTGCTCCTTCCCTAGACAAAAACAAACACACCAAAACAATTTGAACTTATCCTCATATAATGATCACACGTGTCTCCATCATTATCGCTTATCAGATAATAAACCAACAAACTTGATCGGTTAGGGTTTAACATTTGATACGGTTTACCGGTTACATTGCATAGAAAGGTTTAAACCCTTTACACTGGTTGAACTCACAAAATTTACATACCGGTTTACAACATCTTCCACAAAACTCTTCTTACTAGTTACTAGCCAATATGAAAAACAACAATATAAGCAATAACATGAATACCATTACCGGTTCAATTGACATCAATGACAATATATCATTAATGCAATCTATATCTAAAATGCCAACAAACTCAAAATGCCAACAACACAGTCCTTTGAAAAACCATGAAATGAAAAGGGTTTTTTCGCCTCTAGAAATGGAACTTGAATATGAAAGTACATCTGCACACCTATAACCTACACACATAAAAGAGAGGAAAATGGGTTGGGATTGGGGATTTGCCTTTAGGTCAAACCCCAGTTTTGGAATTAACCAAGTAATGAAAGAAAGTACTTGCAAGTAGATGTAAATGAAAGACTGAAATGTAAATCACCTCAAGGGAGGTTGTGATATAAATGTTGATAGAAATTATTGTGTGGAATTGAATGTTGGAATCAATCTCTTCTTCAATGGTTGAATCCTTGACGTGAATGCAACACCTAGCCTTGAAGGGAGACTTGAGAATTCTCAATGCTGGAAAGGAATGCTTGATCACAATTTTATCTAACTTGACCAACTTACCCCTCCCCTTATTTCCTAAATAAGATGGTAAATGCAACTTAAATACATGTCAATTAAGGTTAATGAGATTGATTTTCATCACAGGCCGACATCAGGGAAGTTTCCCGCTCATTGCACAACCTATAATTTATGCTCTAGGAAAGGTCCTGCCCTAAAATAGGGTAGGAAAAGGGGCGCCACGCCCCTATCCTACCTGTTTCTCTAGGGTAGAGTACAAACAAGGTGGTGTGGAGGCCAAGGGAGAAGTAGATTCCAAGGGTTGAGCAGTCTCTGATCTCCGATTAGGCTAGAGGATTCAATCTCACGTGCGTGAGGACCCTAATGCAGTCGAAAATTTCTAGGGTCACAATTTTATGACACTACAATTAGTAATCTCTTCCCACACCACTATCAAATACAACAAGAAAAAGACATGAGTGGTGGGGTTGTGTGCCTGCCATACACCAAAAAGAGCATGCTATGGTGTATGACAAACACACAGTCCTGCCATCCATAGTGAAGGGTGTGAAACTTGGAAATACAACTTGGGTATGAGTCAGGATTGAAATCCAACACATATCTAGGAAAAAGCTTTGGTATGTGTCAGAATCCAAACTCGATTCATACTAAATATATTTAGGGCACGATAAAAATGATAATACCTATCAAAAGATTAACAATACAAAGCTTGGAGTTAAAAATACACTAGGCAAGGCAAAAAATATAATACCTCGAGTTGGGAAATCCGTCTCAAAAGGATAATCAACGCCTTGAATCTTCGAAAATAATAAAAAACAATAAGGCATAAATCGATAAAATAAGAAGTATGAAACCCAATTTGAATCATATTCTCAAAACAGTAAATGCCAAATCATGCCAATACATGCATAATAATGGTGTAAATTGGGCCTATAGGTTCGATTTGCACCAAAATGACTTAAAAGGTGTAAATAAAACCTATAGGTCCGATTTGCACTGAAATGGGACAATCAAGTGCACTGTCAAGTTTAAAATCTGACTCTACACTTAAAATTTAAAAATGGTATAGAGTCAGAACCTGACTTTACACCAATTAGGAAAAACTCTTTTTAAAGTTAAAATTTGAATTTTAACTTGAAAGAAAAGATTTCCAAGCTCGAACACAAAGTGTTCAAAGATGAGTGAAGTTACAAAAATGCTTCAAAACTCACAACTTAGAAAATGAGAATGAATTTTAAGAAAAATTCGTAGGAGTTATCTTGTTTTCACACAAAATGAAAACAAGGATAACATTATGCATGAGAATATAGTGAATCCTCAATGATCTATCAAGGGCACCTAGTTGGTCTCATGCATATGATGTGCTTAAGTCTGACACTTATAGAAGCATAAATGTCATTACACTATGGTACCCAAGGTGACCATATTATCTTTTGTATAGTATAGATGGGCCAACATGCCTTGCTCTAGGAATATGTGGTTTTGTGTTGCTCCATCTCTCTGATACAGTGAAAGAGGCCCCCATACAAATGGGAGCCTCAACTACCTATGATGATGTGTAGTGCCATTGTAGTAATCACAATATGATTGACCAAAGGTATTGTGGCTCACCCCTACTCAAGCCACCTCAGGTATATGTGCCCAGACATGTCCACAAGAATTACCTAGTTGATAAAGAATATTTGTGCTTTATGCCTCCTGGACCCTCCCTCTTCATATACAACAATCCACCTTCAAATGGGGAGCCTTAAAATGTGATAGACATCTATCAATATAATTATCATCTATCTTGTCAGGAGATGGAAAGAATAGGTATCCAGGTCACATCTATCCATTAGTGCCATACAAATGGTGGGATGGAATTGAATCTTTGGCATATCATAAACCAACCAGAGTCCCACATGCCATAGAAACCAATGTTCTACAATTATCACTTTATCTCTATGATTATTAAGTAGAAATAACATAACTCCCTCTATGCACTCACAAACCTCAGACAACTCCTTTAAAAAAACATACATCATGCAAAAATTCCACTTTTAAATGTAATCTTCTATCACTTTCTAAGTATTTTTTTGTCTAAATTCTTCTACGTAGATGTTTTTTTTCTTAGTTCTTGGATGCTGACACATACTAGGGATACCAATGCTCCCTTGTGATGAGAAAAGTTTATGGTCCTATTTTCTAAGGATTTATTATGATGTCCATGATGATCCTTTAGATTTTGATATCGTGATGACACTATTTATTTTGCTATTCCCTTAGAAACTGTTATCTTTTGAGCTTAAGTTTGACCTTGAAACAATTCGTGATATTAATACATATACTATGTAATTATCTATTAAATGTGCATGTGTTGAAAAGAATGTTGTTTTTCATATGATTTGGGAAATGTGGATTGTTTGTACGTGCTAACATGTTTTGCAGATTTGTACCAAGAAAGTGGTGTTATGATAAAGCTTGCAACAAGGAGCATGACTCTTACCGGTTGGCCGGTTATTGAAGAGGTCAAGAAGTGATCAACGTAGTGGAGCTTTCTCTACTTAATGTTGCAACTACCTTCTTTATTAATTATGTACAATCAATAAGTCAATTTAGGGGCATGCTGCGCTTGAGGAAGTCCTATTTGACTTGGCTAACCGCATGCATGATCTTTTATTTCCTCTTTTCATGCTTTCAATAAATGACACCCTCCTTATGTTGTGGAGCTGGTTGACTAGTTACTTAGGATTAGTTGGTAGGTTTTTTCTACAAATAATGCTCAGACGATCTCTTGAAAGGGATTGATCTCTGATGTTGTAAATATACTTTTCAACTTTGGAATACAGTTTAAGAACATGTTGTCATATTATGTATATTTATGTTTTGATGAATAAGATGATATTCTGAGTTTCAAGCACCTGTGTTAATCTTGGAAGTCTCACTCAAGGGGGCCCACTTGGTGAGAACTCTGTTCAGTTAGTTTAGTAGTTCTTTTTTCATTCAGTAATTAGTACAGTTCCAACAATGGACTGTTCCTACAGCCAAAGCGGGCATAGTAGTTTCCTACCTATTTGTCTGAAATTTCATTCTTGTACCTTGTGTTAGTTTAAGATTTACATGTTCAGACTAGTTATCAACTTAAGTTCAATTTTCTTTATTAATTATTTACAGTATTTCAATTCCAACATTGTTCTTTTCTTATGTTATGATGGCCATAATAGAGTCTTAGTGTACATATTGTGCTAACCCATTTAAAGTTCACATCCCTAGGTTGATAATTTAAATGAACCTCCATAATGAGTTTCATAGTTGCTTAGTGAAGATGTGTAATTTCCAAGTCATAGCTTTAAGGGATTAGTTATTGAACCATTTGAGGAGGCTAACATTTTTGGCACCGTTGTCGGGGATGGTGTCAAACTAAGAAGTTCTTTAAGGTCATTTTTAGTTTATTCCTATTAAAATACCTTTGCAAGTTGCTCTTAGATTACTTTCTTACTTCACTAAGTTATGCCCATAATTATTTCAATTTTTTTGTCTAGAATTGGCTGATATTGAGTTGATCTTGTATGCATAGAAGAAGATATGTTTTTGGGAGATTTCTTCCTAATGATCCTTATTTTAACAATCATTTTGAGGAAGCCTACAATTAGTCTGAAATAGAAGACCAAGAGATAAATCCTTTGGCTAATATATTTGCCAACTTTAATAATCCTGAAGATCCAGTTGACCAAGAACCTATTGATAACCCATTTGCCTTGATAATTCATCAACCAAGAATGGCTACTACTACTACACAAAATCAACCTAACCAATCCACTTTTGAATTCCCCATCACTGACTAGCATGATAATAATAATCTAAATAATATCTCTGCTTCAGTCCTCCCTAAGTTTTATGGCCTTGTACTAGAAGACTTGGGTACCTTTCTATTTGAATTTGACATCCTCTGTAGAAGCTATGACTACACCACTGATACTCATATTTTTAAGTTGTTCCCTGCTACTTTGAAGGAAGGAGCCTTAAGATGGTTTATGAGTTTGGGGAGAGATGTTGTTACTAGTTGGGAAGACATGCAAACGAAATTTCTTGAGAAGTACAAGGAATATTGTAGAAGTAGTAATATGAAGGGAGATAACATCTTTAGAATGCAACAGAGGGAAGATGAAATTTTTGAGGATTACATCTCAAGGTTCTTGTTTTGCCTGAAGAAAAATTTGACCATACTCTTAATGAAGAATCTCAAAAGTTTCTCTTCCTTAGAGGAATCAATGATAGTTGTACTAATGCCTTGGATCTAATAGGAGGAGACATTACTCAAGTTCCTTGGGGTGACATTAATAAGATATACCAAAACTACTCTCGAGTAGTTGTCAAGAAAGGAAAAGGCTACTAAATAGGAAAATCATCCACTAATGGGGTATCAAGGATGGAGATTACTAATCTTCTTTCAAATTTCAAGAAGGATATCATAAATGATATGACCACTCAATTGGATACCCTGAAAGCAAGAAAGAAACATGAGGAGGCAGAAGCAATGTTGGTAGAATACTACCCTCATTGTAGGCAAAAGAAGAAAGATTGAAAATGTAAAATGGTGGCCAATATTGATAGCAAGAAAATTCCACCTGAGTTCAAGATGATTGAGAGAGATGAAGACCAAGTCTTTTATGTTGCACAAAGAAGACCATGGGCTCCAAGAAAAGGTATTCCACCTGATCCATTGTCTTTTAGTGGACCTTATATGAATTCTAATGCATCTAATAACCAGTGATAGTACCAATATCCATCCAATTTACCATAGTCTTGGTCAGAACACTTGTTCTAATTACCAAAATTATCCACCTCGATGACAACATTCTCAAGGGAATTGGTAGCAATCCTAAGGAAATTGGCAACAATTACTCCAATGGAGAGGTGGACAACAATGGCTGAACCAAATAACTGGTTACATGAATCCACCTCCATAGCCTCAACAACAAACTATCATGCCCCCTCCTAATCCTAATGCTAGTACACCTATACCTACATAGTTTCCATCTCAACCCACACCTAATCCAAATAATAAACCGCAACAACAACAGGTCTATTCTTCTGATCCAAATCTATATCCTTCACATGTTGTGAGTTTAGGTGATATTCACCTATGTTTAGGAACTACCTTGCCTACTCCTTCCACTCCTCTCATAAATAAGCTACCTGGGGAGGAAGAGGAGCATCCAAATTTGGCTAAGGCACCTGCTCAGCTAGAACAATTCAAGGATCCTAAACCAGCTCGCCTATCTAATCCAGAACCACCAATTCCTCAAAGGTTGGAAATTGTCAAGCAAAAGGAAGAAACCACCTTTGACATTCTGGATCAATTGAAACACATGTGTCAAGATACCCTTGTTCCAAGCCATTAAGGATGTCCCAATCTATGGGAAAACAATAAAAGAGGCATGTCTCAAAAATCCAGGATGAAAGGCAAAATATCCCACTACTATTCTTGTGGTAGGCCAATTGGCAGACATCATGTTTGGGAAAGTAACTATCCCCAATTATGTTGATCCAGGTAGTCCTATAATAGCAGTCATGATCAATGGTATGCAAATAAAGAATGATTTAATAGACCTAGGTGTAGCAATTAATGTTAGAGTAATCGAGTCTTTACTTGATTAATTAAACGATATTTGTTTAATTAATTAAGTTCCCCTTTATCTCTTTTACACTTAAGCTAACATTAGGTGCATAATACTTAATTCTTTTATTAATTATTATGTGCAAGCCTAGGGTTTTACCTTTTAGGGTTTCTTGACCTATTAGAGGTTGAATTCTTTCTTTTGTATCATTGTTACATTACACATTTTTGTGAATACAAAGCTCTCATCTTCTTGAGCATTTCCTGTGTATTTGGTTTTTCTTTGTTGCTTCCTCGCTTCTCCTTGTAACAGGTTTATTCATCTTGCAGAGATTATTTGGGTTCCTGTGGTGTTGTATTTCTCAACTCTCACATGGTATTAGAGCTTCAGATTTGTAGGTACCTATTCTTGTTTTGAGTTTTTTTTTGCATTGGAAGCAGATATGGGGTTTCAGAAGTTTTTGTGCACCTAGGGATAGGCCTTTGTTTTCCTGAGAACTTTAGGCCTAAACGAATCTCACCATCATGCTCAAAAGGCCCAAAAACCCTTAGGGTCATATAAAACTTGACCACTTTCGACACTTGAGCCTTTGGGGGTATTTTTTTGTTCTGTACCAGGTCGTACAACCCTAGCACGTAGTTCGAGAAATTTAAAGAAAATCATTTTTTGCTTTTATATGGCGTGCAGGCTGAAATTTATTTTTTTTGAAAAAAAATAAAAAAACATCTTTGAAAACAATAATTCAAAAGTTCGCAAAAAAAAAGTTTTTTTAAAAAAACATTTTTTTTTTGGGTTAAAACCCACGGTACATAGGGTACTGTGGGCCCCTGGGCCCTGTGGTAGGCCTATATTGCTAGCCACCAGCCCTACCAGCTCGGGCCCCACACTGCCGCCCACCGACCTCCACTAGGCACCGTCGCCACTGGCCCCCACTTGCCGGCCCTTCCCCGTTGGCCTCCTCCGCTCGCAACCTGGCTGCTGCCACAATGCCGCCCGACTGCCACTGCAGCCTGACCGCCACCACCACTCCATCACTCCACCACCAGAACGCTACCCACATGCCACCTCCGCCTGATCCTACCACCAGACAACCTCCCTCTTGCCTTTTTAGGGGGGGTTGGTTTTTTCCTCATATCTTGAGCATATGAAGTAATTTTTTCAAAAATGAATAGGAGTAGGAAATATGGTTCTGAGATGGACCTCATGGTATTGGAATGTTTTTCCAATTTTTTTGTTTAACCATACTTTTTTCCAGTCAAAGTGGGGTCACTTTTTTGCACTTCCGGGACCGTAGAATGTGCAAACGAACTCCATTTTTTGAAAACGAATAGGTGTTGGAAAGCTCTCAGCATGGTCTATTCAGATATGTGATGTTGTTTCTCAGATATTTCATCAGGTACATGAGATTTAAGTTTGAATTTTTTTTCTTCTTATGCACTGCTTCATTCTCACCAGTATGTACTAGGGTTTAGGTTTTTCACTTGTGGGGCAGTGTTTTTTTCTCGCTTTCTATCATTTATATCAGAAATATAGAACACGAAAAACTCTCAAAACCAACAAACCCTTTTGCATCTTCTATCTATTCTGAAAGATCACATAATAATAAAAAACACAAGCAGGTACAGGTGTAGAGTTTCATGGCATATTCTTCAGTTGAGTTGGTGACATCACACAACTATCACACTTGGAAGCCTCGCATCATGAGGCTTCTTAGGGCATGAGGGTTGTGGTCTTGTTTGGATGAGGTTCAGCCTCTATTGCAGCGTCCTTATGGGCTTCTTCAACACATAAACAAGATGGATGAGGCCATGAGTTTGCTTTCCTTACATGTTTCCGACAGTCTTCTATTTCACCTTGATGCTTTTCTCACTCCTCAAGATATGTGGTTGAAGTTTGAGACTCTCTTTGGGAGAGTTAGTGAGATCTAGGCATTACAGATTGAGGCAGAGCTGGTTTCCTTGTTACTTGATTCGTTTCCCACCATTGAGGATTTTTTGAACAAATTCAAGACTACCAGTTCTATTCTCCAGGGGTGTAGAAAGACAAAGACAGACACAAAGTGCATTCACTTGATCCTTTCTAAGCTTCGGGGTCCTTTTTAGTTCTTTGCCTCTACTTTCTACTCCACCATGGATGGCTTGGGTGCTCATTTCACCATGCCTACCTTTGATGTGTTTTGTGAGCATTTGTCTCATGAGCAGTCTCACCTTTCTCAGCTGATGCTCTCAGGGACCAAGAACATAGCCTTGGTTTCTCAGTCATCTAAGGAGAAGCAAAAGTAGAAACCAAAGCCAAAGAATAATTCTACAGGTAGTGAGCATTCCTCCTAGCCACCTCCTAAGTCTGATTCCAAATCACCATTTACTCTGAAACAAGGGAAATCTTCATAGTCTGGTGAGTCTTCCTCTAAGACTAAGAAGAAATTAGGAGATACTTGTAGTTTTTGTGGCAAGGAAGGACATCCAGTTTCTAGGTGTTGGAAATGATTAGAGGCTTTAGAGGAAGCCATGCAACAACATCACATCTCCTCATCTTAGGTGTCTTCTCCTTTCATAGGGAAAGGTCATGCTCTGACTGCTGAAGCTTCAACCTATGGGTCCACTTGGATTTTATATTTTGGTGCTTCTCACCATATGAATCACACTCAATAGTTGGTTACTTCTCTTGCCTCTTGTGGTACTTCACAGATTGCAGTGGGTGACTTTGTTCAGCTTTTAGTCTTGGGTTCAGGTTCTATCTCTTTGGATGGTGTACACTATAGGATTCTCATTGTTCCTAACATCTCGACAAACCTCCTATCCATTTATCAGATTTTCCATTCTAGCTCTAGTAAGACAGTTGAGTTCTCACCACATGATGTGGTTATTCGAGACCTCCATGACTCTAATTTGGTTGTGGCTATTGGGAGTGTTGATACTACATCTCATCTTTATAGATTTGATGGATTTGAGCCCTCTATGGGTATAGGTTCTTCTCTTATAGCACATGAAGATTCAATGATTAATCTTTGGTATGAGTGCTTGGGCCATGTCAATTATAAATATCTTCAGCAGATGAGTACACAGGCACTTGTTCTTGGGCTCCCACAGATATCCTACACTGATGGTGTTTGTCATGGTTGTGTGCTTGGAAAGCATCATAGGGATCCCTTTCCAAAGGGAGGAGCCCCTCGTGCTTTGACACCTTTGGAGTTGATTCATAGTGACCTCATGTCATTCCCTACTCCTTTTTCTGGGGCCAAGTATGTACTCACATTTATTGATGAATTCTCCAGATGCACATGGGTGTACTTTCTTAAGTACAAGTATGATTTCTTTGATTCATTTCAAATCTTCAATACATTTGTAGAGAAGCAGTCTGGTTTTTCTATTCGATAGATACATATAGTTAATGGGGGGAGTATGTGAATCAAGATTTTAGAGATTTTTGCACTGAACATGGTTTATAACATCAGTTTACTGTTCCCTACACCCCTCAGTAGAATGGTGTCACTGAGCAAAAGAACAAGACTTTACGGGAGATGGTGAATTGTAAGATTCAGTCTACGTCCATGGATTCATCTTTTTGGGCTGAGGCAGTCAATTGTGCCAACTACATTTAGAATCAGATGCCTCACAAGGCGATTCAACATATGACTCCTGAGGAGGCTTGGTCTCATGACAAGCCTAATGTTTATTTTTTCTGAATATTTGGCAGTGAGGCATGGACATTTATTCCTGATGCTCAAAGGAAAGAAATGGAGTAGAAGAGCTGACCCCTCATTTTTGTTGGCTACTGTGAGGATGTTAATGCGTACAGGTTGTTTGATCCTGATTCCAGAGAGGTCCTGTTTCGACGGGATGTTCAATTTGATGAGCGCCTTCCCACAGTGGATACCCTGTCTCCAGTGTCTACCCCTCTTCCTACTCCTCCCACTGCATCTCTTCAGGATCATTTTGATGATGATTCTGATGATAATGCTGATGATCCACCATCTCCACCTCCACCTCAGATTCCCAAGTGGGCTCGCTTTACTGTTGAGGCAACAAGATCTATGACTGATGATCCTTCAGATACTCGTCGCACCTGTTCTCATACTTTGGGTTCTAGTATTTTGAGTCATGCCATTTCAGATGCTCCTCAAAAGTTTTCAGAGGCAACAAGACACCCTGAGTGGGATTGTGCTATGGAGAAGGACTATTCTTCTTTGATGAGGAATAATACTTGGGATCTCTATCCTCTTCCTAAGGGCAGAAATATGGTTCGGTGCCGATGGTTGTATCGCACCAATTATGTTGCTGATGGTTCAATTGATAAGTACAAAAAATGTCTTGTTGTGAAGGGTTTCTCACAAGTTGAGGGTATTGATTACTCTGAGATATTTGCCCCTGTTGCCAAGATGAACTCTATTCACTTTTTACTATCCCTTGCAGCTTCTAGGGGATGACCCATTTTTTAGATGGATGTGAAGAGTGATTTCTTGCATGGAGACCAATAGGAGGAAATATATATGGAGTAGCCTCAAGGATTTTTGCAGGACATTTCTGTTACTACTTATCAAATTGCCATTAGTTTTATATACAAAGTCATTCTATATACTCTAGTCGGTTACAACTATCGAAATATTTAGTCGGTATGAACAGTCTAGTCGGTTACAGAAGGAAAACAGTCACAAAGCCCAGTATACACCGAGCTGTCTACCGAGTGTTATTTCATGTCTACCAAGCAGTAAAGATAATACACCAAGTTAATATACATCGAGTGAAACATGTTACCAGATTCATTGAACTTGGACACACATATGAAAACATGTTACAAGATCGAGGCGCATAGAACCGTTATCGCATTGGAAATTGCACATATAGATTTTGTATAATTTTGAGGTCATCTAACCAATGAAATATTTTGCATGGTTATTTATTCAAGAAATCATGTTTGTAAGATCAAAGCAATGAATCAGATCACCGACATAAGAAATCTATTTATACAACATGAATTTAGGGTTAGAGATATGTGTGAATGAGAGAAATGTGTGAATGAGAGAAATGTGTGTGCATATGTGTATGAAGCAAAACTTATGTGATACATGAGAAATCACAGAGTATTATGACTATTACAGAGACACAAAGGTCACCAAGAAGGTTATCAGAGAACAGTCAAAGAACAGAGTAAACAGAAGGGTTTACCGAGTTACTTTATGAGTTACCGAGGTATGCTACAGGCAAGGTAATCTTATTTTGAGCACATAGAATCTGCTACATCATTTTAGATGTAAAGTTGCAGATATCTGTAAAATCTTATTGTAATATTTTGAAGTTGTAAGAGAAACCTTTAACAGGGTAAAAGACTCTAATCAAGTCTATAAATTGTAAATCCTCTAACCAGGTGCAACATTTATATAGTGTTGTAAAATCCTTTAGCAAGGTAGATCTAATAGATCTTGTTACTCCTAACAGGGTAAGCTATCAGAAATAGCTAAATATGTAGCTCTAACTGATCACTCTTTATTATTGCAGTAGTGAAGTTGTGGGTGCCATCCCCATCGCAGTTTTTCTCTCTAACCAAGAGTTTCTGCATAACCAAAATATATGTGTTATGGAGTGAATCATGTATGATTTTTACTCATTTGTTTTAGCTTTATGTTATGTTACATCAGTTTTTGGTTTATGCATAATAGTAAAGATATTGTTGATAAAAGGATTTGAAGTACTGATTCACCCCTCCCCTCTCAGTACATTAGCTTTCCATATTGGGCCTAACAATTGGTATTAGAGCTTGAATCTTGGAAAAGGGTTTAACTGCCTAAAGAGAAAGATCTTATCAATGGAAGGCTACAAACAATCTCGGAGGATTGTGTATTTGCAAGAAGAATTGGATCATGCTAATCAAGTGATTGCAGACATGCAAAGGCAAATGCAAAAATCTCTGAAAGTGAGAAGAAGATTATTTGATGATTTGCAAGACTCTCAAGAGTTAGTGGAACAAATTGAGACATCATCTAAGAACAATATGTCTGAAGAGACTGAAGAAATGATTGGACAATTGAAAGAAAATAACAAAGCACTGGTTGATCAACTAAGAGTAATGAAAAGAGAACATGAACATTTCAATACACAGATGACTGAAAATCTTGATGCGTTGAGGACAATCGAGGACAAAGTAAGAGATATAGAAAGAGAGAAATAATAACTTGAAGCTTTAGTATTTGATAGGGATGATGAAATCATAAGGTTGACTGGGATTCAATAAAATATGACAGATCAACTAGGTTATGCACATCATGAAGCAAATTTGAAAGATGATGAGAATCAAGCATTGAAACTTGAAGTATCAAGGTTGAGCAATGAACTTGAAATAGAGAAGAAATCTAAGGAAACACTGAAGAAGAGTTATGAAGCATCAAAGATGTTGGATGAGCAACTGAACACAAGACGACCCTACAAAGAAGGAGGACTCGGTTACAAAGGAAAAGACTCTATCAAGAAGGGAATATGCACTATTGAGAAAGGAGAATCATCAAAACAAGCTGGAAAAAGGAATAACATCAAAAGGAAGAAGCCTATTTGCTACTACTGTGGAAATCAAGGTCATACTGCCAACATGTGTCAAACCAGAAAAGTTAGGCAACGAAATGCCACTAAGACCAATGGTTATTGTTACAATTGCAATAAATATGGTCACACATCTAATCAATGTAGGACAAAGTCTGTTAGTAATTATCAGAAGGCAAAATTCAAAGGGTTTTGTAAAAACTACAATAGATATGGACATAGTACCGAGAAGTGTTGGTTTAAGCAAAAGAACCACATGTGGTCTGCACACCAAGAAAATACTAGAGGTTACCGAACTCACACAGATCATTACCAACAATATTCTGCAGTACCATGGGATTACAATACAAGGATATGGTGTGAATGTTGTGGAAGATATGGACATATAAGTGCCAACTGCTTTATAAGGTTTGGAATGAATAACCGAAGATCATGGAGAAATCTTGGTATGACATGTTTTCATTGTCACAAAGTTGGACACTTGGCTGGAGATTGCAGAGATCAACCTAGAGAAGACACTGAGGAAATAAAAGAGAAATTAAAGATGATTTGGAGAAAGAAGGAAATTGTGTCAAATAAAGAAAGCACCTTACCTACCGAGTTAGGTGCTCCCACTCCAAATTAATCGGTAAAGGTATGAAGGGACTGCATTCTCACAAGGTTAAATCTTAAATAGTTCCTATTTTAGTATGTACTAAATTCAAAATCTGCATAGTAAGATGATGTAGTAAGTTTGAAATTCTATCAAAGTCTTTTGGAGGACTTTATAGGAAATCTGTCAAGTCAGTGAATTCAGGAAGCCTAGCAAGTCGGTATATGAAGGAAATTTGGTTACTTGGTTAAAGCGTAAAAAGGGAAAGAAAGTTAAGTGAACTGAGTGCATTTAATGTCTTTGACCTAATCTATCAAGTCGGTGAATTCAGGAAGCCACACTAGGAGGATATCCTAATATCTTAGGAAGGCCATGGTTGGCCACAACAAATGCTTATATAGGATGTTGTTCAGGAGATATGACCATCTTTGATGCTAGAAATACTAAAAAGTGTTGGAAAATGCACACTACAATGAGAAATTGTAGGTGATTGAAGGTATTTTCATTAATGAAAACCTTGCAATCATATGGCACCGACACCGGCAAACTCTACAGTGGCAGATAGCTTACCGGTAGTGAAAAATATGATTACCGACACCCTGGTCGACATGATTTTGTTTATTGCCTAATGTATTTAATTATAATATCTTTTTGTAAGCCGACAAGACATATTGTAATAAGGCTCATATATAAGTATGAGATCTTGTAGAACATTTTGTAGGGGATATATGTATGCGAGATAGATGGATATAATATGCGAATATTAAGGCAGATTTTGGAGTAAGGTTTATGGTTATTGTAAGAGCTTAAACCGGTACTGAATCTGGCATAGAAGATTCTCTTTGTAGCAGTACATCATATTGGATTTCTATAATCCATTTTGTAAGTCAATGAGACTTCCTTTTGTAATTGAGCAGTGAGCTCTAGGCAGTTGGCCTTCCTGCATGTGCAGACACACATTTTGTAAGTAATATTCACTTATTGGCCAGTGAGCGAATATTGTGGGTCACAAATCCCACCGAGGTTTTTCCCACATCGAGTTTGCTTGTCAAAAATATTGTATTATGGTGTGCTTTCTATGTTGTGTTTATTGTTCTTATTTACTGCATTAATTCTGGTTTACTAGTACACTATTTTGGAATGCAATTTGTTTAATAAGTTAGGAAAATCTATATACCAGCAAGATACCAATTCACCCCCCCTCTCAGTATCTTTGGGAATCCTAACGATTGGTATCAGAGCCTGGTCCTCTATTTTCAAAAGCCTAACAAATTGAGGGAGATTCTAACACCGGTAGAGATGGAAAACTTGAGAAAGCAATTGGGAAAAAACTCTTTCAGATTATGATGCAGAAAATTTGAAGAATATGAAACTTGAAGATGATCTGAAGACTGCACAGGAAATCATTCAAGGACTTCAAGAAAATATCACTATTGCTAGGAACAAAAGAAGAGAACTTTCTGAGAAGATGCAGAATGATGATGATGAAAAAGAAACTCTTAATGACCTTGTGAACAAGTTGAGACAAGAAAACAGTACTATGAGAAATGAGATGCAAGATATGACTATGAGGTTTGTAAAGACATTGAAGACAAAAAGAAGAATGAAGATGACTTGGTTAGAAGACTAAATGATGCTGGAAATGAAAACACAAGACTCAGTCATGAAATGATATGTTGAAGACAAATTTGATGCATACACAAAATGACAGAACTGAACTCATGAGACAGAAGGGAATCTTGGAAAATGAGTTGGCTGCTATAAATCAACATAAATAGAAATTCAAGAAAAGTTCAAAGGAACTTAATAACATGTTGAAAAATCAGAAACTTGATGGAGATACTAATGGCCTTGGCTTTGAACTTGGTGAAAGCTCTGGTACTGCAAATAATCATGATCACAGTAAATTGGTAAGACAACCTAATTCTTACAAATTCAATGGGAAATGCTGTAATTGTAACAAGTATGGTCATAGAGAAAATCAATGCAGATCTAGAAACCATAAGAACACCAATGCACCCACTGGTCAATGTTCTAAATGCAACAAAATTGGTCATAATTCAAAAAATTACAGAATGAATGTAAGATGTTATGTTTGTGGAAGATTTGGACACTTGTCTAATCAATGCAAAACACATACCGACATAGGATATGGAAAAGATATTCAGAAAAAACAATGTGACTTGTTATGCTTGTAACAAAATTGGACATATTGCAAAATTTTGTAGAAGTAAGGTTTCACCAACAAATAACAAAGGACCTAGTTTGAAAGGTAAAGAGAAAGTTGGTGAGGTAAAGGAAGAATTCTCAAAATAATGGATTATAAAGTCAGATCAAAATGTTAACAAAGCTATTCCTTCATCGGTAGAATAGAGTATCACTCCACCGGCAGGAGATTCTTCATCTAACTGAAAAGAAACCTTTTGGGGGTATGGCAACTAATTAAAAATCATGCTAGTTTACCCTCGATTGATGGTAAGAAGTTGAATTGCTTCTTTACAGGCAAATGAGTTAAGTTTCACTTAACTGGTAGGAATTTATTGTGGTAGTTGAAGGAAATGACATTAAAAAGCAAGTGTTTCTTACTCTTTTTCATTCACCGAGCATTCAAATTCCTGAGAGCGTGAAAACCTGAGCGAAGGCATCCACAACAAGAAGTGAAGCAAATCAGTCAAGCATTCAAACCTAAAGGCAGATTAAGGTATTTATACAATGGCTTCCTCCTCTGCACCTGAATTCATTGCAAACCCTACTATAATTGAATTGGTTAAGCACCCTAGGCCCATATTTAAAATCATTCCTAAAATAGCGAAGCAAGATGATACCCTAGGAGCATTTTATAAAATACCCAAAGGAGTTGTATATGCTGAAGACCCTAGGATTTACATACATTGTCATATTGAAGAGCTTGGTGCTGATGAGATTATGAACATGTATAGGACATTAATTTGTGATGAAAATACTAATGTGAAACCGGAACACAAGATAATTGAAACCCTAGGTTTTGTGGAGATTCTTAGTATACTTGATTTTCCCAAGGAAGTTATAAGGATTGTATTGAGAAGAGTTCATGGGGAGTTCTTTTGGCTATATTCCATTCATAAGATCACAAAAGAAATAGTTAGGGCAGTGACAGGCTTACCTTCCACCGGCAGTAGACATGATAAGACTAAAAAGGTTCCAAATGAGACTGTAATGACCCTAATCGGTGCAACCTATGACAGGAGATCCTTAAGAGTAAATGATGTTAAGGATATTAATGTAAGATTCATTAGCATGATTCTTGGATACAAAGCTACACATGCCAACAAATTAAACTCTGTTTCTAGTTTATGTATCAAGAGTGCTTATGACATGGTAAACACTAATGCAAAGATTGACAAATGTGAATGACTAAAGGATGAGTTAATCAACAACCTGAAGAAAATTAACGGTGACAAGAAAGGCACATTCAGATTTGGTAACTTACTTGAATGTCTATTATTGTATATCACCAAGGAAGTTCCCGGTATAGGCAGAAAAGAATTTGGTTTTGATGTACCGATTGGCAAACAACTTTTGGACATTCTTAACAACATGGGAGATGACAAAGAAAATAACATAATTGAACACTTTCAGGCACTAAAGGATATAATGAAGACTAGGATAAGACTATCTCAAGCCATAGTTGACAAATACCAAAAGGAGATATGCTTTGTTATTAAGAAAGATGAAATCTGGATGGAGGTAGTGGTTCCAAGAATAGTTTGGGTTACAGAGATGGGTTATGAGGCAGATGAAAACATAATAGAAACATATGCTAAAGCCCTCCTTGAAGCTCCTAAAGAACCTACAGAAGAAGTATTAGGAAATGCAGAAACTATTGAAAGAAAAATTCAATCACAAAAATGAATAAAGAAAACAGAACAAGACAGAAACAACAGGCAGTAAGGCCTTCGGCAAATAAGATGACACCTAGGAAGAAGAAGGAAAAACAAGTTATCCCTCCACTTGATAATATTTTAAATGAGATAATTGAATATGGAAACTTGTCAAATGTTAGCAAGTTGTATAATACATTTTCAAATGAAGAAAAGGAGAGTATAGAAAACAATGTTATCTTACACTTGGATATATACAAGAAATTTTTGATAGAAGTTGTAGATGATCTACCAAGTGACTTGTACAGAAGATTAGATGCAAAAAGATTAGCAATTGTGGAATTAGACAAGAAGATTAATGTAGAAAAATTACTTGCAGTTCACCTAGTAAATTCAACAGAAGAAATTGATGAACTGATAAGTGAGGCAAATTGGACAATATTTTCTACTGGTCACTGACATGTAGCATTAATGACTGGTAGAGTGATTGAGATATCTGAAGAAACAACAGATAAATGGGATATTTTCTTTGTGGAGAAAGAAAACCAAGAAGAACTTAAATGACCAAAGACTTTTAGAGTCTATCAAAAGGATAAGGATAAAGGTAAGGGCAAGGTAGGTGGTCCTTTGAGAATAAAGGTAACAAATAACTTGCCCCCACCTCCTTCTGATACCCCATCGGCTGAGACTGTTGACACACCACCGATAACATATAATGTTGAGAGTTTGGAGACAACACATGAAGACACCAATCTTGATTTAGAGGTGTTGTATATTATGAATATTGACACACAAGAAGTCAACATTGTGGTTGATAAGGAAACAACTAAGAAGAGAGATGTGGCAACCGAGCCATCGACAAAAAAAAATGCAGTTGAGGCAAATGTTGAGGATACAGTTGGAAACATTGAGATTGGGAATGAAACACATACTGAACAATCAACTTATCCCCTGAATACTAGAAAGATAGATACCACTGATGTACACACTGAAAAACCTATTGAGCAACCGACTACTGATAACACAGTAAAATTAATTGAGACACCAGTTGTAGACAGTTCAGAGGTACATACAGAGAAACCGGTAGAAAACACTGAGACATAATTAGAGAAACCGACAATGGAAAGCACGGAGAAACTGATAGAGGAAAACACCGAGAAACCTAAAGAGAAGAAGGATGAGGTAAAGGTTAATATAGAGATAGTGCCACTGACAACAACTAAGAAACCCAAACCTTTGCTAGTTGAGATGCAGACTCAAACTGACCTACCAAAGGTAACCATAAGCAAAGAGGTTACTCACATCGGCGGATTGCAGATTGTTAAGGTAGTTGGACAATCATCTAGTTCCTCCTTAACAAAATTCAGACCGATCAATGTAACAAAGGTATTACTAGATTCCATCAAGAAAATAACAGATTGCAATTCCCTTGCATACAAGGCAATTGATGATACCATACCAATTTTGAAATTCATAGCACCCAAGTGCAATGTGGAAAATAAATATTCTTTGAGCCAATTAGACACATTGTCTAAATACATCACCGACAATCTACTAACAGTTGATTAGATCAATAAGGAGACATTCAGTGAGAAAATGAATAAAGAGAAAGAAAAATTCTTTGAAAAGTCAATAAACAGATGTAAGGAGCATATTGATACATTATTACTGGCACTAGGAAAGACAATAATGGACTTTAAGAAGTTGTATAGGGATTCATGCAAGACTAACATTTTGACATAGGATATAGATAAAGAGATTAGCAGAGCACAAAAGGAAATAAATTATATTGTTGATAATCTAATAGGTTCATCAGACTCCATATCAGTAATAGAGTAGGAAATTGTAGGCTTTGAAGAGAAAATTGAAAAATTTGAAAAAGATAAGGAGAGATTAAAGTTTAAGGCTAAGGAACTGAAATGCAGATTAGGTCCGAAACTAGACATCCTCATCTCCTTGAGAAAAGAGATTTCTGAGGCTCTTGTTCTAGGACTTAAGACACCAGAAGAGAAAATGCACATACTCACTGGTACCATCCAAAGGACAGAAACAACTTTGAAGGAAAGTGAGAGGTTCACTAACAGTCTAAATTTTGCACTAACAGATCTATATCAGATTGTAACCCACTGGCAATTGATATTAATTGACAACCTTTGTCATTGATGCCAAAGGGGGAGTAGTAGAGGATGACAAAAAGGAGTAGTAGGATGAGAAAAAATGATTGACAGAAGACATCATCTGCTCAAGGGGAGCACACAGTTTTTGGTAAAAATATTTGGACAACACTTTTTGTATACAATTATGACTTTTTCTCATGAGTGTTGCCATCAATGCCAAAGGGGGAGATTGTTGGAAAATGCACACTCCAATGAGAAATTGTAGGTGATTAAAGGTATTGTCATTGATGGCAACCTTGCAATCATATGGCACTGGCAGGCACCAGCATCGACATACTCTACACCGACAGATAGCTTACCGACAACGACAAATATGATTACCGACACCCTGGCTGACAGGATTTTGTTTATTGCATAATGTATTTAATTATAATATCTTTTTGTAAGCCGACAAGGCATATTGTAATAAGGCTCATATATAAGTATCAGATATTGTAGAACATTTTGTAGGGGATATATGTATGCCAGATAGATGGATATAATATGCAAATATTAAGGCAGATTTTGGAGTAAGGTTTATGGTTATTGTAAGAGCTTAAACCGATACTGAATCTGGCATAGCAGAGGCTCTTTGTAGTAGTACATCATATTGGATTTCTATAATCCATTTTGTAAGTCAGTGAGTTTCCTTTTGTAATTGAGCAGTGGGCTCTAGGTAGTTGGCCTTCCTGCATGTGCAGGCACACATTCTGTAAGTAATATTCACTTATTGGCCAGTGAGCGAATATTGTGGGTCACAAATCCCACCGAGGTTTTTCCCACACCGGGTTTCCTCGCCAAAAATATTGTGTTATGGTGTGCTTTCTATGTTATGTTTATTGTTATTATTTACTACATTAATTCTAGTTTATCGGTACACTATTTTGGAATGCAATTTGTTTAACAAGTCAGGAAAATCCATATATCAACAAGAGACTAATTCACCCCCCCCCATAACAGTATCTTTGGGAATCTTCACAAAAATTTGCTAATCTATCTGCTTGCTCAACCAACCCAAGACATAGATAATCCTATCTGGCCCATTATTGAAGAAGAAGCTAAATAAATTGATTCTGTGGCAAAGCTAATGATGATAGAAAAAGGCATTTCTTGCAACAATATGATGAAGATGAAATTCTATCCCAGATCATCTAGAATCATTATGAGGCTCATGTAGAACCATCCCACCATGCATTTAGTTCAGAAAGCCCTTTGAAAATGCTTCTTCTGGATGTTGTAGCTACAACAATGAATATTATTCCCACCTTGTTACCTAAAGAATTGAAAATGCCAAATGTTAGTGAGACAAACATGATAGAATTGACTACACAAATACCAGTTACAGGAGGAAAATATCTGAACATCAATAATCAGCTTATCCAAGAGCAATAGTTGTCCTTGACAAACCTATTAAATAATCATAAGAAGACATTTGTTTGGAGTTACTATGACATGAAGGGTATTGATCCTAAATTATGCACTCATAGGATCTATATCAAAGATGTTTGTGCATCAGTAAGGCAACCACAAAGAAGAATCAATCATGGAATGAGAGAAATAATAAAAGGAGAGCTTCAGAAACTACTAGATGTAGGATTTATATACCCAATCTCTGATAGCCAATGGGTATCCCCTCTAGTGATAGTGCACAAAAAAAATGGAAAATGGAGGGTTTGTGTAGATTACAGAGAGCTTAATGTAACTAGTAAGAAGGATCATTTTCCGCTTCCTTTTATAGATCAAGTATTGGATTCACTATCAGGGAAACAATTTTTTTGTTTCCTAAATGGTTTCAATGACTACAATCAAATACAAATTGCACAAGAATATTAGGAGAAGACAACTTTCACTTGCCCATGGGGAACTTATGCCTATTGAGTGCTTCCATTTGGTCTCTGCAATGCACCTGCAAATTTCAAAAGAGCAGTGATAAGTATATTTTTAGACATTTCACATGAGTGTATAGAAATTTATATGGATGATTTTAGAACTTATGACACTAACTTTGTTGAAACATTACAAAGACTAGAGGGAGTGTTGCGAATATGTCAAGATCATAATCTATCTTTGAATAGTGAAAAGTGTTTCATGATGATGCAACAAGGAGTGGTCCTTGGCCACTACATCTCTCAAAAAGGAATACAAGTAGATCCAACCAAGATTGCAGTCATTTCTAGTATTCCTACACCTACAAAACAAAAGGATGCCAACATTTTTTTGGGACATGCAGGATACTACAGGAGGTTCATAACAGACTTCAACAAAATTGCAGCACCACTTTATAACATTTTGACTGAAGATGCAAAGTTTCATTGGATAGAATATTATGAAAAATCATTCTCTAATCTAAAAGGAGCATTAACACAAGCACCTATGCTCAAAGGTCCTAATTGGAATTTCCATTCCACATACATACAAATGCATCTGATTATGCAATAGGAGCCATTTTGGGCCAAAAAGAGGCATCAGTTGAGCATGCAAACTATTTTGTTAGCAAGAACTGCAAGGGGCTGAATTTAATTATACACTCACAAAGCATAAATGTTAGTAGTCATCTATGCCCTAAACAAATTCAGGCATTATATAACAGGACATCAAATCTTTGTCCATACTGATCATGGATCAATCAAATATCTTATGAATAAATCATTGGTCAGAGGAAGATTGGCAAGGTAGTTACTATTGATACAAGAATTTGATATCACCATAATAGACAAGCCTAACAAAGGTAATGTTCTAGTAGATTTCTTGTCTAGATTGACTACATCAGATGTTACTAAGGTAATTGATGACACTTTTCTTGATGAGCACTTTTTTTCAATCAATGTGCATACACCTTGGTATGCAGACATTGAAAACTATTTGGTTGCAGGGAAGGTGCCTCCTCACTTCTCTCCTAAAGAGAGAAAAATTCTCATTGAGAAAACTTTTCCTTTTTCATGGATTGAAGGATGTTTGTTATATATTGGCCTAGATAATGTATTGTGAAGATGTGTCAAAGAAGATGAAACCTATGACATTTTGCATACATGTCATGATGAACCCTGTGGAGGACATTTCACTACCAAAAGGACAACAATGAGAATTCTCAACACGGGTTATTATTGGCCCACACTTCATAAAGATCTAAGAAAATACACTAGGAAGTGTGATAGATGTCAAGGAACAAGATGAGCAACAAAATCAGATGAGATGCCCCTCTACCCTCAAGTTGTAATTACACCATTTCACAAATGGGGCCTAGATTTTGTAGGTCCAATTGATCCACCATCAAATGGTAATTCCTATATCCTAGTATGTACTAACCTTGTCACTAAATGTTTTGACACTAAGCCAATGAAATATGGAAGGGATAATAAGGTCGTAGAATTCCTTTATGAAGAGATCTTTACGAGATATGGAGTTCCAAGGGAAATAGTGATTAATAAATACAACATTAGGCATAAAAAATTTACCCCTTACCATCCTCAGGTAAATGGGCAAGTTGAGATCACAAATCAGGAAATTGATGCAATTCTAACAAAAACAATGGCCATTCATAGGAAAGATTGGGCCAATAGATTACCGGAAGCTATCTGGGCCTACAGAACCACATGGAAAACAACCATTGGTTTCACACCATTTGAACTATTATATGGTAAAATAACCATGATTTCATTTGAGTTTGAACATAAAACTTTAAGGACTGCATTAGATCTAGAAATAAACCTATCAACAACACAAACATAAAGGATCATAAAACTCAATAACTTAGATGAATGAGGAAGGCGACCCTTCATCATATTGAAGTTGTGCAAGCTCAATGAATAAAATGGCATGATAAATACATTAAAGAAAAGCAGTTCCAACCAAGTGAATGGGCTCTTCTTTATAACTCTAGGTATTAGGAAGGTGCTCGCAAGTTACAAACTAGATGGCTAGGGCCATATGAGGTAGGATAAGTATTTTCAAATGGAGTTGTTCAACTTACCACAATTGACTCTGTTAGATTTAAATTTCTAGTCAACAATCATCACTTGCATTTATATCACAAGCTAGCTTCAAATGCGGAGTTCATGCAACAATTCACAAACTCTCTTGTAGCCAAAGGAAGTGGACCATGTGTCCATCCTTCTGCCTAAAATACATATGCATCAAATCATAATATATATTTCCACTTCAACGGAAATAAAATTCTCCACTCATTCCATACATTTACCTTCACTTCATAATTATTTCTTTTCCATCAATCTCTCGATAATCACACTCCACCTAATACTTCATTTATTACTTAACTAATTGATTGACAGGTACTGTGCATGCCATAATCCGAGACATGCAAATGCAATTTATTAGGTACATGCAAACAATTTCTTCTTCCATTATTATCTTAAATGACATTACTTTTCATCATGTTCATTAATTATGATATTTACATCGCATATTATTTCCACACCACTTCAACCTGTGTGGACACATGGCTTAATTTCAGTTGGGGGGAGGAAAAAATGCCCATTAATTGTCTTTTAGTTGATTTGAACTAATGATTTGACACTTGAAAGGTCACAAGCACAATCATTTTTCTTGAAAGCCTTTCTAATACTTTTATTAATGATTTTTCCTATGTCTTAGTTTTTCTTAGTTGACAAACTTCAAACCCAAAAGGGCAAGTTGTAGGGTCTGAAGAATAAAAAAAACTTTCACGTAGAGAATAGGATAATTCAACTCTTTCAGTGAAGACAGAACATGGGAATGTTTTAGAAAGTGACTACAGGAAAATGGGTGGTCAGCAAATTAGGAATGAACCTACTTTTCATGATGTGATTCTACAGGATGTTGTTTGTGATAAACTTATAAAGCACTGAGAGGGGGGTGAATCAATGAAAGCAAAAACAATAACACTTTAATTGCAAACCGGTAAAAACATTTAACCAATTTACGAATGACTTTGCATATAATCCAAAGTGTTATAAAAGTATTCACCACAAGCAAAATATTCACCATAACACAAAGATTTATACATGGAAAAACCAACTAGAAAAAACCACAGTGAGATGGAACTTACAAGTTAACTATCTACAGTATAGATAACTGACCGATTAAAGTCTACAAATTCTTTGTTAGGAGCAGATCCCATTAGAGATCTCAAGCCTTGTTAGGAGCTATACCTGGTTCAAGGTAACTTTAGTGGAGGATTTAGATCCAAATTAATGAATCACCTTGTTAGAGGATTTATACAAAGAAGCTTGTTAGAGCTTACTCGGTTAAGGGATTTTACTGTTGTAGTGGTTAGAGAACGACAATTGGATTTATCTAAGAATAGCACCTTTTGCTAGTTTAGATCCTTTTTTGTGCATACATTACTGTATCATCGGCATACTTTGCAATTCCTTCAACAAATCACATCTTCTTCAACTCATATCATAACTTGATCTTGTACTTGAAATAACTCATCACAATGTCTTTATATAGATATTAGATTTCATGTTGGTTCCTGAACCTTGACACAATTTCCTAGGTCCAATGAATCAGGACAATCTTGCTTAACATGACACAAATCATTGCCATAGTGTCGATCAGTGGTAACACATCACAGTCGGTGATAAATCATCACACAAACTAGGAAAACCGGTTAGAAAACAGATACCAGTTCAGTGTTGACCACTTCAAATAAAATATTAACTCACAAACCGATTCACTTTGAATTCATACTAGGTGATTGTCTCCATGCTCCTCCTTGACTTTATCTGTTGCATCTCAAAATTGGTAATGCTGGAACTAATCAAAATAGATTGAATTATCTATATATACCAGATTAGACATCTTCATACCAATTAGACTTCCACTATACATATAATACCGGTTAACAATACAATGACTCAATAGCACTAGTTTATCTTAACTGGTATACTGAGATGACTATGACAATTAAAACATATGTGCCATCAATAATAACACATGAAGTCATCAAATACAAAACTCATGATCAAGATAACATTCTCCCCCTTTGGCATTGATGGCAACACTTAGAGAAAATTTTGACAACTAAATACACTAACAAAAATGTAGAGACTCTAAAGATTCCCCCTTAGCATAAGATTCTCCCTTTGACATCATAAATGATTACATACAAAATTTTCACATATTACTCCCCCTTTGACACCAATGACAAATGTATGCAAAACCATGAATAGATAAAGCATCATAATCACATTTGCATTAATAAAAACATAGAGGAGTTAAATAGAAATGTCTACAGCTGAGAAAGCTTATCAAATATAGATTTAAATCCTTTTTGCATAATAGTAAGGTCAGTAGAACATATCTCCAATAACGTGGTAGTAATAGCTAGGTGAGTCTTTATCTGAAACACCAATCCCTCCATTGCGTCCAGAGTGCTCATCTTCGGTGTGGCTAGGATTGCATTAGTATGCAGAAAGCTCCTTTGCATTACCTATAATTTTGGCAATAAAACCATTTGAATCTCCTGAAAGATTTTTGACCTTTTTGTTGTTTCAACCTATAACTTTGCTAATTGGTGCTGATATGACTCAATAGTCTATCCATAAGTGAGAAATGAATCAAGGACGCTTAAAGGATTCTATGTAACCTTTTAGTTCTGCTTCAATTTTCTCTCATGATTTTATTAAATCTTTATAAAATAAATCACTTTTGCATACTTTTCTCAAAATCTTGTGGCCTTCATTCACGGTAATAAAGATTTGATCTTTGTTATGTACAAGATTCACCCAGTTGATGTCAATACACTTGATCAACTCTGGTGATTTCTACTTCCTATATTCTTTCTTATCATTCACCTATGTTGTTTCTGTTGGCTTGATGATGATTGTAATGAATGACTTCATATGTTGTCATTGATGGAACACGTACACACACACATGATCAGATTATCTACCAATGTTACTTCAAAGTTATTTGTATTATATTGCAACCGGTATACTAGAAGTTTTGATTAGATAGTATCAAACCGGTACATGGAGACAACCGATACACACACACACACACACACACACACACACACACACACACACACACACACACACACACACACACATCAAAGATCCATCGGAGATTACCAAAGGAGAATTGAAGGACAATCGGTTTATATGTTGATATGGTTAACTCCAACCGGTTTGTTATTCCAACTGGTATTCATTGATTATGTGATGAGTTATCCTAACCGACAAATTTTGGTGGTATTTGATGATGAGTTATGTTTGTTTGACTAGATACACTGCACCTAGAAAATTATGATATAATTTCTAAGGTCGACATGAAATCTAAATGTCTATATATTGACATTACAATGAATTATTTTGTATGAGAGAAGGAGATATGATATGAGATGATTTGATGTGAAGACAAAAGTGTTAAATTGTAGAGTATATTGGTAATGAAGTTTTGAGTGTGCAGAAGAGGACCTATTCAAGTAAGTTTGCTACTTCTAGATCACACCACCTATTGTTTTCTAATCACTGCAATAGTCAAATCCCCTAACCAGGCAAGCTCTAACAAGCTTCATTGTATAAATCCTCTAACCAGGTAATCCATTAGTTTGGATTTAGAAATACTCTACTAAGGTTACTCCTAATAGGGTATAGCTTTTAAAAGAGCTTTGGGATCTTTAACATGATTCACTCCTAGAAGAGCATTTTTTTACACCTTAACCAGTCAGTTACCTATTACTGCAGATAGTTAACTTGTGAGTGCCATCTCACTGTGGTTTTTTCCATTTCAGTTTTCCATGTATAAACACTTGTGTTATGGTGGATGCTTTACTTATTGTGGATTCTTTTATATCATTTTGGATAGCATGCATAGTGTTTAACAATCTTGCTAAATATATCTATCGGTTAGTGTTTAAAGTAGTTTTATTTTTGGTGTTATTGATTCACCCCCCTCTCAGTGCTTTATAAGTTCATCAATTGGTATCAGATCCTAACTTTTTTAAAGCTTAATCACTTGGAAGGAAACTCTAAAGCCACCATGGGGGATATGAGCTACTTTGAGATAGCTAGAGTGCTTGAAGCTACTAAAGATGAGCTTGAAATCCTAAGGGTCAGATTGAAATCTTCTCAAGTCAAAAGGAGAGAGATAACTGAACAACTGTTGGAAATATCTGACAATAGTTCTTTAGATGATTCCAATATTGATGCTTTAGCTAAGGAAGTTGAAAAACAACTGTGAAAAGATAAATATGAGGAGAAAGCTAGAAATCTTAATTATCCACATGAGTCAAGAACTGGAAGCCAGGAAGACAACTGGAGATATTATCAAAGAAAGAGATCAATTAGATTGCCAAGATAAAATGAGAGAATGCTACTTTGCATGAGCATTGGCATGCTGAGAAAGAAGAAAAAGAGGCCTTGCAGCTAGATCTTGAATCAACATCATCTTTGAGAGAGACTATGTCAAAACATAATGAAGTTCTTACCAAACAACTCACTGAAGCTAATGGGAAACTAGAAAAGTTCTACCTTGTTGGATGAGCATATTCAATCACAAAGGATGAAAGGTGATACTTCTAGACTTGGTTTTAACACATCCGAGAAATGAGAATCTTCTGGTACCAAGAGCAACATTCATAAGGACAAAAATGCTCCTAAGGCTAATAAGCCTACCGGTAAGGAGGTTTTTAAACATGTTTGCTTTGTTTGTCATAAACCTAGTCATACAACAAATATGTGTAGAAACAAACCCAATGGAAATGCAAACACTAGGTATATGTCCAAGAGATTTGAAGGTCATTGTTTTACATGCAAAATGTATGGACATAGATCAGTTGAATGCAGATATGGAGAAAATAATCTAGTTCCTCACATGAATTCAAGACCTAATGGCAATTGGATGAGAAACTATGATAACTAGGGTAACATGAACTGGTGAAGACCCTATGTCAACCGGTTTAGTCCATTTGAGATGGAAAAGGTAACAAATGTCATTTGCACCATTTGTAACAATTTTGGTCATGTGGCTATGAATTATAGAAAGAGAACTGGAAGAGGCAATGCAGGACCTTGGAGATCATTTGGAATGGCCTGCTATCATTGTCATAAACTAGGACACATGGCGAAGTTTTGTAGATCTAGAAATAACAAACGAGTTAATCATTCTAACGATCAGAAAGGCAAGCAGAAGGTAAATGTTGAGGAAACCAGAGAAGTGATTAACCAAATATGGAAAAAGAAAATTAATGATATACCTGCAGAAGAAACTAATCCTTCACCCAGTATAGAGAATCCTACACTGGTGAACTGAGCCTTTCAACAGGGATAAGGGGAGAATAGCGGTAAATCTACTTCGGGACCCCTTGAAAAGAATGAGTGGTAAGAGAGTTTGAATACATAAAATTTGGATAACTTTTGTCAATCGGTTTTTCAAAAGCTTATCAATCAGTTTTACATATATCAATATTGTATGTATCATTAAGCGATGTAGTAGAGTTTGTAACCCTAGAGAATGAGCATTTAATGCAGTAGGTAAAAAGGATAAAAGTGAGTTTTACTTTGTTATTTTTACCCTAAATGCATTCGAGAGAGAATTCTTGAGCACTTGCAGAGCAAAGAAAGGATTGCTAGCTGATTTTAGTCAGAGTTGTATCATGATTTGCATGATCAAAGATGATTTTAAGGTCAAAGATGATTTTAAGGTTAGTGAAGGCTGAACTGGTGTGCACTTGAGTAATCATCCGGCAACGCATATAAATTGAGGTATTTCTTTGTAAATTCCTGCTTCGAATCTATTTTATCTGAAATGGCTTCATCATCTAAGAAAGTAGAGAGATTGATGATCACATCAGAACCTATGGAGGTTTTTAAATCGAAACGAATTGTGTCTTATAATTCTTTATCTCAAGTTCCTAATAGAGTCGTTGTAAAAGGATATTTGTCTAGCTACATTGACTGTAAAATTGAAGATTTAGGATTGTTGTCAATTTATTCTTAATTGAAATTCCTTTGTGATGAAAATGGAAAGATTCAACCCAAGTATATTAGGGTTTATGAGAAAGGTTTTCATAACGCAACTTATTTTCTTGAGGATTTTGAAGAGGAGCATATTCGAATTATTCTGAGTCATGTTCATGGGGAAAATATGTATTTTGAAAGGACACACACTATAACCAAGGAGGCTATTCAACCAGTGACTAGTTTTTGTTCAACCGATGAAGTACCTAAGCTGAGGTGAATTTCAAAAGAAACATGAAACACTTTAACCTCATCAACCTCTGATGGGTGTGCTTTTTCTATCAATAACATTAAGGACCCAATGGTTAAACTGGTGACTATGGTTATAGGCTACCAAATATTCTATTCTAGTAAAATGAACAATGTACCATCTGCAACAGTGCATACCGCTTATAAAATGATAGCTGAAAATGCTAATTATGACCTATGTGAGGCCATAAGGAGCCAATTAATATTGAATCTTCAGTCTATCAAGAAGGACAACAGTCAAAAGTTTAAATTTGGTCAGTTGCTGATTGGTTTATTCTTTTATTTCCAGAATTTCCTACTAGGAATTGGTGATCTTGAATGGTCTAAAGATCTACCGGTAACTGCCCAGATAAAGAACAACATTAAGGCTATGAGGAACACCTTCTTTGCTATAATGAATAAATATTTCAATGAATTTTAGAAGAAAATGAGTATGAGGGCATGACTACCTGAGGATCTGGTGAAATTTTTTGGCTAAGGACATCATTTTCAAAGTCACCACTGATTTCTGTTTGATGGAAGCTATTGAGCCAAGAGAAGATGAAATGGAAGACATGAGCTATGAAGTCAATTATGACTTATTGATTGGTTATGCCAATAACCTATTGACATCTCTAGTGGACAAAAAGAAGATAAGATTGGATACTGTTGAAGAACAAACTGCAAAAGATGAAACCAGTAGTGGTAAAGGTAAGAGGAAGAAGGCTGAGCAAGCACCTCTAGTAGCAAAAAGTACTAGAGTGACCTGAAGTGTCCAAACTAAAAAGGAATCGGAACCTAAAGTATACATAAAGAAGCAGACTGCAACAAAGAAAAGATGTCAGAAACTGACTCTCCAAGCAAAATCTGAAGATATTGATACTGAGGAAGAACCCAAGAAAATGAAAGCAACTGGTAAAGCAACTAAACCAGTGAAAGAAGTGCCAAAGGCAACTGTGCCTATTAATGTCTTATCTTACAAGCCCGAGACTAATTTTGAGAGAACGATAAAGACATTAGGAAGAAATAGATTTGATAATGTCAAAGAACATTTTGATTCATTTGATGAAAATCAAAAGAAACAAATTGTTCAACAGGTAATCAGTTATTTGTGCCATTACAATTGATTACCTCATGATCTTGAAAAAGGTATTTTTGATTCTTTATATACTATTCTTTTGAGTAAATGGGAGGAAGTTGTGAAGAAAGAAAAATAAATTATTGACGATGTGTTTGTGCAATATTTTTCTGATTTGTCAAAAGATGAGTTAATTATATTGCTTGATAAATACAAAGTCCAATTTTCTTTCAAGTCAAGAAGATTGAAGCTACTTGGTGGAAAAGTGAAACTTGTTGAAATTGAGACTCATTAGATAGCTCATAATATTCAACGAAAGAAAACTCTTATACGGTCTTCTAAGGATGAGCAAGATATTGTTGATCTATCAAAAATGGATGAGGAAGAAACAATGCAAGCTGATGTTGTCTATCTTATCAAGAAGAAGGATGACACTATTTACCAACAGGTCATACTTGTTGATGATATTCAGGATGCAATAGATCTATATGTAAATATTATTGTACCAGATATGCAACCACTGACAATTACAGATTCACAGGTTAATATAGTGGAGATACCGGTAACTCAACCAAGAGTGGATATTCCACCAGCAAATGAACAACTAGTGAAACCCCAACTCCCACTGGTTTCATAGGCTACTCAAAAGGAACCTATTGAAAAACTTGATAAATAGATCTTTGAATAGGAGAAGGAGAAAGAACAAGAGAAAGAGAAGATTAATAAGGAGACATCTGCTGAACCAGTAAAAGCATTAATCATACAACAGACTGGTGAAGATGATGATGACTCATTAGGCATCACATGGCCTATAATTATTGATAACGTGAGTGCATCAGAATTGATGAAGATTGCAACTATCATGCAATCTAGGGCACAAAAGAAGAGGCTTAAAGAATAGAGAATGGAAGTTGAAACCATTCAAAATGCCATAGATATTATGACAATTCTACTATCGGAAACTGCTACAAGGCACTTGTCAACTCCTATTGGCAAGCTTGGCCAATTGGTTGCTAATGCATCTGACCAACTTAAGTCCCTAGAAGAAGCAGGGAAGACTTATGCTGAGAAGAGATACATAAAGAAGTGTGGAGAGCAGCTTATGAAAGAGATTGATACAGGAAAAAATGCTCTCTCTCTTAATAAAGATTTATTAAGAAAAACTATTGAAACATGAGGGAAAATTCTTGCATCTACTTCTAATGTTTCATTCTTTTATTCTGATATCAATAATAGGAGAACTGAAACCGAGAAAGAACTAGAAAAGATATGCAATGCCTATGTACTGCTACAAGATTCTATTTTTGCTTTTGGAAAATCTGTGGATGATTTGCAAAACTGGTTAGATACCTATGATTTTTAAAAGGCAAAAAGACTCTGATCCTTGAAGGAGTTGAAGAATCTACTCAGACCCCAAGTGGACGTATTACAAATAGCCTACAAGAATGCAGAAGCAATTTTGGCTATTCCAGAGACATGTACACTTGATTCAATGGAAGAGTTCTATACTCAAATCATGACTACAATTGAGATCACTGAGAACCTGCTGAAGACATGGGAACATGATTTTTCTCACTTGAAGAGTAACTTGAGTGACATTTTTTTGAGGATTGCAATGCAACATCTTGATTTAGATTTTCAAGTTTTTGTATATTTAAACCATTTTGATACAAATTTTTCTATATATATATATATATATGTATTTTTCTTTTCACTTTGGCATTGTTGTCAAAGGGGAGTAGAAATATGTATGTGTGTTGTGAAAATTTTGTATGTTGTATGTAGTAAGGGGGACTAGGAGTAGGAGTAGAAATATGTGTAAGCACACTTAGTTGTATAGCTATAAAATTTTCTAAGTGTTTCCATCAATGCCAAAGGGGGAGATTGTTGGCTTGATGATGATTTTAATGAATGACTTCAAATGTTGTCATTGATGGAACACGTACACACACATATGCTCACATTATCTACCAGTGTTACTTCAAAGTTATTTGTATTATATTGCAACTAGTATATTAGAAGTTTTGATTAGAGAGTATCAAACCAGTACATGGAGACAATCAATATATATATGTATATACATGAATGAATTGACATCAAAGATCCAACGTAGATTATCAAAGGAGCATTGAAGGACAATCAGTTTATATGTTGATATGGTTGACTCCAATCGGTATTGTTGTTCCAATCGGTATTCATTGATTGTGTGATGAGTTATCACCAGTCGTGATAAGTTATCCTAACCAACAAAATATGGTGGTATTTTGTGATGAGTTATGTTTGTTTGACCAGATACACTGCACCTAGGAAATTATGATATAATTTCTATGGCCGACATGAAATCTAAATGTCTATATATTGACATCACAATGAATTATTTTGTATGAGAGAAGGAGATATGATATGAGATGATTTGATGCGAAGACATAAGTGTTAAATTGCATAGTATGTTGGTAATGAATTTTTGAGTGCGCAGAAGAGGATCTATTCAAGAAAGTTGTGCTACTTCTAGATCACACCACATGTTGTTTTCTAATCACTGCAACAGTAAAATACCCTAACCGGGTAAGCTCTAACAAGCTTAATTGTAAAAATCCTCTAACTAGGTGATCCATTAGTTTGGATTTAGAAATCCTCTACCAAGGTTACTCCTAATAGGGTACTACCTTTAACAGGGTATAGCTTTTAATAGAGCTTTGGGATCTTCAACAAGATTCACTCCTAGTAGAGCATTTTTGTAGACCTTAACCAGTTAGTTACCTATTACTGTAGATAGTTAACTTGTGAGTCCCATCTCACCATGGTTTTTCCCATCTAGGTTTTCCACATATAAACACTTGTGTTATGGTGGATGCTTTACTTATTGTGGATGCTTTTATATGATTTTGGAAAGCATGCATAGTGTTTAACAATCTTGCTATGTATATGTACTGGTGTCACTGATTCACCCCCCCTCTCAGTGCTTTATAAGTTCACCAGTTTCCTCTGAAGTGTTGACTTGATCAGTAACAAATGTACATAGAATATCAAGTTGCTTTATTGGGTTTGTAATACCTAAAATTTCAACATCTGGTAGGAGATTTGACAATACATCTATTGTGGTCTAGAGAACCTCCTTCTCCTCCTTGATCTTTATTTTCTTTGCTTTAGCCTGAAGTTCTAATGACAACTTCATCAACTCATCTGCATCATCATGTATGATAATGTTTGTAGGTGAATTGGGTTCAATTGCAGCTTGGTTTTGATCCTCATTACTTGTTTTATCTTCTTTATTTGTCTATTGATTTACCCATTCTTCAGATGTCTTTGTCACCTGTAAAATTCATCTTAATCAAAACAATCAATTAGAATCAAAGGGAAATCATGAATCCTTATCTAATGAAAGAATTCTAACAAACAAGACAATGAAATAATGAAATATCAAACAAATAGGAATTAAAATAATTCAAATCAAACTCCCTATTCCAAGATTGCATATAGCTTCCATTGCTCTTCTCTTCTCTGTAGTATGATGGCTCTCAGATATTGCGCTGGTAACCTGCAAGTGACACAAAGATTCAAAGTTCGTGATTATTGAAAATGGAGATGAAATGTTTAATTTATAGAAAATTAAAGAAGATTGATTGAAAGTGGAACATAATGATAAAGAGGTGGAACTCAGGTGAGCTCAAATGAAAATTGATAGTTGAACTGCTGATTGTAGGAGTGAAACTCAATAGATTGAATAGATTAAATGAGTCAACTGATTGAGAAAAAGTTGACTGAAGGAAGAAAAAGAATGATTGGAGGAAATAAAGAGGATGACAAAGAAAGCTTAATTTAGAAAAAGCTAACTAAAAGATAGAAATAGAGATTGAAGAGATAAATGATTTAATTAATTAATTGATTGAATTAATTAATTTAGCATGTGCTTGCATTTAGATTTAGATTTTCAATTTAATCTTTGTATGATATTTATTCAAATAAATGAATTTATTTTAATTCAATTTAGTATTTGAATATATTTAGAACTTAACTTTGATTTTCAATTTGGTTTTTGAAATCATGCACATGTAATTAGAATTTGGAAGAAATTAGAGGAAATAAGAAATTAGAGAATTAAATGAAATTTGAATTTGAAGAACTAGAAGAATTAATTAATTAATTAAATAATTTAAAGAAACTACTTAATTATTTGGAAATAGAATATAATTAAATATAAAGATAATTTGAATTAAAGGATTAAATCATAATTAATTAAATAATAATTATTTAATTAATATTTATAAAAGGGTTGATGATTAGATGATTAGAGATAGAAATTGAAAATTAATGTATTTAAATAATAAAGATTATTTAAATTGGGGAATTAATCAAAATTAATTAAATAATAAATATTTAATTAACATTAGAAAATGGTTAAAATGATTAAATGATGAAAGAATAAGAAATAGAATAATTAGTAAGATTATGAGGAAATATGAAATTAGAAGAAATAGTTTTTTTCTCAATAAAAGCAGATTATTCCACTAAACTTTTTTATTAATATTTTTTATTTTTTACACAGGATTCGAAGAGCATACTGAAGGAATGAACCCTGGGAAGAAAACCTTCGGTCATAGCTCATAAAATAAACCTATAGTATCTAACGGATTAGTTTATACACCCCGCGCAAAACCGCATATAAAATTAGAAGAAATAGTTAATTAACTTAATTAAATAATTAAATAATTATTTAATCAATTAGAGGAATAATTAGTACATGATCAATGAGACATTTTTAGGTGTCTACAGTCTTTACTAGTTCCTTATCTTTTTCTTGGTCTTTCTCTACTTCCTTTACTTCCTTTGTTCCCTTTCTCAATTCCTGTTCTTTTTCCTTATCCGGTTCATTATTGGTACTAGTTGTATTAATATTATCTTAAGTATCTTCAGTATCATCAACAAAGAATATGACTGGTGGTGAATTAGTGTCATTCTCATCCTTGTTAGTGTAGGTTACATCTAGTATAAGTATTTGTTTAGTTTCCAGCTTCAGTGGAGCTTCGGTTTCAGTCTGATCAAGTTTATTGTGATAATTCTTTAATTGTTCATTCATTCTCAGAATATCTTTGGCGTCTTGATGTGTATCATCTTCTACTACCTAAATTTTTCCTTCCAACAGTCTAAGTCTCCTTGCTCTTGTATGAAATTATCCCTTGTGTTTAGAAAGCATTTCTAATAACTCTTTATGAGACAATTAAGGAAATTATTGAACAAAAATTATATCTATAATCTCTTGATCTTGATATATGATTAGCTCCCATTTATTTTCCAGAATTAAATTCAAAGAATCATAAATTTCCTTTTGAATTTCATACGGTAACCAGTTATATTGACATAGGTAATTTTTACCTCTTGTACCATTTTTTATTTCTGAATCTCATCAAAATAATCAAAATAATCCTTTACATCATCTAATTTATTTATTTTTAAAGTTTTCATAGTCCTCTCAAAATGACTCATATGCTTGAAAGATGCAATATCAATAGGAATAATTTGTTTAGGGATTTTTCCCCCATTGGTTTAGATTTCCTACCAATTTCCTTCAACTTCTTATCTTCCTCAAACTCTATTTCCTTAGGTTCTTCTACTAAGATAAGATGTTTTCCTCTCTTCCTAGTGGCAGTTGGCTTCTTTGCATACACTTTTGGTTCCGTTTCCTTCTTGGATTGAGCACTCATTATTACCCTTGTACCGGTTAACACTGAAACTGCTTGATCATCTTTCCTCTTTTTCTCCTTCTCATCATTGGGCTGTGCCTATGCAATTCTTTCTTGATATGTACAAAGTCTGTTCTTCTTGGTGTCCTTAGGTGATGCTAGGAGGTTGTTGGCATAATCGATCAATAAGTCATAACTGACTTCATAACTCATTTGCTACATCTCTTCTTCTCTAGGTTCTATAACCTCCATTAGACAAAAATCGGTGGTCACTTTGAAACAAATGTAATTTTTAAAATGTTTGACCACTTCATTCGATAACTTTGACCACTTCATCTGATAACCTCATTCTCATACTCAATTTCTTCTAAAATTCATTGAAATAATTGTTCATAACAATTGGAAATATGTTCTTAACAACCTTTATACTATTTTTAATTTGAGTAGAAACATGTGTATCTTTTGACCATTGGATATCTCCAATACTAGGAATAAAGTTCTAAAAATAAAATAAAAAAACCAATCAAAAGTTGCCCAAATTTGAACTTTTGATTGTTGTCCTTCTTGATTGATTCCAGATTCAACATTAACTAACTCTGCATTGCCTCACACAGATCATAATCTGCATTTTCCTTTATCATCTGATAGGCAATATGTATGGCAGCCGATGGCACACTATTCATTCAGCTAGAATAAAATATCCTATAACCAATGAACATTGTAGCATATTTTATTCCTTCATCTTCAATTCTATTGTGAGACATTGCATGACCATCACAAGTGGTCTTTGTCAATTGAATAACAGTATCCTTCGAAATTTTCCTCAAATTGGGAACTTTGCCGGTTTGGCAGTATTTGATCACCTGCATGAATGTCCTCCTTGGTAATAGTATGTGACCTGTCTAAATACATGTTTCCTCCATGAACATGGCTGATGATGATTCTGATGTGCTCTTCCTCAAATTCCTCAAGAAAATCAACCGCATTGTGAAAACCTTTCTCATGAACCCTAATGTACTCAAGTTTAATCTTTCCATTCTTGTTGCACATAGATTTCAGCTGGGAATAGATTGCCAATGAACCTAAATCTTCAATCTTGCAATCTATATAACTGAATAGATCTCCTTTAGCCAAAACTCCTTGGGCTACCTACAATAATGCATTGTACGAATCTATCTTGTCTAAATCCATTGATTCAATAGATTTAGCAGTGATGAAAAGATACTTTGATGGTGTTGATGATGATGCCATTCCAAATAACTTTGATTCGAGAGAGGAGATTGACAAAATACCTTATTTCCTTCATGTTGCTAGGGTTTCTGGTTGCTCTCTTTCTTGCAAACTCAATTCACTTTACTTTTCTCAAATCCGATCCAACTTCTCAATCCGTTATCCAAATCCATTCACAATCTGCTAGGAATGTTCTATGTTGCTCTGCAAGTTCTCACAAAATCCTCTTTGAATGCAATAAGGTAAAAATCACTTAGTGAAACTCTTTTTATTTACTTTACCTACTGCATTTATTGCTCTATCGATAGGGTGAAAAACCCTAGTTACCACTTGACATACTTACCTTTACTGATAGGTATACCAACCGATTGATGCAATATCAAAATTCTTATATTTCAACTCAAAATACAAAATTTACTTGCCACACTTTCTTCAAGGGGTCAGAAAATGGATTTACCAATATGCTCCCCCGAATCTTGTTGAGAAGCTCAGTTTGTCAGTGTAGGATTCTCCACACTAGGTGAAGTATTTGGTTCTTCTGATGATTTATCCTCAATTTTCTTCTTCCAAATCCTATTCATCTCGGCTTTAGTTTCTTCAACATCTACTGTCTTCTTCCCTTTCCGATCTGCAGAGTGACTTACCGATTGGTTCTTTTGCATTTTGCAAAACTTAGCAATGTGTCCTGGTTTATGACAATGATAGCAAACCATTCCAGATGCTCTTCAAGGTCTTGCATTGCCTCTTCATGTTCTTCTTCTGCAGTTCATAGCCACATGTCCATAGTTGTTGCAAATTGTGCAAATCATATTAGTTCCTTTCTCCATCTCATAGGGACTAAACCGATTGACATAAGGTTTTTTCCAATTCATGTTTCTCTGGTTATCATAATTCCTTCTACAATCACCAACATGTCTTGAGCTCATATGAGGTGCTGGGTTATTTTCTCCATATCTACATTCAACTAATCTATGCCTATACATATTGCATGTATAACAGTAACCTTCAAATCTTCTAGACACATATATAGTGTTAGGTCTATAGCTCGTGTTCTCCTCAGATCTTCTTCTACACACATTTGCAGTATGTCTCAGTTTGTGATAGTTAAAACAAACAAGTTTGTAAGATTTCTTACCAGTAGGTTTCTGAACTTTAGGTGTCGGTTTACAAGTTGACCTTTGTACCAGAAGGTTCACCTTTTTTAGATGTAGAGTAGCCTAGCTCGGTTGTATCTTTGTTCATCCTTTGAGATTGTATCTGCTCATTAAGCATTGAAGAACTCTTATTGAATTTTTAAAGCTTCTCATTAGCCTCAAGAAGTTCCTTTATAAGATCTTCATTCCTTTTCATGAGACTCTCTCTAAGTGACATAGCCATATCTAGGTCTTCTTGTATGCTTTCTTTTTCTTCTTTCTCTTCATGCCAGTGCTCATACAAGGTGGCATTTTCTTATTTGATCTTAAAAATTTCATGCTCTTTATCTCTTATTCCCTCTTCAACTTTCCTTGTAGATTCTAACTCCTGACTCATCCGGATAGTTAATGCTTCAAGTTCTCTTCTTAGATCATCTTTTTCACTATTCAACTTTTCCACCTCTTCAACCAGTGCATTATTGTTAGCTCCATCTAAAGAGCTACTATTAGAGATCTCCAATAATTGTTCGATCAGTTCTTTCCTTTTAGCCAGTGAAGCTTTGTATTTTCCTCTTAGGGTTTCAAGGTCTTCCTTGGTTTCAACAAGTTCCTTAGCCATTTCTCTATAACTCATTCCTTCCCGCATGTTTGCCTTAGGATTAGAAATCCCTTCCAAGAGGTTAAGCCTCAAGGAAGTCAGGCTCTGATACCAATTGATAAACTTATAAAGCACTGAGAGGGGGGGTGAATCAGTGAAAGCAAAAATAGTAACACTTTAATTGTAGACCAGTAAAAATATTTAACCAATTTACCAATGACTTTGAATATAATCCAAAGTGTTATAAAAGTATTCACCACAAGAAAAATATTCACCATAGCACAAAGATTTATACCTGGAAAATCCAACTAGGAAAAACCACGGTGAGATGGAAGTCACAAGTTAACTATCCACAGCATAGATAACTGACCGGTTAAAGTCTACAAATGCTCTGTTAGGAGCAGATCCTGTTAGAGATCTCAAGCCCTGTTAGGAGCTATACTTGGTTAAAGGTAACCTTAGTGGAGGATTTAGATCCAAATTAATGAATCACCTTGTTAGAGGATTTATACAAAGAAGCCTGTTAGAGCTTACCCAGTTAAGGGATTTTACCATTTTAGTGGTTAGAGAACAACAGTTGGATTGATCTAAACATAGCACCTTTTGCTGGTTTAGATCCTTTTTTGTGCATACATTACTGTATCACTGACATACTCTGCAATTCCTTCAATAAATCACATCTTCTTCAACTCATATCATAACTTGTATCTTTTACTTGAAATAACTCATCACAATATCTTTATATAGATATTAGATTTTATGTTGGCTCCTGAACCTTGACACAATTTCCTAGGTTCAATGAATCAGGATAATCTTGCTTAACATGACACAAATCATCACCATAATATTGGTCAGTGGTAACACATCACAGTTGGTGATAACTCATCACACAAACTAAGAAAACCAGTTAGAACATCGATACCGGTTTAGTGTTGACCACTTCAAATAAAATATTAACTCACAGACCGATTCACTTTGAATTCATACTGGGTGATTGTCTCCACAGTCCTCCTTGACTTTATCTGTTGCATCTCAAAACTGGCAACCCTGGAACTGATCAAAACTGATTGACTTATCTACATATACCGGTTTAGACATCTTCATACCAGTTAGACTTCCACTATACATATAATACCGGGTAACAATACAATGACTCAATAGTATTGGTTTATCTTAACTAGTATACTAAGATGACTATGACAATTAAAACATATGTGCCATCAATGAAAACACATGAAGTCATCAAATATAAAACTCATTATCAAGCCAATAGTTTGTCTAGCAGAATTTCAAAATTATGGCTAGCTAGACTATTTCTTGAAGTTGCAGAGTTTTAATGAAGGCATTGCTACAAAATTTGTAAAAATTTTTGCAAATGGAAAAGAAATGGTAAAAATATTGCAAGTTGTTGTAATAGAGGAAATAATTATAGAATTCATAAGGTTTCCCACTGATAGGGAACCATACCCTAGATCTTGAGACACAAGGTCAACAAGGGCAAAATTTATTGAACCTAGTGATCCACCACTTGTTGTGGATAAACAAGGGACAATGAGAACATCACTGCCAGACAAGTGGATGCATGCAACTATGCATATTTGCAAATATATTACTTGTGAGGGTCGCTAGTCTTGTTTGCACTCCATTCTTTTCAAACTCTTAATCCATCTAAGGCATGAGAGGAGAATGAATGTGCCCAATGTTCTCTATAAGTTGCTGGAAATCATGGCGACCAAAACTCAAAAAGGTAGGACCAACTTTGTGTCTCACCACTGTTTGATTAAATTTA